>NC_069725.1:11195446-11795446 GCF_027358585.1 Pangasianodon hypophthalmus
GTTTAATATGTGAAGCAATAATTCCATTAGCTATTATACTTGTTTAGCTATTATATGCGTTAGGAACGATAAAATTGTGGGTCTAATGTTTTCAGTGATCATCATAAATGAATATGTAAGCAGGGAGAAGTGTGAATGCAGTCAGAACAGGCTCTAGTGAGTCACTGCTTATTTGATTGCATCGTGTAAGTGAGGTCTTCCTGTTGGGTGCGTTCTCTTCCTGCCACCCATAAATTCCATGGAAATGTGGTGTTGTTGGTGATGATGGATTTCCTATCAGTTACTCACTCAATCGCATAGCCCACATCCTCCATCCCCTATAGCTGTCTTCACTTTATTGGTTGTGTAACTAAAACACTGTTAGGGGTTATCTCTAGAGAATTATATACATTATATAAGAGAGCAAAAGTAGACTTGTAGCTTTGGTTTCATAATAATGTCATAAGCCTGGAACTATAGAGCAAACTGAATGCACTGGCTGCATTTTCTTTCCCACACTAGTAATAACTCTATTGCTTTATGAAGATTATGCAAATATTTTGATCTCTGTGTCTCAGTACACAGTGCAATGTAAATACATATAAAAAAATACATAGGCTTTTAAATAAACTGTATAGTGCTAATACATGCTTTTTTGATGAGGTGGATGTTAAAATTTTGTCCCAGTTTTTAAAGTTTTCTTGTCCCTGTTTTATAAAATATTGTGCATTGTGAACATGTTTACCAGGATTGTGATGTGATTATTGTATCACCCGTATGACATCCCCTCTCCCCCTTACAGCAGAGCAGAATATAATGCACTGTAGATCCAAGTAGTGAATCGTAGTCAGGAGCAATTTGTTCCCTGTGTGAAGGAATGTGTGTGTGTGTGTGTCGGTGTGTATTGATGTGTCAGAATGAAATGAGAGGATAATGTAAGAGCTGTTTCACACCAAGACTCGGTTAAATGCAATGTCACAAGCAATGATGCTCATTTCCATTGAGCTCCTGATTATTAGAATGATAATCCTTTCCTCGTTATTTTTCCTCCTTGCTGCTGTTTCCCAGCACTTTTAGAGCAGGCAGGTTGAAGCTGAGACAGAGCTGCAGAAGCCGAATTCACAGACATCCACCCTCTCACTTATACACACATTCCCTCATTCATTACAGTCATTCTTTTTCAGAGAGAGATCTAGTGTGGAATCCTGTAGCCTGTCTAAGGGGGGAATGAACTGATAGCAACAGAAGAGTCAGCTTGAACAATTTCTTCTTTCATTAATTTATAAAAAACATTTCAGTGGCTTAGGAGTGACACTAGCAGTCTTAGACATTTCTATCCCAGGGGTTTCCAGCTTATTTTGATCCAGGGGCACCCAAACCAGATATAGAATTGCCAGAGGATCTCAAGTGTGCATAATTTGTCTATTCTTGGAAGTACTGTTTTGGATCACTCTCATGTCATCTTTGTTATTTGGCCTTGAAAATCCACACACACAGTTATGAGGTGGCTGTGGATTCTAACAACGACCTGGTCCCTGGAAGAACTAGTTAGCTAGCTGCCATGTAGAAAACTAGCTGTCTAATTTCACTTCAATTTCATAAAGCTCAGTAAAACTCAAATTTAGATTAAGCATACAGGTTGATCATTCATTTTTCTCAGATGTAGCTGTTATATTGTAACTTAACATATATTAGCATTTACAACTTGCATGCAAACATGCAAACCCTGTGATCACGATGCTAATTTGTATGGACCATCGATACATGACGTATGGTTTTTAATCACTTCTTTTCTTTTCCCACAGAGATAAAGGTTTATTTAAATATAAATTTATTATTTTTGTTCAAAGGCCACAGCATGCTGGATATTTAGACCCCATTGTCCTGTCACAATAAACCTCTGCTCTTGATATGCGATGCTATCCTGGAGTTTGTTCTCTCAACCTAATAGGGATTCTCACACAAACTCAACAAATTTTAGAAATTAACATACAATTGCTCATAGAATATATTGGGTAATATGATATCTGATGTTAACTAGCAGTTACATCATTGTTGGAGAGTTGACATGAAAGGCTTGCTCATTTTTACCTGAAAATAACAGAAATGTAGACATGGACGAAATCGTGGAACCTAATGAAATATAGGTTTTAGACATGCCCACAGACTTCATGCACTGCGTGTTGGAAACTCAGGTCATGGACATTATTACAGTAATGTGACTGCTGTAGGTTATTAAAAAATTTGTAGTTTAGGTGAAACTCAGCTGCATGGTTAAAAGTGCACATTCACAGAGCTATTTGACACACCGTCCTTCTCTTCAGAAGGACATTTGTGAGTTCAGTGTGCCTTTGGTTGGACAGGAGCGTCACCATGTCTGGTTCCAGTGAAAAAGTTGGCAGGATTATAAAGCTAAAGGACCAAAGTAGGTCGTCAGTATGCACAATGTGAGCCTGCACAAGACTTGCAAAGAAAAACATGCTCTGGCTTTCTACAAGTGGTTCAGCAGCTTAGAAATGAAGTTCAGCAGAGACGACTACGCTGACCTGACAGACTTCATTTCCGCCCACTGGCTTCCTCTCTGAGCCCTCTCTCAGATTCTTCCACATGAACCTCTCACAATGAGGAGAAGCAGAGAAGCAGCTGACAATACAATGTGCATACAGCTGATGGCGGCTTGTGTGAGTAGACATGGGTCTGCCTGTATATTATCTTTATAGTATGTGGAAGGATCATGAAAATTATCCTAAAATGGAAGGATCATGAAAATGATCCTAAAACTAACCAATAGTGTAGCCCTGATATCAAAATCATTTTTTAACAGATTACTCCCAGTGATTGGTCTTTTGATCCTACTGATTAGGATTTGGATCAAATTATTAACATAATCACATTTTACCATTTAAAATAAAGACTTTTTAAGCACTTCTATTTTAAAAAAAAGTCATTACTGTTTATAGTTAGAGAACGGTGTAGTGCCTGGACACTGTGTGTACAAATTTAGCTAGCTAACTTCACTAATTTTAGTGATGAACAATGTAGTTTATTATTTTTCAGGATACAAATTCATGAGATTATGACTCATTAATAAAGACCTTTTTTTTTTTTCCCTGATGAAGTCCTTTGTTGTATTAGCAGTGTGTTTTGGTTCATTGTCTTGCTGTATTATGAAGTTCCTCCCAATTAAATTGGATGCATTTCTTTGTAAATTGGCAGATGGAATGTTTCTGTAGACTTCTGAATTTATTCTGCTGCTACCATCATGAGTTACACCATCAATAAAGATTCGTGAACCCATTCCAGAAGCAGCCATGCAAGCCCAAGCCATGACACTACCTCCACCATGCTTGACCAGTGAGCTTGTATGTTTTGGATCATGAGCATATCCTTTCCTTCTCCACATTTTGATCTTTCTATCACTTTGGTAGCGGTTAATCTTGATTCCCGAACTTTTGTGGTTCATCTGTCTACTTCCTCCTGCTTATGAGCGGTTTGCATCTTGTGGTTTGGCCTTTATATTTCTGCTCTCGAAGTCTTCTTTGAATGGAGGCTTGTGATACCTTCATCCCTGTCCTGTAGAGGTTGTTGGTGATGTCACTGACTGTTGTTTTGGGGTTTTTCTTTACAGCTCTCACAATGTTTCTGTCATCAACTGCTGTTGTTGTCCTTGGCTGACCTGTGAGATGTCTGATTGTGAGTACATCAGTGGTTTCTTTCTTTTTCAGGACTTTCCAAATTGTTGTATTGGCTATGCCCAGTGCTTGTGCAATGACTTTGATTGATTTCAGAGCCTTTTTTTGTGCGTTTTTTCTTCTTTTTTTTTTTTGAGGGGGGTGGGGGGTGGGTAGTTTAGTAACAAGCTGCATATTTTTTGTCTCATTAACTTCAAAAGAGAGGAAAAAAGGGCTTCTAGAGGAGCGACTGTGTATAGGTACTATAACGTAACAGGAACTAACTTGTTTCGTGGACGTTCCACTGTTTTAAGTTATATTATAATTATAAATGGATACAAAGTATAATATGTTATTCAGTAATAAATTTAAAATTCTTATAACAGTGCCTCAAATAACAATATATGCCCCAAAGTGTTGTATTCCTTACATATTAAGTAGTTTATTATTCTACACAAAGTATTTTAAATGACATGTTCAGGGTCAAACTTTATTTGATAGAACCAGCTAAGATTTAATACAGTGTAGAGACGTTCTGAAAGCAGTATCGCTGTTCACAGATGTGTACTGGCTCACCTACACCTATCCTCTGCATTCATGTTGCATAGATCTGAGTTTAGGCTTCTCTCTTATGAGTGTCTCCACCTTCCATTACTACACCCTTCGCAATCACAGTTGACCTGATCTCTGGCAGAATGTGCATCCCTCTATAATTTGCCCAGCCAGTATTTCCCTAGAGCTATTTTCCACTTTATTTTTGTTCCCATGGCTAGAATAGTTTCTGTGTTTAGTCTTGAGGTCCCATCCCAGGAGGGTCAGAGGGGAGGAGAGAGGGAAGATGCACTGGGAACTGCTGTTCTGCAGTTGGACAGAATTATGAATTGGTGAAGCTGAACCTCACAGAAGAAAATAGAAGTCTGTATCTCTAGAGGCTCCTTACAAAGAGGCTGTGTTCCCACTGGTTCTCTAATGTTTACTCATCCCTTTCTTTCTGTAGTGCAAAAAGTACAGAAAAGGCCAACTCAAGTATTATTTATCAACTCAAGAACTATATATTAAATGAAGAAGTAGTTGTGTAAGCATAAGCAAAAGTAAACTTAAAGGTGGGTTCATTTCTTAAGTGGAAGACTTGGTAAAGTTCTCTGCATATTCTGGTAGTTGATAATAACATATATGTTTAGTGGAAACACTCTGGTCTCTATGGTGACACTGTAAAAAAACAAAATATGCGGACCATATTTTGAATCTAACCAGTATTTTGAATCTAACTAGTTCCCCATCAGTGGTGGTGTCTGCAGTTATGCTAACTAAGTGAGCTACGATGAAGTGATCACCAACTTGATTATCATCAGTACTTTTATTATGTTAGCTGGCTAGCTAACTTAACCAAATGCTGTTGGGGTTTTAGTAATTTGCTAGGTTCATTAGTAGCTCATATTAATTCATACATGTTTCTAGCTACATAATTAGCTATCTTGCAAAGACTCCCTTTGCGCAATATCCTGAGCGTTACCTCGAGGCTATAGCATCGCTTAGATATATTTAACACAACAAGCAATCACTACCAAACATATCTTTTATCGTTTAATTTTTTATGTTTAATACAAAACTTTCATACTCTTAAACATAAAAATATCCGACTATCTTGTCTAGCTCACTCAACTAGCTACACCTGTACATGTTTCTGCAGGTTGGATGCTGAGCTGTGAAATGCTGATATCTCCAAGGGTTTTGGCTCACATAATTTGCAGATTTCTCATGTTTCCTTCGAAGCATTTTAAACTGAAGACAATTGATAAATTAGGCCAGGGATATTCATCTGTCTCCACTGTCTCAGACATTTCCGCTGCTGACTAAGCATTTGGAACTCGAAGTGTATACTTTTGGCAGGAAACTGCTGTAATTTGATTGTGGCTTGAAATTGAATTATTTAAATTTTGCACAGATCTTTTGATTGGCTTATAGTCTTCTGGGATTAAATGCATTGTTATTTTTTTACTCTCTAACAGTTATCAAAAATAAATGTAGTGAACTAACATTACAGTGATACTGTGAACTATGTAGTCAAGTCCTGTAATGAGGATTCATGTAGTTCATTACTTTCCACCCCTAACAGTCAGTTATGTTGCTGGTAATTCAGAAACAGACCCTCTAGCACTAGCATTAAGGAGTTCAAACCTATGTATGTGATTTGACATTATGGCTTTTGGTGGAACACTAAATGGAGGGCTGTGTTTACTTGAATTTTGAGATTCAAAACAGCTAGCTTCAGCAGATCTCTGCCAAAAACACTGATACTATACCTTTAAAGTTACTATAAAATATACTTGTATCCTATTTTTGACCGACTGATGATGTGGTTGTAGTTGTTTACTTGGTTACTGATAGATTAGGGTCATTGGACATGCTATAATCCTGCAAAACTGATTCTGTACAACAAATGTGAAATTAACAATATGAGAAGAACAGTTTTCAAGCAGAAAAGGTGGAAAAAAATGAAGTGTAAATGTAATCCAGGTAGGAAACATAGTGAAGTGCAACACTGAGCATTTTATTCAAAGTGTACTTAGCTAAATGTTCGAGAAAGTGCAGGATTAAAACAAAAAGTCAAACACACAATATCTACAATACATCAGGCAGCATTGCTAGCTTTTAATGTGATGTGACTAAAGAGGGCTTTTAAAGACCGCAGTGAGTGCTGCTTCATACTGCAGCTACTGTAGACTGAATATTATATTTATCACAAGTTTATAGCGCAGTGGGTGGTGTGTGTGTGTCTGTGTGTGTATGAAATGTATAAAATGCTGGTGGGGTCTTTGTCAGCAGGGGGGGAAATGTGTGTGTGTGTGTGTGTGTGTTCCAGTTTCTTGTGTTGCTGCAATAGTTGGGATAAGGAGCAGTGGAGCATCTGATTTGGCAATGCATTTGAGTGATAAGGCAACATATCATCTCTGCAGCTTATCACATGAACAAACACACACACAGCTCTGCTAGTTTTATGTATTCAGTTTAAATTATCTTTTTTGTTCAGAATGCTTTCTTTATATTTCACTTTATTATACTCTGGTTGTTTTTTTCAGGAATATCATTTTCGGCATTAGTATTTAACTATTTCTTTCTCCTTAATACTGCTCTTTGTTGTAGGAAGGATTCAATATATATTTTGTCTACAGATTCACATCACAACAGAATAGACTTAATTGTAGAGAATAATTTTTGCATTCACATCCTAAAGGGTTTTGTTAGACCTCTTTATTTGATCCTTTGCTAATCTGTACTGCAGAACAAATTCCAGCCATATCTGCTTTCTCATTATACAAAAAATTGTTGTAAACTTATATAGGAGTGAATGTCTATAGATTACAGGCACACATGCAGAGGAGAAGGGGCGTGGTTGCAGGTAGTCAGGCTTTTGCCACTTGGCCTTTAATGTTTGCAGTACCATTTTTGACAGATCACTAACTAAATACAGTATATTTAAAGGTTTATATATGAAGGTTTTCCCAAGGCCCTATAAAAGAGAGGAAGTTTCAAATAATAATAAATAATAATAAATAATAAAATAAATAAATAAAATGCCCTGGGTGCCTTTACATTAGTCTGCCCTTGCACTACAGCAAAAACCTACAGCCCTACATTTTATGTTCCAATTAGAGTTTATTGTTTTCAAAATCATTAGTGCAGACTCTGCACTTAAACTCATAATCTACAAGGATTTCATGATTATTGCATGCGAGAATGTTTGTAGTGATACCTATGGACAACTGGAAAACAGATGCATACTCTTTTTATTGACTGTCCTGCTGTCTTATTTCATGTTTCTATTGAGCTGTGTTGTACACCTAACTTTGGCTCTCCCCATCCCAATCCCAGTGCTTCATTGGTTGTACATCTGGCCATTAATTTTCGTAACAAAAATGAAGTGTGCTGTTATGCAGTTAGTGCATGTGGAACACAGATCCATCTGCAATTGATTGCTAGTTTTTCCCCTATTTGCCACTTCCCATCCACAAGCCAGTGTTCCCCTATCACATGGCAGCTACTAACCTGTGAGGATGGGGAAAACACATGCTTTCTCTTAGACACGTGAAGCCAGCCGAAGCATCTTTTTGAAACGGCTAGTCATGCTGCATCCCAGGGTAGCTTAACACACTTAGAGGAAAGCACTATCCACCTTCTTCTGCATACATGAGTGCTCAGACACCCACGATTGGCTAGTGTCCTTGTGATTGACAAGGGAGAGAGTATGCCATCCCTCCCTCCCAATTTTGGTCTCAAGACTACCTGCCATAGATGGCTATGGCATCATCGATTGCTTGTTTGGACATATAATCTGTATGTGTGTAGCAGTAAAAAGCATTCCATGCTATTGCTTTTGCACTATATTTTCTTGCTTTTCTAGGTACAATTTTGATTCAAAGCTGGTGTGTGTTTAGCTCACTTTTCAACTTAAAGTTTAAATTGGAATTTAAACCATATATTGTGTATCATTGTGTGTGTCTTTCATTATTTAACATATTTAAAAAATATTATATTATTTAATAAAGGGTTCCCTGGAGGTCCAGTGGTTAGACCACAGCACTCTCACCACTGCAGCCCGGGTTCGATTCCCAACCAGGGAACCAACCCCAGCCCCAGCCCCTGGTGTTGTGTGCAACAGTGTGCACTCAGTGCTGGTCCCAAGCCCGGATAACATTGGGGAGGGCTGTGTTAGGAAGGGCATCTGGCATAAAAACTGTGCCAAATCAAATACGCACACCAATGATCTGCTGTGGCGACCCCTAAAGGGAGCAGTCAAAAGAGAAACGTCAACATATTCTTTAATAAACGCCAATCTAATCAAATAATATGATGTGATTGAATATCAGTTGTGCCTTTTTAACATTTAGCACCTGCCTCTCTAAGGGTTTGTGCACAGCCAAAATGCACGTATATCAGATTTGGCTCAGTGTTTGTTTTTTCATCATATGATATCATGCTTTGGTTATACATGAGATCCTGATTAGGGACTACCTCTCTGAAATGAATTTGGCGCAGCAGAGAGGTGAGAGTTTCGCAGAAGTTAGTGGAGATGAATTATAGATGACAGCAAGCATCACAATTTCAAACTGAATTTGCCAGCAGGGGAGGATGTATACAAATAGCTCAAAGCTGCATTTAGATGAATAAGGAAGGGCAAGAAGATTTACCACCCTGTCTGGTGTGGAGCCCAGACAGAAACATAGAACAATCAGTTAATGATGGCTTGAAGATGGAGGTCTACTCATTGTTCTAGCTGACTTATTGTACTTACACTACAGGGAGAAGGGGTGGCAGAATGAGAGTCTCTGCCAAGCTGATGTGGAGCGGTTCTAAAGAAGAAACAGTTCATTATTTTCTTTTTTAAAACATAATACTTATGAAAGAAGTTATCTGCTGCCCCCTTTGAGTTTTTCTCCAGTCAGTCAGTCAGTTAGTAGTGATCAGTAGTGACTGCTTTGTATCTGGACAACTTAGAATTGAATTTTTGTCACTGAATTTCAAGTTTCTCATGGATCATAATAACCACACTGTCATTTCTAAAAAGTTGATTAAGTGTCTTATTAGCTCAGGAGTTCTAGTTGGTTACTCCATAGGTATGTGCTCTCATGGGAGATTGTAATCAGTGCCCTTGAGTAACAACAAAACTATCAATTACATCTCATCTCCTTTCTCTGTTCAGCTCAACTGTGCCTGAAGTATGTTTCTTATTCTAAACATCAGTTTTAGAAACTGTATAATGTTTCTGGTTTGTAGAATGCTTTGAAGCTCTACATTAGGAATGTGGCAATTTAGGTGGCTACCTGCCATTCTCCTTTTCTCTCTCACTCTTACACACACTCCTGTGGCCTCTGGCATTTTTCTCAGGGCTTTGTGTATGTGTGTGCCAAACCTGTCATATGGAGGAAATCACTGTTGATTAAGGTGACACCCTGTAAAGCTCTACAGGGAGCCTGAGCTTTAGAAATTCTGTTTGGAAAGGAACCATTTTTTCCCTTTTATTTAATTTCTATTTATACACACAGGGGAGACAGGCAACTGTGAAAGAAAGGGGGACACGAATAAGAGGAGGAATATGACAGGTAGAACATACAGACAAATTCAGAATAATTCCCAACAAGGCTGACCACCCAGGAACGTTTATGTTCTCTTATTGTCATTCCAGATTCACTCTCTCATGTGCTTTTCTCTTAACTTCCTTCACTAAGTAATTTATCAAAATATTGTTGTCATTGCCAAACTAGATATTACAGAACAGTGAAACAGTCTTTTGGAAGGCATTGTGTTTCTTGTGCTGAATCAATAGGAGAGAAAATTAACTATAACTATAGCTCGGAGGACAGAAGGTTCTCATTTCAACACACAATTCTCTTATTTCTCTATATGACATGGTGATCCAGTTATGGGAAATGGAAAAATATTTGCATTCCTCATGTTTAATGAGTGAAAATGTTACAATTTTACAATTTAGCTACAAAACATATCATTTCAAGATGTTAAAAATGAAATATGGGTGTATCCTGAAACAGGCAAACTTAACAGACAAAGTAAGTTAAGTTTTGCCCTGACACTCCGATTCGAAGAAGGCAGTGTGTAAAATCTGGAAGAGTTATTGCAGTGAAAGTACAGGGTTGGGGTTGCGGAGTGTTACTGGAGGGCAAGTATTAAAACTGAGAGGACTGAAAAGCTGTTCAGAGGATATGAAAGGGACTGCATGTAGTTACAAAGATTAAAAAGGTTTTAACATGGTCTATTTGATCAGTTTGTTACTTGTGATACTGAAAATGAAGTGATAAGGAAGGAATAGTGATAATGAAGGGACATTTGTGAAACCTAACATACTAAATGACTTGTTGCTAGAAGTTTGTGCTAAGAGTATACAGACTTTTGCACTGTAAGATTGTAAGTTTTTTCATAGTAAACAAAATCACTGCAGTACATTCTTACTGCAGAGCTGTGGACTAAAAAAATTTTTTCAAAAGCACACTGTCATACATGGTCTTACTCATCACATCTCAAGTAAATCAGCTCCAGAACAAGTGGTGCAAACTGTATCTTGGTGAAACAATTGGTTTGTTGTTTATTGTGACTGTGTTCAATGTAGTATTTCATTGTGAAAAGGGTAATTATGTAACATATGCTAAAGATTCACCTGTTATCTGCATTGCTTTCGTACAGTAACCCACTAAGACTTCTAATTAGTGGATGATGTAACTCCCAGAGGGACTCTCTCTCTCTCTCTCTCTCTCTCTCTCTGTCTGTCTGTTCCTGTCTTGAATGTCTTGTGTTTACTTTTGTTTCTCTCTGGGTTTCTAGGAAATCATACGGATGCTGACTACAGACCCTTATCCACCAATCCCACTGGATTCCTGTTTGATGGAAATACATTGTCTGGAAAATATTTCCGACAAATCATGAAGGACAAAGGCTTCAGATCTTTTCAGTGGAGTAATGTCTGAAGATAAGTAAAGGGAGGCATTTGCTCTGGGTAACTGTTCAATTACATTTTAAGTGTTCTTTCCTCTGCTAAACTCACTTTTAACTTTAAATTTCCCACTTGTCATGGTAAATGTTTGGGATATGTTTGTGAATGATTTGTGAAAAATGCACTTCATAAATCACATTGTCTGTTTATTATGCTATAAATAACTGTTCCTTTCTGGTGAATAGATCTAGCTTCATCATTATGAGTATGTGCCTGTCTGCATAGTGGAGCACTTGGAGCATAGTGTAGGGCACTGTCATCAGTGACATATTAATTACACACACACACACACACACACACACACACACACACACACACACACAGATCTGACTCAGCATCCTTAGCCCTTACTCCATCCCTTCTTCATCAGTGCTGTTGTCTCTGAGGGGGACAGTCTCCATCTGTTTACCACACAGATAGACCTCTCACACACACATCCTCCTTTCTCACTGCTACACTCCAGCAAGCTTCTTAGGATTCCCCTGTGACTGTCTCTATCTCCCTCACCCACGCATGTCCCGTTCGTGCTCTCAGTCTCTTTTGCACTTCTACCCTCTCTCTTTGCTTTTTTTCCTCTCCTCCTCAGTCCCAGACAGCTGTTTCCATCACATACCTCATCTTAATAAGATTACTAATTAGAAATGCACAGGTCCCAATTAGACTGCTGCAGTGCCTTCTCCGAGCATTGATTCCCTGTAGAGGGGTTGACCTATGGAGATGGCCGGACTGCTGAAGCTTGCCACTTTCTGCTCAGTCTCTCACAAATGTACAAACACACACACGCACACACATTGCCAATGGTCTTATTATCCGAGTCAAGGTAGTAAATGGTAAATGTCAGTGCTTTGGCCATCAAATCATGTGGGTGACTGGGTTTGTTTGAAACAGGGCTCGGAGATCGCTGTCTCGCAGGAAGAATCACTTTGGCCCCACGGGGACCTGCGGGTCCCACTATGCTCAGAATGAGCCTACTGCAGGGTGCAATTCTACACTTAAATTAGTGACATTATCTGTCTGTATATCTCTCTCATTCTCTCTCCCTCTCTCTCTGTTGGTCATTTTTTCATTCTGTGTCTCTTTCTCTTTGCCAGCCTCTAGCTCGGTAGTCTGATTACCCAGAGACTGCCTGCTTCCAGAGGCTTTTCTGCTTCTCTTTGGCTGTGGAGGGGAGGAAATGAGCACTGCATGAGAAATCACTGTTGTGGATTACTGAGGATCAAGCCAGACCAAGACCCCCTGATCAGTAATGGGAACTGTTAGGAGGAATTACACCTGAAACTTGACTGAATTACCGAAAGCCAAAAAGTAACCTTTATGCTGTTGGAGTATCACTTCTGACATGTATATCAGTTTTCCGGTGTGTTATTTTAACCGATCCACTCTTCCACCAACGTAGTGAAACAAAGGAGTGATGTATACATAAATGGTTATCTGGCTGAAGAAGCAACAAAAATGAATAAAAAATCAGGAGAGACTGAAGGCCATTTTTGCACCATTTACGGCAGTTGAATTCCCCCTTTTCTGGAGGAAAAAAGGAATAAATCTCTGCACCTCTGGCACACTGACAATAGCTGCTGCTCCAGAGACCACATTTGCCCTGTTAGCTTATCATCTCTTATTTTGTTTGCCTTGTTTCCCTGCTGCCTGGCACCTGTAATGTTCCATCGCCTTTGTGCCCATGTAAAACCATGCCAGTGCCTGAGATGGCTGTAAGTCCTGTGAAAACTTTGCAATGGGAGGTCTTCCCCCCAATGGCTACATGCCGAGTCTACTGCACTCCTGTGCTGTGGGGCGGCCGCCTGTATGTGATGGGGGGCTGCAGCGAGAGTGGAATGCCTCTGGACTCTGTAGAGGTCATGGACTTAGAGAGCCAAAGCTGGTGTCAGCTCCCCCCATTGCCCACTGCCAGGGCGGGGGCTTCGGCTGTGGCACTGGGGGACCAACTGGTGGTGATGGGGGGCATGGACGCTCAGCAGAGCCCACTGGCATCAGTGGAAGTCTACCACCCTGACGAGGGCAAGTGGGAGAGGAAGACTGGACTGGGACAGGCATCAATGGGCATAACTGCCTTGGAGATAGGTAAGAGCTGTGGGCTTTCTTTTTTATCCCTCTCTCTTTCAAAAAAATGTACTCACAAGTCTCAGTGAGTAGTAGTTAGTCAGTGTGAGTGTTATAATAAATTCTAATGAAGTCTTAGAGGCAAATGACAAAACATCTTCAAAATAAACAAACTTGCCATAAACATAATTACAACTTAATACATGTTTTCTTAAATTATTTTTTTTCATATCAATATCTATTGAAGCAATGTGTATACTATATGTAATATTATGCTATTGTGTAATATAATATTAATTTTGAGAGTCTGGAGACAAAACACTTTTTCAATATGCATCTAGTGATGCCCTGTCTCAGCTTTAGCCATAGATTCATTCGACTCAGCCATTGTTGACCTTAATATGAAAACGATTGTTTGGTAAAACAAGGAAGCCATGAAAGGTGTGTTGTTTCACCGAGATGTGCGTGACAGGCAACAGTAAACTGAAAGAAACCATATAGTGGACAAAATGAGCAGAACATCCCTCGATTTAACCTCTTCATATCCCAATTTATTATTCAGTTATTCATGTTAAAGAATACTATTCAGTAACTACTTTGAATGATTCAGTGAATGTTATAGGAAAGGTGTGTGAAAAACCTTTATAGACTTCATACTATAAGACTCCAGCTCCACAAGACACAGGAGCTAGAGACTTTAAGAGGTGTGTGTTTCCAGGAACAGGCTTGTGTGGAAACCAAGTAGAAAGAGTCTCACTTGTCTGTTCCACTTGTGGCTCTGTGTGATTTGCTGCGTTATCTCATTACAATCACTCCTACTATAAAGACTCTTGCACACTCTCTTGCACACTAGTCTGTCTGTATGCTGTGGATATATAAGCTCCCAATCAAAGCCTATTAGTTGTTCACTTACATACTGCAGAATCTCTCTTCCTCCCCATGAGAGTGAGTATTTAGGTGCTTTTGAGTGAGAAGCAGAGGAGAGATGGATGGCTGTTTAGTTTATGGTGTTTCCTTTTCCTGTCTCTTACTCACATTCCTCAATCTGGAGTACTGCATCACACACTTTTCAAACAGGAAACCAGCAAAACACTGCAGCCACTTCATGGCTCCTAAAAGGGTCTTCTTCTTACCTCTGTCTGTTTTGTTTGTCAGTGTTTTGGCATGGCTTACTGGCTACAGCATCAAGGATGAAAGAACGAGAGAGCAGAGTGAACAGAAGTGTGAATGTGAACAGCAGGTTTTCTTCACTGAGCAGGCAGCTAGCAGTTACCTGACAAGCACACATTTGCTCAGATATGTTCCTATTGTATTTATAGAAGTATGAATAATCTTCTGCTGCCATCAGCAGGGGGGCGTACATATTATTAGCCCCAGGTATTCAGTGCATGGCTTTTGTTATGAAGAACATCATGCTGACAGTGTATGACAGGTTTGACATTAAGACTGATTTGGAGACACGTTATGAAACTTGAGGCTAAGTTAAATAGAATTAGCACTAGTAAATTGCATTTGAATATGTGTGTGCAGTTACCTCCCTATTACTCATTTGTAAAAGCAAGTCTGAGTTTTCCCAGATAACAACTGACTGATGGCCAGTGCTGCCCACACTGTCAGGCTGAATGATGGCGATGAATTTATCCGAATCTGGCAGCCAGGCTATAGCCACATCCCAAACTTTATGAGACCAAATGTTTGGCATGACATGGACAAGCTTACAGTTGGACCATGTTTGCTCTAACAATTACTGCACAAGCATTAGATATGGTTATATGTATTTGAGCCTATTTTGGCTTAAATTCTAAATGCCAGGAAAAAACATTGAATGTGGCTCCTTGAGCTCCTTAGCGGCATTACGGTCTAAATGTTTGCCTTTATGTTGGGAAATCACAAGTTTTAAAATAGCTGTAGTCGCTGCTCTCTGAGTGGGAAGAATGGTGTTCCTCTCTCCACTGTCAATCAGAGCAACGCATGCCAAAAAGGCTACTTTCACTGCAGTAGGGCTCCCCACGCACTTCAGAGATGAATGCATTTCTAATTTAGAAAATACTTTTGACAACTTTTGAGCATTATTTCTTAGATGTCCAAACCTTTAAACAGCCTCCCCACTCCCCTTCTTCAAAGGACCACTGAGATTGTGTTAGTAGTATTACATACTGCACAACAGTAATGAGGTCCTATTAAGAGAGAGAATACAAACTAATACAAACATAAAGATTAATGCGACACTGACTCCTGAGTGGAGCAACAGAATCCCCCTGTTATCAGGAGGTCAGAGATCACATCTGCTGAGGTTGTGAGCAGAATTCGATGGTGAGAGGGATGGCATACTCTCTCCTGTGTCTATCAGAGTGACACTAGCTATTTGTGAGCTTATGTATGTGGAAGAGGGCAGATAGTGCTTTTCTCTGCATGTATTATGCTTCTTGAGCAGCAGTTTAAAAACATGCTGGGATGGGGAGAGCTGGTTGGTGGGTTTGGTGGCAACCACATTGGGGAGAAAGTGAGGGGCGGAGATTAATGTGAAACCAACCCACAGAAATCAGAGGAAGCACAACAGACAGCAAAAAAAAAAAGCCATAAAGAATACACCAACAATGGCAGTGGTAAGATAGTTGTTAAAATTATTACTGTTATTTTTAACCTCACTCTATATTTCAGAAACATCTTTCTAATAATTCCATACTAATGGGGTAACTATTTTGCATTATTTTAACAGCTTTAGTTTTCCTAGCTAGGCATCTTTAACTTAGCTGTGACTATTGGTAACTGTTAGCTGTCATGCAAGTAGGAGGGAATTGGCAATCAGTTATTCTTAGAACTGATTCTTATCTGCCTAAACTCAACCATTCTGGGCTGGAAATAAGTTGCTATCTGGGGCATCTATCATGGCCTAGGAGAGCATACATGACAAAAGCATACAAATGCTAGTACAAGAATACAACTTCCTAGTACAGCCCATATCCTGTTCTTCTCAGATGAAAACATACTCTTTACCATATGCTAATGTAAGCTGAATGTTTTTTTTTAATTTCATTTAAAAAGGCTGTTACAAATTTACAAACCACATTTGACATAGTGCAGCAGAATGTAATCATAAATCATAGGTTTATAAAGAAGAAATATTTCCACTGTGTAAAAAGCCAATTGTTACAGGATTTTCCATTGTTAAAGATGGCAGTGTCTTCTGTGTGCTCCTAAGTCATTTATTTTCATTGTAGCTGAAAATGAAATAAAATTTCATTTTATAGTGAAAGGCAGACTGGCTCCAAAAACAGATAGGAGGTTCATTGTTGTACCTTTAAAGTGTAAAGCCATTTAAGGTCTGCTTCGTACATGCCTGAATACCCCAAAATCAAATAACAAAATTTAATGTATGAATTACATTACATTACCCCACCTTCCTGCATTACACAATACATATTGTAAAATTCATTCTGTTAGCTGAGTCTGCTGTATTGTTGGGAGTTGTATTATTCTACAAAATGTTTTCTCAAAGGGGGTTTGGGGGGGGGGGGGGGGGGGGTTGGGCGGGGGTAGTGGCACAGCAGCTACACTAGCTAGACAGGCTACGTAAAGCTGCCCCTAGGTACAAATGTGTGTGTGTATGTGTATGTGTGTGCGCACATGATGCCCTGCAATGGACTGCCGTGACCCCTGATGATGTTTTCTCAAAATCTCCACCTCTTTTCTCTCCTTTTCCTCTCTCTCTCTCTCGTATCGCTCATATGTTGCATCATCACAGGGAGTGAAGAGCTTTGAAGATATAATCATATCTGCATTTCTTTGAAATTCATTGAACTTTGCAGCCCCTTAGTGTATCAGATCTGTTTCTATAAAAAGATTCTGTTGCTCGGATCATTGTACTACGAAGGCAGTTTTTTTTTTTTTTCAGAATTTTTAGAAAACAGATTCAGAATGGCTAAGAAGCCAACAGAAAAAAGAAAATTACAAGTTGCCATTGGTCATCCGAGTAGGGCAAGGCAGATAAACAAAGCTGAAATTATGTATTGTGATCAGTGCAAGGATTCTGAATATTTAGTACAGAAATGAATGCACAGGATGTTGGATGTATTGTCTGGAAATCAGGATGATGATGAGTTGTGTAGAGCTGGTTGTCAGTGATATCATTTAGAATTTTGTGAGTATTTACGGATTGTTTCTGATGGCCAGACCCACACATACCCTGACAGGTGAAGATGCTATGATTGGCACACCAGTTCAGCATGCCTGCAGCTTGTGACTCGGGTCTCAACACCCAATTTACTTTCTCTTTATTACTCTGCCCATCTCATTGTATCATCTCATCCTGTCTTTTTCTTCAACTCTTTTCCTCATCTCCATCCCTCTCACTTCCTGATCAAGAGAGCATTGCTGTTGCCTAGCAACAGGTGTGTGTGTGTGTGTGTGTGTGTGTGTTTGTGTGTGAGTGTCTGTTTGACCCAAAGACATTTTTAGAACGAAGCAGGCTGAGTCGCTGTGCCAACCCATGACTCCCTCCACTCTTGTTGTTGCTGTTGTCAGTTCTTGGCGTGTGTAAGGGAGAGATAGAGTGCTTATTACTGGGTCTCGATCAGCTCCACTACCATTAGCTAGCCTCCCCAACAGCCCCAGCTGTGATCACGCTTTCTTTTCTTGTGATTAGTCTGACTTGCTTTTACTTTACCCCAGTGACCCCGGTCGATCATTTTATTACAACATTCTTCTTTGTATCAATTCAAAGTAGGATTGGGCATACGAACAATAAAAAAATTGATAAAGCATGATAAAATTCTATATAAAATTATTATTATAATTATTATAATTTATTATAATTATAATTTATTTTTAGAACTGGTAATTTAAATATTATATATTATATATAATATTATATCATATATGATATATTTCCAGAGGGAGGGACAATAGGGACAAATATATATATATATATATATATATATATATATATATATATATACACAATACTGTGCAAAAGGCTTAGGCATATGCAAAGAAATGCTGTAGAGCAAAGATGCCTTCAGAATTAATGAAAATAAATGTTTCTAGATTAAAAAATTTCTATAAAGAGTAATAAAATGTAAACAGTAATAAATGAAACAAAGTCAGGTTAATAAGGAAATTACTCTATAGACTCTCTCCACTATGTTAATAGATGATAATGGATTACACCATCCACTACAATGATATCATGTCTGCAGTGTTACCTGAAAATGGATGTTTCTTTTGGAAGCAAATGGCATAATTTTGGTCGTCTGACTTTTCCAAATACTGCCCCATATTCAAAGCATGGCAGAAGTCACTGCAGGTGAACCTGAGCATCTGAGAATAACTTCTAAAAGAATTATGCTTAAGATGTAAAAATTCTTGGTAAAAATCTGGAATAAAATGCATTGATAAATGAACAGAGTCAGATAAATGGCCAGAGTATTAATTAAATCAGTAACTAAAAAAAGGATAACCTCATAATAATTGATCCGATACATCTGTATGCAATGCATCGTTAATCAGTTGTAGTGCATCTTGTTGTGTGTGATTGTTGGAACTCATATTTTCTGTCTCAGTGCTGCATTTTTTATGGATCAAAGAATATGTATAATGGGAAAAAATTATTTTAGCAACAATTTGTACATTGCATATGGATCAGGTAATGTTTTTACTTATGCATCATTTATCATTTGCCACCTGTTTATCATTTGTTACTTCTACCTCACTTTTGTTACTTCTGACTTTATCGGAGGTTCGGGGCATAGATTATAATTAAGCAGTTCGTACAATATATTTAACTGGCCAAAGCAAGAATGTGACACTGCATGATTACCCAGGCCAAATACAAACAGAACATCAAATATTACATTCTGATCTCACCTTTTACAGTGAATGGAGACACTTATAAGTGACCTTACCCATTCAGTGATGTCATCAGAAATGGTAGGTAAGGCTCTCCATATGTCTTTATAAGTGTTGCTCTTAAGAGGCTAACTGTGGATGGGCTCACTTGAGGAGATTCCAAGCAAGGAGATAGCTGACAATTTGACCTTGTGCTGCCCTGAGGCAACTGACTGTCTCAATGTTGTCTGAGAGAACCAACACAAGGCGAAGTCTCAGAACTCAGAACCATAAGAATGGGCCAGATTTGAGGACTAGATGGGGGATTTGAGGACCTCAATTCCAGTTGTTCGATGTGTTCTGAACGAGTGGCTACATGGTCCAGTGGTCCTCTGCTTCCATCACTGCACCACATTGCTTCCCAGCCTGAAGGGGAAACCTCTGCGTTGACTTGTTGTTCCTCTTTTGGTTGTTCCCGTTAGGGGTTGCCACAGCGGATCATTGGTCCACGTATTTGATTTGGCACAGTTTTTATGCCGGATGCCCTTTATCCGGGCTTGGGACCGGCACTTGAGAGCGCACTGTTGCACGCAACCCCAGTGGGTGAGGTTGCAATCTTTCTTGGGCCGCCGCCATTTTAAGAGTGGTTGTCACGTGTAGTTTAGTAGCTGTTGATGATACCTGCCAGCTATCAAGGGCCAGCCCAGAGCCATTTTCAGATGTTGCTGAAGCTGGAGTTGAACATGGTGGTGGTTTAACTGTATTATCATCCTGGAAGAATCTCCCTGCTATGGTTGTAGACACTGCATTCTCACACTCCTACAATGTGGAATATGGAGGATGACTAGTTGCTGAGGAGGCCTCTACTGAAAGACATCAGCCTCTCAGTTGTACAGTCTCAACTCCTGAATCATTCATTTCAGATGAGCCGACGTGGTTGTGGGTGTTTTTGCGACTAGTGAGCTGTTTAAGCTGCAGGGCTAGAGTGAGACTCAACCCCAAATCAAGTTCTAAATCTGCATCAGCATCACCAAAGAGCTCAGGGCATGCCTGAGTCAGACACTGCCTACTTAGATGGTCAATGCCAAGTCAGTGAGCAGTACAACGATACAACGATCAGCCATAACATTGAAACCACTGACAGGTTAAGTGAATAACATTGATTATCTCATTACAATGGTTATTATATATATATATATATATATATATATATATATATATATATATATATATATATATATATATATATATATGTATATAAAAAATTAAAAGAAATCAAATACAATGTCACCACACAAAGTATATGTCCTTTTGCAACAATAAAATCATAATACAGGGCAGGATACATTTTTTGGTTTGACACCTCTATCAGTAGAAGAGTTTGTAGTTATTCGATATATGTGTAGCTCAATAATGAAAGAGACAGCAATGTAGACCAAATTACTAATCAATACTACACCTCATAAAAAAAAGCACGCTTCACAGGATTCAGAAAAATCATTTTACAGCATCCCTTTGCTGTTTTCTTTACTTCCCTCCACAAATGGATTATGGACAGAATTTTTATCAAGGGTGGTGCACTGTAAACTACCACAGCCTGGCACTTCATAAGAGATTCACTCAGAACTTTGCACTTATGAGGGACCTTGTTTGTTCTGACCTTGAGTCTGGAAGCTGATGATAAATGTGCTGATAAAATCAAATGTTCCAATCGTATGGGGTCAAGACAATGTGCATAAAAGACAAACCTGAATTCCATTTCACCCCTTCTAAGGAGCGCTGAGAATCACTTGGATACCCTCTAGTACACTTCAGGTGCATGTGTGCTTAGATTTGCCAACTAGAGGTGTGCATTGGACTGATTTTTTCATCAAGAATTCCTTATTCCCAAATGAAATTTTGACCAATCCCACCCACTCCCACAGTTATTATTTTTGTTTCCACTTGCCTACAATAATTTCAGATTAATTTATTTCTGAAACAATAATATAATTATAATAACATATAATATAAACAAATGTGACTCTAACCAAGATAAAGAAGTTACTGGCGTGAGTGAATGAACACGGGAAATGTGGCATGTAGCACTACACAAGCAATACCAATACATTCCCGTATTAACAAACATGGTTTTTCTTTGTCCTGTGAGATTAACATCTGACCACCTCTCCACTTGGCACAAACCTTTCTGCTGGATCAGTTTCTCTCTATTGCTGTTATCTCTATTTTCTTTTATGTGCAGCTTTGAGGAAGGAGTCTGTTTTCCGTTCACACAACAGACCCCTCGTTCTCTTCACTTGGGCCAGAAGAGCCATGGTCATGCAGAATGTGTCTTAACCTCTGAGCTCCCTGAATGCTGACGATGAGCAGCAGCTACACCAATCAGCCATAACATTAAAACCATTGACAGGTGAAGTGAATAACATTGATCATCTTAACTTATCAATGGGTGGGATATATTAGCAGCAAGTGAACAGTCAGTTCTCAAAGTCGATGTGTTGGAAGCAGGAAAAATAGACAAGCATAAGGATCTGAGCGACTTTGACAAAAGACAAATTGTTATGGCCAGACGACTGGGCCAGAGCATCTCCGAAACAGCAGGTCTTGTGGGGTGTTCCCAGTATGCAGTGGATAGTATCTACCAAAGTGGTCCAAGGAAGGACAACTGGTGAACTGGCGACAGGGTCATGGGTGCCCAAGGCTCATTGATGCACGTGGGGAGAAAAGGCTATATTTACTTTTACATCATATGGACAGCTGGGTGCGTGTGCATCACTTACCTGGGGAAGAGATGGCACCAGGATGCACTATGGGAGGAAGGCAAACTGGCAGAGGCAGTGTGATGCTCTGGGCAATGTTCTGCTGGGAAACCTTGGGTTCTGGCATTCATGTGGATGTTACTTTGACACGCACCACCTACTTAAACATTGTTGCAGACCAAGTACACTTCTTAATGGCAACGGTGTTCCCTAACAACAGTGGCCTCTTTCAGCAGGATAATGAGCCTTGCCACACTGCAAAAATAGTTCTGGAATGGTTTGAGGAACATGACAAAGAGTCGAAGGTGTTGGCTTCCAGATTCACCAGATCTCAATCTGATTGAGCATCTGTGGGATGTGCTAAACAAGCAAGTCCAATCCATGGAGGCCACATCTCGCAACTTACAGGACTTAAAGGATTTTCTACTAAGGTCTTGTGGAGTCCATGCCTCAAGGACCTAAACAATATTAGACAGTTGGTGTTATGGCTGATAGGTCTGTGTGTGTATATATACACATATATACTCACTGAGCACTTTATTACTAAAACCTTTACACCTTCTTATTCATGCGGTTAACTAATCAGCCAATTGGGTGGCAGCAGTGCAGTGCCTAAAATCAGGCAGATACAGGCCAGCAGCTTCGGCTATTGTTCACATCAACCATCAGAATGGGAAAAAAATGTGATCTTAGTGATTTTGACCGTGGCATGATTGCTGCTGCCAGACGGGCTGCTTTGAGTGTTTCTGTAACTGCTGATCTCCTGGGATTTTCATGCACAACAGTTTCTAGAGTTTACTCGAAATAGTGCAATGAAGAAAAAACATCCAGTGAGCAGCAGTTCTGCATACAGAAACACCTTGTTGATGAGAGAGGTCAATGGAGAATTGCCAGACTGGTTCAAGCTGACAGAAAGGCTACAGTAATTCAGATAAACACTCTTACAATTGTGGTGAGCAGAAAAGCACAACATGTCAAACCTTGAGGCGGATGGGCCACAACAGCAGAAGATCATGTTGGATTCCACTTCTGTCAGTCAAGAACAGAAAGCTGAGGTTGCAGTGAACACAGACTCATCAACAATGGACAGTTGATGACTGGAAAAACGTAGCCTGGTCTGATGAATCTTCGATTTCAGATTTCCTCGAGGCACACGGATGGTAGGGTCAGAATTTGGTGCCAACAGCATGAATCCATGGACCCAACCTGCCTTGTGTCAACAGTCCAGGCTGGTGGAGGTGTGGTAATGGTGTGAGGAAGGTTTTCTTGGCACACTTTTAGCCCATTAATACCCCAGCAATCATTGCTTGAATGCCACAGAGTATATGACTATTGTTACTGACCGTGTGCATCCCTTCATGGCCACAATTTACCCATCTTCTAATGGCTACTTCCAGCATGATAATGCATCATGTCACAAAGCAAAAGTTGTCTCAAACGGGTTTCATGAACATGACAATGAGATCAATGTTCTTGAAACCACTTTGAGACAACAGTTTGAGCCTTCTCAGTCACCAGATCTGAATCCAGTAGAACACCTTTGGGATGTGGTAGAATGAGAGATTTGCAGCATGAAAATGCACCTGAAAAATCTGCAGGAATTGCATGATGCAATCATATCCACATGGACCAGAATCTCAAAGGAATTTTTCCAGCATTTTGTGGAATCCATGCAATGAAGAATTGAGGCTGTTTTGAGAGCAAAGGGAGGCTCTACGCAGTATTAGTATAGTATTCTTAATAAACTGCTCAGTGAGTGTATCTATACCTATCTAACTAATATATACCTGGAACACACAGGAGCACACATTAATGCAGTTGTTATACTGTGTATGTGTGTGTGAATGTGTGTGGGTGTATGTGTGTGTATGTGCATGCTCATTAGCATCGCCACCACAGAGGACATTGAAAGGGAAGAGCGATTCTTGCAGTGACCCTCTCACTGCAGTATGCACTTACTAAAAACAACACCCTCAGTTCAATTTATGCTTTCATTTCCTGCTCTCTAGTGGTTTCAAAAATGTTTTGAAGTTTCAGAGGCATGGTTCCTACACTGTGGTAATTATTACCCTCCCACCTTTTCCATAGGCCTACAACAGTAAAGTATGTGAATATATTTACTTATGTGCAAATTCATCCAGATATGTGACACTTAAAAGCTCTTTATCCCATGCACACATAATAGTCTGAATTGAAAATGCTTCTACCTGAGTTTTTTTTATCATGTTATTGTGTATGGACTGTGATGTTACTCTGTGACAAAGTATGCATCACTGCATTTGATCACTGTGTGAAGTTAAGAAAACAATGTGAAAATACTCATTTTCCATCTTGTATTTATCTTCCTTACTCTTGCTCCCTCTTTCACCCATGTGCAAACTACAGCATTTTCATATTTCATGCTTTTTTAATTAAATTGGTTTTCTTTGCCAATTACCACAAGACCAAAATACCATTTACCATTTACCTCCAATTACCATTTTTTACCAAACTCCAGAGGATCTACTTTGTGTGCATATGTCTCTGTGTGTGCAAGTCTGTAGTTTAGCTGTACATTAGTTAATTAGTTAATTTTGGGTCCTATCTATTACCCAGTCTTAATGTTTTCCTTTGTGTCCAGCCAATTGGCTATTTCAGTAAATCTGCTCTGCTGTTCTTGGAAGTGTTTTTTTTTTCTCAACCAGCTTCACCTCTCCATTCTCACATAATAACGTTCTGTCATCCTGTCATTTTCTCTAACGTTGGACGACCCAAGTAAGATGATCAAACAGAACCCACGTTTCATAAAGCTGACAACATATATTTTTTCCTCCACTCCACACGGTTTCAAGTTTTTGTTTTTTTTCAAGAGAGCTTATTTTCTGACAGTGTATGCTTTTTGAGACGTGGACACAGAGCATATTTGGAGTGCTCAGTGGATTCTGACAGAACACTATGTGTCATTACTCATCCCACTTCTCTGCTGCACATCTGCATGAACCAGGACAGTGTGCCATTACAGTAATACTTTGCTTCCTGCATACTTCAAAACAAGTTCTGTCATTAAGAATTTTCACAAAAGCTGATTTGCAGTTAGCAGTATGTGGGCTGCATTGTCATTGAACCCAATCCAAACATTATTATGTGTCTATTTTTCTTAGGTGAATTTATCACACATTTGGTAGTCAGGTGTTATGGATAAACAATTTCCCCTGCAAAGCCATGCCGAGTGCCTAAATACCATGTACAAAGTGAAAAGGAAATGTGGTGCTGCTTACTGAGTTTAAAAGTCATTTCTTTGTTGTTGTTCTTGCTGTCATCTGACTGATTCCTTGGCTCATGCCAGCCAGGCGCATTAGAGAGGGTGTGCAGATCACTCATTCTTCACACTCTGTTACACTGCATTGCCAAACCCGGAGGCCATTATTTACAGTCGTCCAACACGTGTCACCTGGAGGGGCAGTAGACCATTTCGTAAAGTCAGCCTTCTTAATTCCAACATTGCTGAGAGGTAAGTATACATTTGGTGCCACAATCATGAGCTCTTATAGGTAGCAGATTTGTAAGGCACTAGTTTTGCAGATGCTGCTCTAGGGATGTGTAAGTTTTAATACACAAGATCTGACCCAGACATAAGATAATGTAGGGGAGGAGGTAACCAACGACAACTTCTTTCATGGGTAAGACAATGTGGGAGCAGTGTAATTTCCCACCAAAATGTGTAACGCCTTATTATATTGAGGTTGAACTTCTGGAAACATGTTCCCAATATAGGCCTATCTGTATATTTTGATATATTCAAGTTTTCTATTTACTGTATATGTTTCTGCCTGAAGGGCTGGCTGAATTTCACTCACTACATAATAGGTGTAATGTCCATTTAGAGGAGGCAGGATGCAAGTGTCTAAATTCAGCATGTCATTTGTTTAGGACAAATCCAGTAAACAAACTTTAACTTAAAATCAAAAATTAAGTGAGGAAAGTGAAATCTCAAAATAAACTCCCTCAGCATGCACTGTTGTCACAGCAAGCTTGAGCTGAGAGATCAACCAGCCCTCTTTTACACTGGCTTAAAAAAGCTAAGTGTGCAGTCTGATCTGCAGTGTGTGTTTCTAGAGATAATGTCAGGGTCATTAAAGATGTGGGTCACTGGTGTTCATAGGCTCTGGTGACTCTCCAAGACAAATCAAACCAAGGATTAGAGTTGAATCTACCTCTGGTCAAAGTAGCTCTTTCATATTTACATTTTCAATCCATTGCATGAGTGAGCATTGCGCAGTGGGTAACATTGCTGCCTCACGGCTCCAGTGTTCTCACGGCTCCAGTGTTCCTGGTTTGATCCTGTTCTGTGCGGAGTTTCGCATGTTTGTGCTGCATGTTTTCATTGGTTTCCTCCAGGTTCCCTGGTTTCCTCCCACTGTCCAAAATGCAGGTGGGTGGATTGGCTATGAGAAAATTGCCCCTAGCGATAAGTGAGTATGTGAATTATCATGATCTCAGGTTACTGATTATGTGAAATTTTGCATGTTCTCCTCTTGTCCACATGGGTTTCTCCCACTCCCAAAAAACATGTTGGTGGGTAAATTGGTAACACTAAATTCCCATTACGTTTGAATGGGCTCTGGATGCACCATGACTGCCATTGACCAAGATAAAGTGCTTCATGAAAATGAATGAATGAATGAAGTATAGATTATGCTATTCTTCATAATTATCTTTCGGATAAATGCAAAATACTTAAATCTTCTTCTTCAGTTTCTGTTCTGCTTAGCCTCAGCATTGCAGGCCTGTGCTACTAGCTGGAAGCAAGTATAGCTGAAATTCTGACCTATCATCTCATATTCATCTTTTGATCTTAAACACAAATGTCTTCTGTGTATAGCAAAAACTATTGGCCAATAGTTTTGGAGGGGACTATAAATGTTTGTTTTTGTTACAAATTACAAATGATTTACCTAGCTGTTTTTATTATTTAACACAGATTTTCTGGTCTCAGTCACATAGCAAGATTCCTCTTCTTTCGAATTTTGATTGTATGAAACTTCCTAACTCCAGTTCTATAATGTGAACTCCTCTTCATCTTATAATCTGCCTACAAGACACTGCCATGGAGTTTGTCATTTTCCTCAAAACAATCAGTGGTTTGGAAAACAGAGGTACGCCCAGTATGACTATAGCTATTTTGAAGTCATTTATCTTGCCCTGGCTCATTGGCTTCTTGTGCGTACTTGATATTACTGGACATGTTTGCTGTACCTGCCTAATTATATTACTGCATTATCAGCCCTATCTTTCAGAGTTGTTTTTAACCTGATTTTATTGCCAGTCACCACTTCCTCTGTTTTCTTACTCTTCTGTGTCTCTGAGCTGGAGACAACTGCAGGCTGTTTAACGGAGAGCTTTATTAATAATTCACCTAATGCTTTCACTGGCGCTGCACACACATGTTCAAAGTGGCTGTTAAGTGGTCGAGGGCGGAAGAAGGTCTACAAGGACACCCTTCCTGCCTCTGATTTTTTTTTCTATGTACACCGCTCAGATAACTATATCTTTTCCATACAGCTTCATCATAACCAGCTGTTTAAATGCCCTGTAATTGTCTGTATGCCCTCTCCATTTTCTGGCATCATCTCTGTCACTGTCTCTTTCTCCTCATGACCTGCAGCTCTTTCAAGGACTTTTAGTAGCTTTAGTTGGACAGCTCTGTCACCGTGGTCTGCGCTGCCAACTGACAGGTTAGGATTTGCAGCTTACGCTAAACAAACTGGAGGCAAGCCAAGCTTTAGCTGTGAATCACAGTCCAACGGACATGCTGCGGGCAGCCGAACACACACGCACACACTGATTCACTCACGCCTCTCTTATTCCTCTTCCCTCCTGAGCATCTCGTTCTGAGAGAAAGTAACACACACACATGCTCCATTTGCACTTCTGACAGTGCCATCTCCCAGTCATTCAACATCAAAACACCGGCAGTTGCTGCTATTTTTCTCATTTCTGTTACTATGGCAATGTGTGTTTCCATGGAAAAGGCTTGCTACTTGCAGGTAATTAACACCTCTGTGTTCTAGTGTGGTACTAAAGAAAAAACAGAAAACACAGTCCTATTACAGTGTGTGATTACACACAGAGACAGAGTGTGTCGCCTGCATAAATGGTGTTCATTTTCCCTCTTTTCACCTGAGGGAGATTTTTGCAAGTGATACTGCAATTAACACTGAATCAATTCTGAGATAGTAGTACATTTTGGTGGGAAATATTTGTCATATAATGCCTGGTAGTACATGTCAGAGTGTTGATATACAGTACCTCTCTGAGCTAATGGCAGGGCTAAGCTCTCATTCTGTTAATGATTTCCAATGCAGATAAAAGGTCATTTTAAGACATTTTCCATTTATGAATTGGTGATTAGTTAAACAAGCCAGTTCTCAATGTTCCAATTATATTTCTAATATATTCTATGAATTTAATAAATTTTCACCTGGGAAGTTAATTTGCAGTCACAATATGATGGAGTGCAGCTTAAGATGCCAAGACAGGCTTCTATAACAACAACAACAACAACAACAACAATAATAATAATAATAATAATAATAATAAATGCAAAACACTAGTTGTGTATGAGGAACATGAACTTTCTACATATATTTTCAACTAAGTGCTTTTTAGGCTGTGTTTATGTCCTTAATAATTTTAGCAGAATAATGTAAATTTGGCTGTTTTAGTTATTTTGGTTTTCTGACAGAATAATGTAATTTAATGCCAGTAACCTGCATATGAACAAACATTTCAAGATTGAAGTTTTTTGCTGGTTTGCTTTGAATGGCAGGTATTACAAAATACCTTAATGATTCGAATTATATATTCAGTCCCCTCCAAAAGTATTGGAACAGCAAGGCCAATTATTTTGGTTTTTTTTCTACACACTTAAGACATTTGGGTTTGAGATCAACAGATGAATATGAGACAGTAGATCAGAATTTCAGCTTTCATTTCCTGAAATGTACATCTAGATGTGTTAAACAACTTACAACATGGTACCTTTGGTGGCAGACCACCCAATTTTAGGTGAGCAAAAGTATAGGAACAGATAGACTTAAAGTAAAATAAAGTAAATAACTGATTATTTGGTTGCATATCCTTTACTTGCAGTAGCTGCATCAAGCCTGTTGTATTCCTCTTTTGTGATGCCTTTCCAGGCTTGTACTGCAGCTTCTTTCATCTTTTGTTTGTTTTGGGGAGTTTCTCTCTTCAGCCTCCTCTTCAGGAGATGAAATGCATGCTCAACTGGGTAATGTCTGGTGATTGACTTGGCTGATGATTCCCCTGATGAAGTCCTTTGTTGTGTTGGCAGTGTGTTTTGGGTCATTGTCTTGCTGCATGATGAAGTTCCTCCCAATTAGAGTGGATGCATTTCTCTGTAAATTGGCAGACAGAATGTTTCTGTAGACTTCTGAATTCATTCTGCTGCTACCATCATGAGTTACACCATCAATAAAAATGAGTGAGCCTGTTCCAGAAGCAGCCATGCAAGCCCAGGCCATGACACTACCTCCACCGTGCTTGACCAATGAGCAGATCTTTTCTTTCATTAGACTTTGGCCTTTCCCTCACTTTGGTAGAGAGCAATCTTGGTTCCATGAGGGTAATCTTGGCTCATCTCTCTATTTCTTTTAAAATTTCAATCTGGCCTTCTCATTCTTACTGCTGATGAATGTCTTTCTTTTTCAGGACATTCCAAATTGTTATATTGGCTATGCCCAAAGCTTGTGCAATGTGTCTGAATGATTTTCCCTCTTTTCTCAGTTTCAAAATGGCTTGCTTTTCTCCCATAGACAGCTGGACTTCATGTTGGTTTATCATTTTTAAGAACAAATGCAGTCTACTCGGGCGAAACCCAGGGCTCAAACCAAGAGCAGACATGCATGTTCTAAGTTGTTTAACACATGTAGATGTGAATATCAGGAAATGAGAGCCACAATTCTGATCTCACACATGTAAACACTTTCCAATAAATTCATGAGTGTCCTTCAGGTGTGTTGGTGTTGAAAAACAACTGACAATAAACTTTTTTGTGTTGAGCAGGAACTTTTGTAACGCACTTTTTAAAGATGTTTTGGCTAATGATGATTGGTTTATAAATGTAATGTAAAATGCAATCACACAGTCTCTGTACGTTTATAGATGATTTTTCAGGAGTAGCTGAGATGCATCGTGCTGACCTTAAGTGATGGCGCAATTAGTATCTCACACACATACATCCAGTTTCCTTAGACTCAGATGAAGACCAGCATCAAAAGGGAATTGCTAGTGATTACTGTTTTTTTCAAAGTAATCAGTGTTAAAGGCACTGGTAGGAAATTAATTTTCTTTATTATTTGAAATCATTGTCAGTCCATTAATATTCAAGTGATCTCAGCATCTGACTGGTTGCAAGGTGGTGTTGACTAGACTACTACCACTGTTAGGCGAGTTTTGCTGTCTGTCAGTGTTATTACTAATGAATACACGGTCTTGTGGCCCTACTGATATGCATAAAAAAATCATATGCATATATTGAAATTTGATTGAATATTTATGGTTACTTAAACAAGGAAACGTGGTGGGATGTTAAGCTAGTGCTTCTGGGTAAAGGAGAATCATAGTCGGCAGTTGATGATCAGTCAACTGCTCATCAAGATGGACTAGAAGATTGTAGATACTTGTAAAGCAGTATGAGCTTATAGTCCTCTGGAAAGTTGAATGCCACCCCAACTCTGCCTAGAACATTCTGTGTTCTAGCTAGAGCTCTGGCAAATGTCTATGCTAATGCAGTTTATGTAGATATTGCACACTGATATATGTGAACATGCAGGATTTTATTTCACTCTGCAGAACAAACTCAGATGAATAATTTATGAGAGTGTGTGAGAGAACCCCTGAGAGAAATGAAGACTTTACTGCTGTATATCTATTCTATATATTCAGATGTTTTATAGGAGTTTTCATGAACACAGTGACATTTTCACAGACTTCGTGTCGGCCTTCAGGGGGCCCCTCAGAAACTGGGGCCCCAGGCAAATACCTGCCTTGCCTTTCCTGTAGCTATGCCTCTGTATACACCACTGCTGTAGTTCTTGGCACAGCATCATTCATTACAGTCTGTCTTCTGCCTCTGCCTCCATTATTTGCCTCTCTCTTTTGATTCTAGACAGTGCAGCTAAAAAGACTTACACTTGCTTAGTGTGGGGTTTTCTCTTTAGTGATCAGAGTGCCAACAGAGAACACACAGCAAAAGCTGAATTCACATTCTTTATTCTCATGACTAGCCATGGTTCTCCAGCTCAGTGCATTCCAAAGAGCTACAGACCAGAGACTTGTATTTTATAGACATCACACATGTCGATGCAAATGATGTACTGAACCTAGTGTTACAGAAGCTGCTTCAATGTATGAAATACTGCATGATATTCATACCTTCAACTGTCTATAACATACACAAGTTCCACACCATATTTGGGATACAGTTGTTCTCCAGCATAACAGTTAATAGACATAATAATTCATAATAACATAAAAAGACATCTTACATCAACACACTTTCTTAGGACCTGTGTCTGACTATGCTTACTCTATGATCATAATTTTGTGTCAATTTGCAGACTTATTGCTATAGTAACAGTGTAGGGATGGAGCTTTTCGTCTCTCAGTTATGCATGTGTGATGTGGCTGGTCGAAAATGTTTTCAGTGCCTACTTCTGAGATGGATATGTGGGCTGCTGGTACATGTCTCAGAGAACTTCTTCTCATTCTCTCTTTCACTCTATATCAACTCCGTGTCCTGGGATGGAATCTGGTTTACAGTTGACGTTAGCTCATAGACGACTGTGTGTGTGTGTGTGTGTGTGTGCGTATGTGTGTGTGTGTGTGTGTGTGTGTGTGTGCGTGAGAGAGAGAGAATGCTACTGCCTTGTGTGTGATAGATTTAGAGCGAGGGGCATTTTCTGAGTGCGATGTCGTGGTCTTTTAAACCCTATTTAGTGAAGCACTCTTGCACCTCCGTAACTGAGCCAGAGACTCCTTGATTACCATGAGAGCCTGCTCTCAGCACAGAAATCCACACACAAATACATACACACACAAACACACACACACTAAACCTGGCAGAAGGCTGCTTATTGTGATACAATAGAAGAGAGCCACTGCCAGGAGTGGCAGAAACACACGCACGGCATCAGTGTGTGATCCTTTTTCTCATCAGACCTTTTTGTCTGCCACCACCCAGACTCCCAGACGCTCTGCTTTAAGCTGATTAATGTAAGAAAGGAGTCTGAGGCTGATCTGAGTTGAGGCTGAGATTTTGCTCATTATCGTTATAATTGCATGTATAATATGAGCTGAGTTTTGTGTTTTGAGTTCTGCTATTTTTAGCACAGTGAGTGGATGGTTTTGTGTCTCTGTATGTGCATGTTTATGCATGAGGGGTTTTTGATTTGTTTGTGTGGAAGTGAGTTTGTAAGAGTGGGAAAGATAGGGAGAAAGAGAATACACACTCAGTCCCTATCCCCATTTCCCCATATTCAGCTAGAAGATGGATTGCTCCTGTTTTTATCTCAGAGATTAGCCTCATTTATGCATCTTTGCAAAATTTTCTTGCATGTATGTGTATGTGTGGGTGTGTGTGCGTGCACCTCTGTGTGTTTTTAGTCTCTCTTCATTTCAGGCCCCAAATTTCTTACTCTTTCTATCTGTCATTGTTTCTGTCTGTCTTTATCTCTCTTTTTCTCTTTCTTTGGTTGCTTTGTGACATATCATTATTGAGGCTGACGACGCAGCAGCTCTTATTCCCTCTGACTCCATCTCCCATTGTGCCAATTTACACGCTGCTGTCTGACCGAGCCCATGTTCAATGTCACCTCAATCATGGCCCCTCAGTGTCCACCAAGGCTGTCAGTCTGTCTCAGATCGAGCCACATGCATCTCTATTAGTGCTTTCACACTCAAAACTCAAAGACAGTTTTCACACTCAAAACCCAAGATATTATTGACATATCTTTACTGGTAATCTTCAGGCTTTGTGTGATCCAACAAGTCGCCTCCTTGAAATGGTGTTTTGTTGGGATGGACAGGTTCACATTTGCCATGAAAGCCCTACACAGGCTGTGATGTATAGCACATTTCATGGATTTCATAGAGAGATATGGATGTGTAGTGAGCACTTATTACTCAAAATCACAAATAAAGGGATTCAGACTTCAAATATACAGTAACTATAAACTTAAGTGCTATTTGGACTGTTAGATGCAATTTCTGAAAAATAGACTCAGTTATTCTGACCGATTCTGACATTGGACTTATGCCTGTATTTTTCTTGCACGTTATCAGCTCTAGCAAGAAACAGTAGTAAGTTCAGTGCCACTGTCTGACAGTTTGAAGTAACTATTATATGTCACACTGAAATGTATTTTTTGAGCTGTAAATACATTCACTAAAAACATGGAAAGCTATATGAGGCCAATATTATATAAGTAAATATGACAATATTTACTCATGAACAGTATTGTCTCTTTAAAGTCAATGAAAAGGTTTTTTTCACATGGAGGACATTGGAGGAGACAGCATCTTCATCAGAGACATTCTTTATGTCATGGGCTGAAATTTTTATGGTTAAAATTATGAATTAGTATGAGTGGTAAACAGAGGAGTGCTAGGTCAGATTATCCTTCACTCTGTGTGCATGTTTTCTTTATATTTAAGTACACTGTGGTAATTTTATCTGGGAATCCCAGAAAATTTACTTAAGCAGCTGCCTAAACTGAATCTAAATACCAATACTTTACCCACATATATATTACATAACTTTTGGAATTAAGTTGCCAACTAATATTTGTAACCTACTCATGATTTGCTCATTCTGTACTGACTGCTCTATTCATTTGATGTATTTTAGCCATAGCATAAATGGCCAACCAATTTTTAATTTTGGAATTACTCCAGTTTCCAAGCATTTCGTCTGTTCTTCTACATTGACTTCAGGCTATACATATGTTATTGCATTATTGTACTAATGTTTTACATCACCTGTCTCACAAAAAAATGTCATTGCATCATATGCTGAAAAGGTCATCCTCTTTCCAGGTGTTGTATTGGCTTATGTTCACATATTTTCCTTCTGATAATTTCCTCGAAACTAAATGAGAAATTATATTTTTCCAGATTGATTTCTGTGTAAATTATCGTGGCATGCATTTACATTTATCCCCTTCCCGATTATCTACTGATGAACTCCCCCTTAGCGCAAAATGGACTTCTCATTCCCCTCTCTGAGAGAAAAAGACCACATTACCCAGATTCCCTGTTCACAGGTGCAGCATGTGCTCAGTGGGAGAGAGTAAAAATATAGTCCCCTGTGTACCCCAAAGGAAAGCTGGCTAAAAGCCACACACCATTCCTCCATTTGTCTTTTTGCAGTTTGTCAATCTCTGCAGAAAGCTTTGCACAGCATCACTGATGTGTGCAGTAAGATAAGCTCTGGCAAAAAAGCTACATATAATGAATCAATGCAAATAGAGCACAAGCGAATCTATACACAGACACTGATCATTACACAAGCCAAGCAAAACTGTGTGTGATCAGCCTAGCAATGGATAAATGAGCACACACACATGCACACACTTGAAAATACATACTGAATAAACCATTGGATCAGAGCATGCTGTGCAGTGTTGCCTGAGTGTTTCCAAATATACCCACTGGCTGTGCGTAACGCTGTGTACTGCCAGAGATGGGCTCTGCTGTACCGTGACTGTGACGTCTGTATATAAAGAGCATCTCCCTGTGTGTGGCTATTCAATTCACAAACCTGCCAGCATTTACTCATACACACATACGCACACATATTGCAGCTGATGTCTGTACAAAAGATATTATCACCGTCCTTTATCTTCAGGCAGTTTATGCAGCAGGTGCTCCCTTTACTGTTGAAATGGCCCTTTTGGGCTGAATTCTAAACTATTCTAAACTCTTTGTTGCGGTATGACCCCCCCAAAAAAACCCTAAAACATTTAGTCTAACCAGCTTGTCAGTTCAAATCAGCATAAAAACACTGACTCCTCCATGCACCACGTGTTAACAGCAGGACTAAACAGAACTGCTGCTTTCTGCCAGTGAAAGTGCAGAAAAACTCAGCCAAGTGCCTGGCTTTTCCACACTGCCTGTGCTTCCACACATTAGCAATAAACACAGCTGTGAAAATGCTGCAAAAGAAAATGCTGAATCAGACCATCCTGCTATCAGCCGTGCACCAAGGGTCCACGACATATAGCTAGAGATTTTTAAATCATTTTTAATAACATTAAAGGATTACCAATAACTGCTATTAAAGTGAAGTGAAGTGACTTGTGGCCAAGTACGGTGACCCATACTCAGAATTTGTGCTCTGCATTTAACCCATCCAAGTGCACACACACAGTAGTGAACACACACACACACAGTAGTGAACACACACACACACAGTAGTGAACACACACCTGGAGCAGTGTTTTGTTTTGTATTAGTTTTTGTTTTAAAGTTGTTTTAATTATTATTTTGTTCTTTTAATTCTTCGCTGAGGTGACTGGTAACTTGAATTTAATGGATTTAAGCTAAATAAGGAATAAAGCTCAATGGGACACGCTGTTATATAACACAGTGAGATTACCACCTCAAAGTTGATTATTTATAATAATAATAATAATAATCCTATAACAGTGCATACTGAAGTGTATTATTCCTCTTGGACCACAGAAATGTGATGAAAATAATTTTTTTTAATAAAATAAATGTATTTTATTTATTAAAATGTTACATCATACTTTTTTTAGCCATTTATTTATACTTGTTATGAAACAAGTTTCTTCGGACCAGCCTCTTTTTTTTCGCTCTCTCTTGAAGTTAATAAGACAAACCTCAGCTTTTCTTGTTACAGCGAAACTGGAAAGTGCAACATCCTCTGTCCTGAAGACTCGCCATGAATAAATGAATAAATAAATGTCTCCTTACAGAAAGGTTCCCTATATCAATGATCATACCTTTTTTTTTTTTTTAATTTGTTTATTATTTGTCTTAATAATAAATTATACGGAGATTATACGGAGCCTTTGCCATACAAGTCCCTATGAATGAGGTGTTACTATAGCAACAATAATGTATTAGAATTAGCTCATTAATATAAACCTGTGATTTGAATTTCAGACCAAACTACTATCACAGCTACTGTTATAGAAAATTAGTCACCACCTTCTGTCCAATCTGATTCGAGCATTCAACAAAAGCTTAAGCTCAATAACATATAAATAAGTATAAGTAATGTCAACTTCAATCTTGATACAGAATGTTTCAAATGAAAAATATTTAAAATATTTTAGGTTAGGTTCTGTGGGTGGAACGTTTAGCAATAAAATGTTTTAATTGGTCTGATAAATATGATGGGACATACAGTATGTGCCTAATATCCAATAGTTAGATAACTTACAAAATAATAATTTGCAATCATTAGGGGGGAGAATTTTTGGAAGCACTAGAGGTGGTGTGTGAGAGAAACCCTGTTTAAATGTGTGAAATAAGTGGGTCAGAAGGCTCAAAAGGTTTAGAACCACTGGATTAGGGAACTGGTGGCTGTCAGTTTAATTTATTTTCACTTTAGGTTTATATTGTGGGAGGATTGTGGGCAGGGCCGGGTTTCTTTGCAGCTGCTTTCTGCATCGACTGCAGTGAAACATAACACAGAGCACTCGCTTTTAAATCCTGCTTGCACCGGGGAAAATTGTTAAAGATTGGAAAACAACAAGGACCTATTTCAAATTGCCTTTCAAGCTGTGGCAGTAATGAAACACCAGTAATGAAACGTGTGCTGCTTAACTAGTTAATGTCTTATTGCTTGTGTCTTTTCTGTCTCTCTCTTATTTGCCCCATCACTCCATCTCCCTCATGCTCCACACATATTCTTGATCTTTAATATAACAGTTAGTATTTAATATTACCTTAATAGAGTCATTGTATTATTCTGTTTAGTTGAAATTAATATGAAAAAGGTTATTAGCCCTCCTTCATATTTATATGTCTGAGATTGCACACAAGTGCATCCAACTATCCAGTTACTATGAAGAAATTCTGTCTCTTATCTTTGATTTATTCTGTCTTATAATGACACTTCACCTCATCATATCATCAATTTTTGCTGTCGCTCTGCTTTATGTTTTTTTTTAATGGCTCATCAGTTGCTTTTCAAGTGAGCACAAAACACAGCAAAGAGACAACGATCAATTGAGTATTTTGGAAATGTGTGGAATTTAGAGATGTGCAGAAGATTAAATGTTTTGCGTAATTTGTCTTTATACTATTCAGACATGTTTATATATAGTGTTCTTCTAGCTAACAAAATTCTATATGTTAGCTCAGATTGCTCAGCTCCAAAGCATTTGTTTAATATCAACCTTCCAAACATTTCTGAAATTTGGACCACAGTCCAAGGTGAGCATGCACAGAAGCTTCCGAATGTGCACATGGATACCGGTCTACACGATTATTTCATAAAATGTCATGCTTTCTATTAAGCATGCTACTTAAATGCTACAACAAGAGTTTCCAGACCTTTAATCTGGCTGTTGATCTGACCAGTCATCTGACTACTTGTGATTAAGAAACACTACACAGTTCTTGCACAGGAGGAATAATTGTGGTGGAATTTGTTGGAATATATATGCGGAAAATATGGTAGTGTAGTGTCTTACTCCGCTTTTCTGAGTTTATCTATACATAGATTGATGATTTACATTTAAGGTGTACACTGCCACCTAGTATACACATGTCCAGAGTCACTCCTGCACATGTGCTTTTGTGCACTAAGCATCAGCCAGTGAGTCAGTCAATCAATGAGCCAAAATACCCATTTAAATGCCACTGAAAATACTCACTCGCTTTCAGTAACTGATCCTGGTCAGGGTTGCAGTGCCAGGGTATCATAACATTCACACATTCATTCACACCTAGGGGTCATTCATCTTAGCCAAACTGTCTAACGGTATGTTTTATTAGCTGGAAGGAAACCAGAGAACCCAGAGGAAACGCCACACAGACAGTATCCCAACTTCAGGATCGAACTCGGGACCCTGGAGCTGTCCGTCCCTGAATATATATGCGTTAGGCTAATTTTATACCACATAATTGCTTATAGTATAAAGTATTTAAAAAAAAAAAAAAAAAAAACTAAAAGAGTTGACATTATTGAGGGTCAAAAACTTAAAATCAGCCAGAATTGTAGAACATTTTATAATTATAAAACGTTAATTTATAATTATAAAAATAAACCCAGAACAGATTTTTTAAGTGTGCTGCTTCTTCATTCTGCAGTGTATTTGATGTGCAGTGTAGAAGAGAAAGCTCTGTGCAGAATTCAGCACTGATGTATATTTCATGTATTGCTTCATCCTGCTTCACTGACTGTGATGGCTGCTGTGTGGAAAGACTTCCAGTATTCAATATGTAGGTGTGGCGGTCTGGGAAAACCTATTGGATGTTACTGTAGCTAAATTCTGGAAAATGTAAATAAATGACAAAAATTGGTTTTGATTTTTGAGTTTTTCTGCCAGTAATATACCTTGACAACTCTACTTTAAAAACCTTAAATATAGAGCATTTTACCAAAATTATGTGGAAATGATTTTATTTAGACTACTCTATTTAAGTTACTTTATTTAGGTTACAACAGTCTTATAAAAAAAAAGCCTTGCCTCGGCTGTCTGCCGGCAAAGATCATGTTGGGTAAGGAGTCAGTTTAGCAAATGCAGCGTAAATAAAAGTAGTCAGTCTGCCTAATGACATCTACAACCTTGCTAGCTGATTGTGCTTTTCTCACAATTTGATAAAGTTTTTAGATAGTTACATGCCATAGTGAAAAGGACATAAACCTATTTAATTTCAGGTTGTGATCAGACAACTAGCTGTCAGATTATCCTCAATGCTTCTTCAGCCATCACATCATCATCAAAACAGGGGAGAGCACTTTCATACTCTGTACAGATAACAGTGAACAATGTTTTAAAATATTTAAATGACCTAATAAAAAGACATTAATAATGAGAAATTAAGTCAACAGAACAGAACTGACTAAATTACTCAGTTATTATTTCCCCACTGGTGAAGAGACAGTGATGAAAAAGTGACAAGTGAGTTTTACCTCAGGTGATAAGACAAAAGCTGAAGTGGATGATGCTGATAATCAAAATGATAATCAAAATCAAAGCTCATTTCCCATTGGAAATTAAAATTTCTTTTAAATATAGCAGCAATATTGGTTTTCTGTGTGTAGATAAGTTTATATATATAGAGGCAGGTGGGGCTTCTTTCAGTAGAATCAGAATTAAATCTTTAAATGTGATTTTCTCCCTTTTCACTTTTGGGAGTAAGATACATTCTGGTTAAGATACATACAAAAGAAAAGCATTCAGTTCAGGAAATCCTGTAGTGTTCAGAACCATATATAGTAGAAAATGTCCAAATTTGGCAGTGTGAAGGGTTTTTGCAGGCCATCACACATATAGTACATATAAACATTCATTTAACTATATTTGTCTTTCAGATCACAGCAGATAAGTCACTTTACCTTTACTATGTTTATTAAGCATAAACTGTCACTTTTATAAGAGAAAAGGGATACACATACATCCATAGAGACCCAGCTGTGGTAGTTGGAGAACACCTCCTCCTCCTCTTGTTTTGTCAGTTCCTATATTTAGAATGGCTTTTAATTGGTGCTCAAAGCTCTATACAGACAGCCTGCAGGGTAGAGGGAGGGCCCAGTTGCTCAAACGAGCGAAGTGATATACCCTGATGATGCATGTTAGAGAATAATCACTCTTAAATTCCCAGCATCTCAACACACTTAACATCTCACTTTTCTAGTTTGAGGTACACTGAGCGGTCGGATAATCAAGCCATATAAAAGGTGTGTGTAATGGGTTATGGAGTGGGTGGTGGATATCTACTATAGTGCCTTAAGCCAAGTGCACGCTACATGATTTTAGCCCCAATTTCCCAGTCACTGACTCATTTTGGGGCTCAATGCCTACCCCTTCAAACTCAGAGACTACCCGCTGCACGCTCCCCTGGCTGCTGCTCATGTAGCGTGAACGATTTAGCGATGTCATTTTCTCAGTATGCAAGCAATCATCAAGGCTACGATATTTTCAAGCATATTCGATTTTCCCTGTGATGAATCATGTAGTGTGAACCCCTCTGTGAACAGGGATGAGAAACACCCAATGAGAGTTCAGGAAGAAATCAAATTCAGCTACTCTCATGTGCAGCAGTTCCCTAAATCCAGTTCTGTTATCCTGTTTACGTTGGATGGTGAGGACTTCTGTAAGAACTTATTTGGCATGTCATACCCAAGTGATTGTTCGGAAGAGCAAAAAGAAAACCAAACACGGCATAATTCCTGGCAGCACACAGTATAAAAATAAATACATTTTTGCATCGTACCTCCAGGTCTCTTTGCAGAACAGACAGTCCTCACTGCCTGCATCTCCCAGATATACCAACCAATATTTCTTCAACATTTTTCTCTTACTTTTGTAGCCAAACAAAATTCACACGATAGACAGCTCTTGCGTATGACCACCTCTACTCCCACCAAAGAACTGATCGCAAGCGAATAAAGCCATGTAGTGTGAAAAGGTCAGCAATTCTGTGATTTTGAAAGTCATGTAGTGTGCACTCAGCCTTAGGAAGCATCAGAACTTGGACCACTCTGGACACTCTGGCTCATTCAATGCATAGCTTTCGGCTACAGAAAAGAGCCACAGATGCTGATTGCGCTTTGTGCCCAGTGATTTTAATTGTGTTGGAGTGTGTAAGCAGTGTGACTTTAGGTGCAGGATCCTCTTTATCTCCCATCGACACAAGACAAATCATGCCTTTATGTCCTCTTTCTCAGTCCTGTACCAGCTCAAGAATTGATTTGGATGAGCTTGTGTGTGACTGAGGAGCAGGTGGAAAAAGATGTTAGGGTTGGAGAGTATGTCTCTTGAAAGTTAGCCCATGAAATGTTCTGTAAGGTAGTGCAGAGCTCCCCTGGGGACAAGACTATTATGTGCAGATGGGGACTGTTAGCTAGGATATGATTAAAGCGGAGAAACAGCAGTTGTGGTCCAGAAAGAAAATTCAAAAACACACATGCTACATTTACCTTCCACCATCAGTAGGAATGTGGGTCTCTGCTAGAAGTGATGTTCCTAAAGGTCAGTGTGTGACCTTGTTGCCTGAACTTTGTGTTGATATGTACTGTATATTGCACAATGCATTAAATGCAATACCAAGGGGCTGAGAGAAACTGAGACAGAGAGAAATAAAGACATGAATGCTGGCATGTGTTATTAAAAGCTATTAAGAGTTTGAACTTACAGGCAACTCGGAAGCTCACAGTTTGATTTGTCAGGAGAAGATCACTGTGATGTGGGGGTAATAGTGCTGTGGATATAGGTTTGTGTCAGTGTTTTATGTCTATAGTACTGTAAGAGGCTGTGCGGGAGTGATACGCCTTTGTGTGTATTTCCCCTTGTCCTGTTTGAATGCTAATGCTAAGTAGCATGTCCTTCCAGCCCTGAAAAATCACATAAAAGCCAATAAAAGGGTTGCCTGACTCATCATAATTCATATAAAATTCATTCCCCTTTCTCTCTTTCTCTCACTTTTCCAACGTCATTAAAAATATACAAGAAACAGTTGGCGTTTTCACTTGAACGAAGGGACCAATTTAACCTCTTATCAGTCTGTAACAGATTGTAAAAAAATGTGAAGTAAATCTCTAAATATCACATCTGTAATATATGTGTGATCACCACAGGAAAAACATTTAACATATTCTACTGAGAAAGCACATAAAACCTGTTTACTCAAATCCCACGTATAATAGTCATCTAAGGAAAGCTGTTGGGGAAGTCAATAAATATTTATGCAAAATATAATTTTTTTTAGAACATTTATATGAATCATTCACTCAGGTATTTGTAAATTAAGCTCTACATCTGTTCAGTTCATTTTTTTGGTAGAGATGGGAAGAATTTGTAATTATGCATTTCCAGCACAGACATATAAGAATGGAAGTGCCTCAGTTTTGACATGATCGTACACGGATATAACAAAACCTTAGGGAGAGCCTAAGTAATGCATTGCTCCAGTGTTTAAAAGTTTGTAGGTATAAATGTGCATTATATAGATATGTATTTTAAACAGTTTTTTTCACACACAGAATTCATCAGCTGCTCTTAGGCTCTTAGCCTGCTGTGTGGCACTTAGAAACATAATTTTTTTTTTTAGTAATGTAAGTTCAATTGCTGAGTAAGTGGACATATTGGTTTTGGGATGCAGTGTGTGTTGTGTGGGAGTAGCTAGGCCACACGGGTGACTGCATGTTGTGTTATTTTTTCTGATGGCTGTAAATTTGTCACTGAAAACTCTGAGCAATGCAGAAGAGGTGTGAGGGTTGGTAAGTATAAGCACTAAGGAATTTTGTCTGTCTTTGTGATTGACAAGCTTCTTCATTGCTTACGGCTCACATTCAGTATCTTTTCATTTTTTGGGGGGGGGTTTGCATGCCTCCAGGGAGCTTTCATTTGGTTTGAATCAAACTTGGCTTTTAGTGAAGCAGTAATATCGATCCATTCAGAGTGAGAGTAAGAACTAGTGTAAGAAGATTTAGGGCTTGGTAGTACCTCACTTATCACTTTTTGTCTTCAGTATTTCAAAGAAGACACAGTGGTGGTCAGATGTTGAAAATTTAGTATCTGTCTCCTTGTCAAAGCAAGGCACACTGATAAAGTGTGAGTCCAATTGGAACTGTAGAGAACTGAGCTGAAGTTTTTCCAGAACATATACATACTAACATATATATATATAGATATATAGATAGATAGATAGATAGATATAAATTTCCAGTTTCCAGCTATTTTTTTCTAAAACGTTCTAAAGCAAAGTCCTTGCCTATGTTAGCTGATTTTTTTCCCCAATTATCTTTCAACTACTCCTATTTATTCATAAGGGACTAATCTACATCTTTGACCTCAAAGTCTAAAGACATAATTTGGGTATAGACTACTGATTTTAGAGAATTCCCAATAAATTTCCAAAAACTCCTGGGACAAAATTGACTTACACGATGATTTCCAGATAGTTTTAATTCATAATCAACCTTAAGTGGAGGGTAACTATATCACAAGAAAAAGTCATTAATTAAAGAAATTGCTAGATAGAATGTAATGATTACAGTTTAAAGTATACAAATAAACAACAATTCACTTTACATATTAAATAATGATCCTGTCAATCTTCTACTGTCAGGTTAAAATCACTTGCAGCATTAGACAATAAGAAAGTGGGTTTTTTTTTCTTACAAACTTACTTAAACCCATAAACATTCGCAAAAATATTTTTATCACTGTTTATCTTAAGTGCTGCCTTTAGCCAATGACATTCAAAATCATATAGGAATCACATGTTGCACCTGCAAACATATTAATAAATAATAAATAATTTAATATGGCTATTCAGCCACAAGGGCATTGGTGAGGTCAGATTAGTATTGGGAGAGGAGGCCTGTCTTCATGGACCTTGCTTTGTATACAGGGGCATTGTCATGCTGGAACATATGTTGACCTTAGGGTTTTTTTTCTCCCCTGATTTTTCTCCCTAATTTAGTCAATTCCCACCCATCAGGCATCTCTCCCCTATCATACGACAGCTACTAACAAGGGAGGGTGAAGGTCTCTGCCGAATGTCAGGGGGCAGCATAACACACTTGGAGGAAGGCGCTGTCTGCACACCCCTGTTAAAATGGCAGGTTTTTGTGAAGTAAAAGAATGACACTAAGCTAAATCATGTCAGATCTTTTCCCACCTTCAACGTGAAATTGCATAGTATACAAACAAAGTGAAAAACAATCAGAAACTTTTTAGGGAAAAAAAGAAAACTAAAAAACTTATAATAAGCTAGTTGCATAAGTGTGCACACCCCTAAACTAATACTTTGTTGAAGCACCTTTTGATTTTATTACACCACTCAGTCTTTTTGGGTAAGAGTGGCACAGCATGGCACATCTTGACTTGGCAATATTTTCCCACTCTTTCACAGCCTGCTTCAGGTCACCCCACAGATTTTTAGTTGTATTCAGGTCTGGGCTCTGGCTAGATCATTCAAAAACATTGAGCTTCTTTTGGTTAAGCCATTCCTTTGTTGATTTGATGTATGCTTTGGGTCATTGTCATACTGAAAGGTGAAATTCCTATTCGTCTTCAGCTGACTAGCAGACACCTGAAGGTTTTGCACTAAAATTAACTGATCCACCTTGATAAAAGCCCCAGTTCTGGCTGAAGCCTCCCTAAGTTTTTGTCTTGTCCTTTTGTAAATTTTGGAGGGACATCCTGTTCTTGGTAATATCACCCTGGTGCCCCATTTTCTCCACTTGTTGATGATGGCCTTCATGGTGTTCCATGGTACATCTAATGTTTTGGAAATTCTTTTATACGCCTCTACTGATTGATATCTTTCACCAAGTGAGATACTGTACATGCTTTGTGATCTCTTTGCGGCCCATGGCTTGAGCAGTCAGATGAAACCAAGAAGATATCAAGAAAATCCTACAGAAACAGCTGGTCTTTATTTGGGGTTAATCAGAATAATTTCACTGATGACAGCGGTATGATAATTACTTTTGAACATCAGATTGAATGTGATTGGTTCATTCTGAACACAGCCACTTCCCCAATTGTAAAAGGGTGGGCAACCAGGTTATTGTCACTTTTTTATTTTTCCTATTTTTCCCTAAAATGTTTCTGGTTGTTTTTCACTTAATTTTTATACATTGTAATTTGACATTAAGGGTGGAAAAGTTCTGACATGATTAATCTTGGTTTCATCTTTTTTCATCACAAAAACCTGCCATTTCAACAAGAGTGTGTAGACTTTTTATATCCATTGTATGGGTGTCCACAAACTTTTGGCCCTGTCGTGTATCACTCCATTGAGATTTTCAAAGTCTAGCACTGTCCTCTTACCAGTGAATTTATTAGATTAGATTAGATTAGATTGTTCTTAATTAAACAAATTTAAAAATTGCATTCAGTACAGTTTCCTATCCACCTAACATTTAAATAATGAAAAAAATAAAGACAATATTAAGTGTTCACCTTCAAGAAACATGTAAGAGAAGTTATACACTAGGAACATTGCCTAGATCGAATTGGTCAGGCCTACAAGTCTACGTGGTGATTGCTGAATAGTATGGCTTTTAAGTTCTTTCACACTGGTTTCCTTGACTTTTGGCCATATATATATGTATGTATATTTTGGGGCATTTTTAATCCTTTTGCAAAAAATTCTATGCAATTCTGTGAACATCTGAATTGCTGGACGTATACCTGATCACAAACAGACTTAATTCTAAACCGGATGATTATCTACCTGTGATATCTTGAATTTGGCTTTTGTATTTGCAAATTTTGGACAGTGTCCATGGCGTCTTGGAGCTTCCTTCAACCTCTGGAACACTAAGTAGCTGTAGCACCATCTCCTTTTGTTCTAAACAAGCCGCCTTCAGTGCAGCATTCTCTTAATTGGTTGTAAATAATTATCATTATATAAATAATTAAATAATGATAATTATTTACATATTTATCATTATTATTATTACCATGTTCTTCTTTTGATTGCCTCATCAGCATTACAAAGTCAGAAACAATGCCCCCTTGTTATAGCAATTCAGAAAATCTTGCCACAGTCTTTCATTGTTAACACAATGTAAAATGAAGGCCTTCTGAAAGTCAGATTAACCACACCTGTGAGAAGTGCAAGTGCTCCCTCCGTCATATCAACACTTCCTCTCCAAGCTCTGCTTTTACAAACCACTTCTGGCCCCCACTCATTGTGCTCGGACACAAAGCTGCTCTGCCGCTCTAAATGAGCAGTACACTCAACAGGCACTTTAATAGCTTTAACCTTTTCATTTGTGAGTTCCTTTCACTGTGTTAATGCGCTGCCAGGTATATCAGAGAGCACTGGAGCTTTCATCTCTGCTGACTCATTCTGCTGAAAAGGATAGTGTACCCTTGGCCGCCTATACCACACTATCACCATCAGAAGGTTAAAGATCAGGGTTGCCATTAGAAACCAAACATTTCAGTATGAACTTATGTTTAAGCCTGCTAGCTGGCCCTTTGTGTTTTGTTCTTTAAATAAATGAAATGTTTATTTGTGTGCTTCAGTGGTGCCCGGTGTTTTTTTTTTAAAAAAGAATCGATGTGTGTTATTGAAGTATATATCTGTGTGTGTTCTGTTTTATCTGTTTCATCTTTTGGTCTGGCGTCATGTTCAATTCTTAGTCTCTCCTCTTAAGTCTCCTCATCAAAATACTGTTCCTAAATCAGGTTGACAAAATTAGTAGTGTCTGCTATCTAATGCTAAGCATTTAACTAGCTAAATTTCACTGAAGAAGGTTGTGACCACTAGCTAGTGAGACCTATAAATAAATTTAAAAAAACGAATGCAAATAATCAAACATGACTTATACTTTTATGCTTACTTTTTGCAATATTTCAAAGATTATATTAACCAGCTATACTAAACTGTTATGGATTAGGCTACTGAACACTACTGAAGATCCTAGCACTCCTAGCAAGTCTGGCTGCTGCTGATATGTATAAGTTTGAGATGTTAGTCATGTTCATTAACATTTCAGTGACTGGCAGATGGTTAAGAGGTTCAGCCTTTTTTGAGAGATCTCCCAGTCATCACATGGAGAAGCCAAGTGAAGAGCGCACTGTCCAATAAAAAACCCATCCACACATTCAGTCACTGACTCCCAGTTAAGCCATGTATCTGGATGGGACTCAAGATGACATGTTAAAACCGTGTTGTCCAATGAGCTTTTCTCTTTGGTCCCATTAAAACACAGTGTACTTGAAGCCATAGGAGCCCATGGAAGCCGTGCCTCAATGATGGTCTATCAGAAGGGCATCTACAGGCTTCAAAGGAGATTTTCATGCAGACCGTACTGTCTACTGAAAACAGTTTGTTTTAAATGAACGAACAGCGTGATATTGTGTAAAGAGTAATATAGATACATTTCTACATTTAATATAGAATCATTTCATTGCTGTATTTTAATGAAATTTAGGGAATCCTATGTACTCTTAAAGCAATCACCTGTGTTTTAGAGTGCTTATGTAGTGACAGACATAGAAATGGCACACAGGAATTTACATGCAGCATCCTCACATTCTCCCAGTGGTTTGGCTGGTGTTAAAGGCCAATACAGGCACAATACATTCTGTGTGTATAAGACCATAAAACCACCACATGATTGAGCTTGTCCTGTCCAGTACACGTTTAATAATGGTTCTTCACAGGTTCTTTGGATGGTTTCCGAAGGGTTTCCCCTCTTAAAGTGATACCTTGTGTTGAAGCATTCTGCATAGAATCTTTAAGAGTACCCAACAAGAAACAAACCAAAGAACCCTTAAGGGTGCTAAATAGAAGGGTGCTAGAGTGTAACATGCATCCAACTAAAACAAATCCCAATGTAAATTGTTGAGATTTGTTTTTTCTTCTTTATCCCGCTGCTTTGAGTCCACCTGTGCCATTACTGGGGAAATTAAATCCTTGCTTTTGCTGTGAGATTTCCAGCCATCTGTTTATTTCTACTTGACTGGCTTCCTGATCCCTCCTGCATGCCACCGATTTTATTAATCAAAGCTCCGATTAGCCTGCATTCCCCTTCGGCTCTCTTGCAGCACTCACAGAGTCAGTGTGCAAAAAGCACTTAGAATAGGGAGAGTGTGCAGCATTACAAAGCACTGTGAGATAGAGTTTTTGAAATGACATCATGCCAGTCTGTTGTTCATGATGATATAAAAATTACAGGATCTCAGTGTCTTGTGTACACAGTGTAGTAGCAGTGAAAATGCTCTCTCTTTCTCTGACTCCACTTAATACTTGTTTCTTGTGTCTTTCTTTAAAACGTTGTAAGATAGTTTGGCTTGTTGGAGTAGACTGTTTCTGTGTGTGTGTGTGTGTGTGTGTGTGAGAGAGAGAGAGAGAGAGAGAGAGAGAGACAGTAAATCTGTATGACTTTTTGAAGGTTGTCTTTACTCTCACTGACCTGAAAAATGTCAGTACAAATTCGTTTTGTATCCGCTTGGCTTTCTAAGGTCTGTGGTGTGTGTGAGAAAAGTGAGATGAAAATGTAGTGTATGTTACCTGGGTTGGAAATTGCTAATTTGATTGTCCTTGTCCTTTCTGTTTGTGTGTTTGTAAATTAGATGAATGATTGAAGCGTGTGATAATGATGGAGCCGTTGGGTACAGATGTTTGTGAAGTGGTAGAGCAGCCTCGGTCTCTCTCTCTCTTTTTCTCTTTCTCTACCCCTTCCATCCATTCCTCCTCCTTTCATCCTTTGTCTCTCATTTCCTCCCCTAGTCTTCTCTCTCTCTCTCTCTCTTTCACTCTGTAACTTCCTCTTTCTGTCTTTCTCTTTTTGATTAATCAGACATGTCATACTGCTGTACTAACATCAGTACAAGCAGCTTCCTGCCAGCGAATGCTTTTCTGCACAGACATGACTGTCCCTTGCTCTGCTTCTCTTTTCCTCCTGCAGACACACACACACACACACACACACACACAGAAAACACACACACATACACACACACACTCATCCATGATTTGTAATACTGCATCTTCATCTTGGCCAAGTGTTTCTTTGTCTGTTCACCACAGTGAATCTCACTGTGCGTGTGTGTGTCTGTGTGTGTGTGTGTGTGTGTGTGTGTGTGAGAGAGAGAGAGAGAGAGAGAGAGAGAGCATGTGTGTGTATGCTTGTGTTTGTGTTCATGCATTCAGCCCCTAGCTGCTGCCGTTTGTCATCAGCCTGTCAGTTTAGATTTACAGCACTGTCCATTGCCTGACATACAGACCTGAGGACACACACACACACACACACCAAGTTCTAAACCTGAACCAGACTATTGCCCAACCAAAGTCTGTCCGAGCATTACTAGTGATAGTACCTTCAACCTGTAGCAGCAATGACAGCCATCACAGGATCTTCAGTAAACAGACTAGGCAAGCTACAGTCTGCCAAATGGAAATACAAGATCATAGCAAAACAGTGTATGGCATTTGAATAGTACTTTTAATTGATTGCACAAGGGTCTATGAAATAGCCATGTACAAGAACATCCATGTGCGGTCATCCAAGTGAGCACAAAGAGGTAAGAAGTAAGTGCACAAAACCATTTCCACCAGTGCAGAGCCATGAAACGAGAGGGCAGAGAAGCACACCTGCGCTAATGTCATCTTAACTGATAATAAACTGTAGGCTCCAGATCAATGAGGCATAATGTAGATAATAGTTCATTTTCTTCATCGCTGATGTTCATATTGCTTGAAAAGTTGTACAGTCTATATTTTTATCAGCCAAACAAGTAGTGTTAAGATGGAAATAGTTTAGCCCTGCTGTATGTCCAGTACATTTCCCCTGTATCACAAGCTTTAGTGTTTCAAACATTATTATGCATTGCAGAATAATTCTGTTGGCACATAAACATAAGTAATAACACCCTTGCATGCTGGTGTAATCCGAGTGCATCACATTGTTGTATATTCTCTTTATTTTCATTTCAGATTAGTAACGAAAAATAGTGCAATTGTAAAAAGGTATGAGATCAGAATGAATGCTGCAATGTCTAAACTAATTGGCTCTTCTCATTCCCTTAAAAAGTCAATGATGTGCAAGACAACACAGTGACATTTGAATAATGAGATTTCAGTTATAGCCTAAAAGAGATACACTTTAAAATGATAATTGTACTACTTGTGGCGATGAACAATAGTATTAGTGTTAGAGTAATATCATAAAGTAGTATTATGAACTTTTTTAATCTCTGTGCTAAAATACATCCTACAGTCACAGTGCTGCATATTCAAAATATTAATGTAACGCCCTGGTTGTGTACAGGGTTCTGACAGTTATTCAGCTTTTTTCTACTTGTGTTGAAAGTAGCTGTACAGGTATTGTGTGTGTGTGTGTGTGAGAGAGAGAGAGAGAGAGAGAGAGAGAGAGAGAGAGATGGGTTATTTTCTGGAACTATTAGTCAAAAAGGCTGCTGCATATACAGCATTAGCAGAAAGGTGTGTGTAAATGTAATGGGATATCGAACAACCAGCCTGAAGTATAAATGTACTTGGCAGGCAAAAGTGGGGTTGAAAACAATGTCATTTTTTATTTGTTTCTAAATGTAATTTATTCAGTGAAGCAAAAGCAATAACAATATCTCATCCAGTGCATTGATTTGTTAAATTTCTCTTTATGTACCATGTTTGGCATTATTGCTTATTACTTAGCCATAAGCTGTTATAGAAGAATGTTACAGAAGACATTTTTATTCCTGCCATCTCTCAGCTTGAACTGTGTTTTAGCCCTTTATTCTCTTAAGACCTTTTTTCTAATAAGATGTCCTGCTAGCCATCTCACCTTGCAGAGTCAAAGCAGGAGAGACAGGACAGAGAGAACTGAAGAGGTGAAAGCTGAAGACCTGAGAATTATTGAGCTGGGAGGACATACATTGCCCTGGAGAGGAAGAGATGAGGATTGGAGATGTTCATCAGACAGGAAATGGGAAGGGAGCTTGGAAGAGGGGGGTGTGTATAGTGGCTCATCAGATTACTATGTAGCATGCATCACATGTAGTCATTTGTCCAAAGGAATAAAAGGGGAGGAAATGCAATGTGGGAGCTGATCGTATATTTGGGGCTCTGAAGTTTATGGGGACATAAGAGCAGTTACAGCAAAATGATAGGAAAAGGTAAAATGTTAAAAGAGTGGGAATGTGGCAAATAGAAGAAAGTTAGCAGAAATTTAATAGGTTTTATAGGCTTTATAGCTGGCCTCCTGAATGCTCTCTCTCTATATTTTATAATATATTCTTATGCTCTTTTCTGTAGGTCTGAGTGTACGCGTCTGTGCATGCATGAGAGTGTGTGTGCATGTGTGTACTTATGTATGCATGCAGCACAAGAGATGAGTAAAGGTCAATGTGAAATTACTTGACACTTCAGGATCTCATTTTAATCCGTAGCTTGGAGTACGACTACAGCCATAATTGGAATAAAGCAAGGAAGAAAAAAGTGTCTTTTGGAATTTGTTTTGGTGCATTTTATTATTTATATTCTGTGAAAATACAGATTTTGAAAGACTAAAGGGAAAAAAAAACAAACCAGTGAAAGTGGTGGGGCTTAACAGGGAATAAATACATTAATAGGGACTGTTAAGAATGAAGAAACAGAGGGAAGGAGAAGGAGTAAACTGTAGAGAGAGATTGTGAAGAGAGGCTTTGAATGGGGAATTGGTTGTTGTTGAACAGTGTGGTTAATTTTATGGTGTTGGATCATTAAGGGAGAACTTTACATGCTGCCCTTCCAGTGCCTGTAAAGCTAATATTTATGGCTCCTAAAGATTTTCTCCTGTGAAAGAAAATACTGCAAAGTCACCTTTGTCATATGACCTGTTTACTTGTCTTTACTCTGCTGCACAGATCAATGCTGGCCAGTGGCCCTGGATGTCGACACCCCTTGCCAAATCTTATCATCTGCTCTGCGGAGTTTATAGTCTTGTTTTGTGAAATGGTGTGGTGTTTATGGGAATGGGAGGGATTGTGTTTTAATTTGTCCTTGCACTGAGATTACTATAGAGCCTGGATTCCTTGATCAAGCAAACAGCTTGTCCTAGTGTTTATTTCATTAAGCCATCCATTCATACACCACAGTTCTGTTTACGGATGTGACGTACTCACCTATTTTTGTGGTAGAATATTAAAAGGACATGAATTTGAAAGCTCTTACATGGCTCATTAATGCCATGTTTCTTGTGCTAGCTGGCAATTGACTTTCCTTTGTTCTTTACTTAAGTCCGCTTCTGCCTTCCTATAGATCCGTCCTTCAACATTTATCGATGTTGTTTCACCCTCCCCATCCAGAGCACTTAGCACACATCTCAATAGCCATCTGACACATACCCTCAATGCCAATAATGTCAGGAAATATTGATCAGAATAGGTGAAGGACAAAAATTATACAGCACTCTCTCTGTCAGAGTGCAGAGCTAACACTGGGGTGACCGATAGCGTCATGCGGCTGCTTCCCACTCACATCTCTGTACAAATATCAGCTAACTAATAATCAGCTAAATCCACTCTGATTGAGTGTGTATGGGTGTTTGTGTGTATGTGTATAAGTTGTGAAGGGTGGCATCTGGTTGGATTCTTCATGTCATTGTTGTTAAGGAAACGTCTCTTCATCTGATGAACTTGATGTTTGATTTTCACGTTTGTCACCACTTTATTTCTTTGATGGCTCTGATTATATCTAGGACTAGTTCTGCACAGCAGGATGTTCCGCTGCAAGTATTAGGAAGACAGTAATGAGAGTGATAATTATGAGTGCATGATGATTACTGATGATGTATTTATGTATGTTTGTGTATGGCAGTGAGACAGGGACAAGAAGAGAGAAGAAGAGAGAATGTGGAAATCAACATAATATATCTGATTGCAGCTTAACACACAAGGGGACATAAATCAGCAGCTGGACTCTTCAGTAGGAGATATAAACATATTTTAGTGTTTTGTGCAGGCACTTGTTTGTACATGACAGCAGCATGACCATAGATTTTGGTGGTTTAGGACAATATCAATAACCAAATTGCCTCTACAAAGAATTTAAGTCAAGAGGCCATCACACTTATGTTATAGGCTACTATCTAGTGAATTTTTAGAGTATCCCTGTAGGCAGTTGAGAGTCGCCAACATACACTCATCCAGTCTAGCAGCTCTTTTTGATTGATTGTAGGTATACCTTTGTTTAACTGTGTTCGAGGTAATATCAGTAACCAAGATTGACAGGTTTCAGCAAAATTCTCCCCGACTACAGCTCAAAAACCACACAAAAGGCCTGAGACCTTTGAAAAAGTCCAAACCTTTTCCAAATTGGAAAAAGGAGACATTGTCTTTTTGTTTTCTCAGCCTTTCTCGTCATGTGAAATGCTTGTTTCCCATGTATTTCTGTTGTACGGACATGTAATATTACTTTCATGTAATATATTTTATGCACTTACACTTTGTATTTTTGTGAAAATTTGTTAGAATTATTTCCAGTTATTTGTTATAAAACCAGAACTTGGTGGCTGCGGAGTGTTTTTAAACTAACCCGATCATACATTTTCATAACCCTCCGTGCCGCCTCCAATAAAAAGCGAGAATAGCTAACATAAATGATGGGGTTCTGTCCCATCTGCCCCATGGACGAACGACCACTGGTCACCAAACCTTATACAACAGCACTGTTGAATTCTCGATACTGAGTAGTCAGAAGATGATTAAGTTTCTGTGATAGCAGCTCTGAGATTAGTTCCAGCAGTAACTGAAATCACAGGTTTGTATTAATTTGCTCGTTCTAATACATTATCATTTGTTTAGCAACATCTCATTCACAGGAACTTGTGACAAATGCGGCAGCCCCAGTATGTATGTGTACTTTTGAATGTAAATGATGTGGACACACTGTTATTTTTTCCTATATTTCCCACCACTTCCTAATTATCTGGAGGTGTATGTGTGATAGGGCCTTTCTGGGGACAAGAAGAGATTAGAGAGCAGAGCTGAGGCCCTAATTCAGAGTGATAGATCCCACAATGAATGGATGGGATCAGGAGGTGGCACAGAGTGTGTGGGTGCAGGGTCTCTGCAAGATGTATTGGATTTTAGATGTAACAAGCTCAGTAGGGGGATGCTGGAAACAAGGTAAAACTGCTTCTCAAGAGCCACACAACCTCAAGTACTGCTGGGTTCCTGAACTTAAATTCCCAGAACATTGCAGAATCTCCTATTGTGTTATTGAGTGGCAATCTCGCATCACCTTATTTTGATTGAGTGCTCTGGCTGTGATATCCTCTGCTATAAAGTAGAGCCTATTGAAGTACTCATGATATTGTCCTTGGGAGAGACTGTGGCCATGTCACTTGCTTCCTGTATACATTCACCAGCTGTAACAGCACAGGGACTTACATGGTTCATAATCATAGAATTCCTGTTGCTGCACATTTTACTAAGATATTCAATACTGTAGCATTTTATGTTATTTTGGGATTGAAAAAAATGCTCCCTAATAAAAGAAGCATTTTGTATTTACAAGCTAGATACTTTAGGTACACCATGAATTTCATATGTTGTAGATATCTTGAGAAAATTGAAGACTATATTGGTGAAAGGGAAAGCATTATTCTCTCTCCTGTCACTCCTGTCAGAGTGATAGTAGTCCATCATAGCTATCTGTGAACTCATGTACGTCAAAGAGGGGAGTTAGCACTTTCCTCTACATGCGTTCAGCTGCCCTGTGGCATGGCATGAGTAGCATTTAGAAACGATGCTCTGGCTGGCTTGTATCTCAGAGGAGGCATGTACTAGCCTTCACTCTCCCTTAGCTGTTGTGTGAGGGGGAGAGCTAGTCAGTAGGTGTGAATTGGGAGAAAATGGGGTAAAAATAAATAGAAAAAAAAGATGCCCAATGGCTCTGCCTAGGATGGCAAGACTCATTGACTGATGGTTTAGCTCCAGTTTATTAGACTGGACAAAGATTGATTTTTGGATTGATCTGTATAATAAAGCACAGGTTTAGAGCATTAATTTATGCACAGGCTTATTTTTCATTTTTGATATTTTGTCACTTGGATGTGCACATAAATATTGCTATTTTTAAAATAGATTATAACATGGCCACTAAAATTACAAAGTGTATTGTCTGGTTAACCCAGTTCCCAACCTTAAACCTAATCAGTTGTTTAGTTGCATTTCTAATACTGATACCGCAGACAATCATATGATGTATGACAGAATGTGTGATAAATGTAGCAAATGTTGAGCAAATTTATCATAGTTTTATCGTTATTTATCGCAGTATTATCATACTGGTGAGGCTTGCATTGGATCTGGAGCCTCAGGAACACTGGACGCAAAGCTGGAACTCCAGCTCCAGGAACACACACATTCACATGCTCATTCAATTTAACATTGCCCACCATGTGTTTGTGAGGTGGGAGAAAACTGGACAACCTGGAGGAAACCCACACAGGCATGGGAAGAACAAGCACAGAAACTCCACACAGACACTAACACGAGCTCCGAATCAAACCCTGGGACCCTGGAGCTGCGAGGCACCAATGCTACTCTCCACAGTATGCCACCCTGGCACCCACATTAGAAATCCAAGGTTTTAAAATATACTACTGGTATAAGGACTTTGAATATTGACATATAAGCCACTATTTTTAGTGCATTCATCTTAAATATCTATCCACTAACAGATTCCAGACCACTGAGGTCTGTGATAGATATTACACTGAACACCCTTCCTGCGGTCACAACTGAAGAAGATAAGTTGAAAATTATCCGGAAAGAATCCATAACTGAAGTGTGGCTTCAGCTGACAGGAGTGTTCTGTGGCTGACAGAAGTGTTTTATTAGTGTGTGTTGGTCTCTGGTCTACAGTCACTTCACCCTATCTCAGAGTCGTTCAACCATGTATTCACCAGCTTTACTGGGAAAAGCTCCCACATGACCACTGAAATTACACGATTCAGTAAGCTGCAGGATAGTGTCTGATATTAACCCCGTGCACAAACTTAAACCTAAATATTCAAACCATACTTACTTGGATACTTGGAGTAGTTAATGCTGTCGTAAAGAATCACATTAACTTCTGTCAAGTGTATATACTGTATTGTGTGTAGCACAATGCCACTATCTGCATCTGTATCTGTTTAGTGCTCCAAATATTCAACTTTTTTTCTATTCCGATTTAAACCTAAAGTCAATGAATTTTTTTTTTAATTAAAAAAAAGAAGCAAGTAGAAATGGTAACACTCTCAGCATGGTCTGTGAATTTTAGCTTTGTGCAACTATGTGCAAAGGTCTGCTTTTCCTCCAAAATTTTCACTTTTATTATTTTTATTTGCACCTGCCTGTGATATTATCTAACAAATTTAGATGGTAGCCTAACTAGTAGCCTAATTTCATCCACCATGACCCTGACCAGGTGGTTAAAAAAATGAATGAAAGAACACTATAAATGTATCATGTTAATGAACATATCTGACAGCTTGCTCAGGCCCGCATGAAATCTCCCACTCATGCAACTTTTTAGTTGCTCCCCACATGATCCCAGTCCCAATACACACCTCTCGTTTCAACCAGATGCCCTGCAAACCTTCCTGGCAAAAAATGAATAGTATGCCTTCTATTCATATCTGTATTTGTATCTGTTTATAACACCATATCTGTTCATTATGAATAGTGTATTCATATTCGGTTCACATCTCTAATATACATAAAAGACATGCTTTTCTTGCTGTATGATGGTTCACTGACAGTAAAAAATCTGCTTTCAGCTGAGACTCTGTCAGAAGTGTTTTATTAGTGCGCATAGTGTGGTTGGTCTCTGTGCTCTTATCGCATGTACATCTCCTCGCATTTCTCTTTTGCTCATTTATTACCTGCTGAGTTGTGATTACACCACTGTCCATAGCACAGAGCACACAGCTGAGTCAGCGATAACTGCTGCTGTGTAGTCTATGTGTGTTCATGTGTGAAAGAGAGAGGGAGATATAGCGAGAGAAGTACTTGGTAATGCAATGTCTCTCTTTGTTCTTGTACACACTAGTTCTAGTATGTTCTACTGTTCTTTTTTGGGCTTTTCACATTGTCATGTTGCATTGAGACAAGTTAATTCCGGTCCACTAATTTGATTAGACAAGCAGCGTGCCAAGAATGCTGATATTTAGTATAAAAGTAATTCTGTTCATGGTGCAAAAAATAAACTGAATATTTTGTCGTATTGTGTCTGAAATGTCAGTTACTCAATTTGAAGTTCTTGTTTATAGAACTGTTATATAAAAACAATATCACACTCACAATTGTGCTCTTGTACTGATTATCAGCATGGCTGTGAGTACCTGCGGCCTTCTGCCTATGGCCGAATCACTGCTATTCAGTACAACATCACTGTAACTCTCTTGGTATTGCTTAAATATAGATACCGTGTAGGCTGATACAAGCTTAATCATTTGTCTTAGACCTTTAAATACACTAACATGAGATCAGACTGACTTGTGCTATTTTTTGTATATATAAACTATTTTTGTTATTTTGCAGCATTTTGTAGCATCCTGTTGGATGGCTTTTCTTTTTTTTGTCCTTTTTGTTCATCCTCTTTGCCCTACCTGGCTGCTTCATGACCATTCTTCAGTGCACCTTCATTGCATCTACAAGGTGAATGATGACCAGTAGCCTTGCAAGACTAGTGGGTTCATGATTTATTAACCAATCGTGATTGACTGTATGGACCATACATAATTTCTAAGAACTGTAGGATTTGCCAGTCACTTGGCTGGAAAAAAAAAAGCGAACAGGCCAAATTAGTCAGACCAGGCCACCGCGATTACAATCTGGGTGTAGCATTAATTAGGTGTATTAATAATTATGTCAGTGGAAGGACTGCCTGGCTGCGTTAATCAGGATAACTGACACTGATATATTCCACATTATTGTTCTCAGTGTTAGAGATTGAAAAGATAAAACACTTAATAATACCCAATTTTTATCAGCAGAGTAGAATAAATACTGAGTATAGAATTTTATCATCAGAAGGAGAAATATCTCCATTGAAAAGGGGAAGCATCAGAACGCTCATTGTAGTACACAGAGTGACTCATATCCACTCAGTCATCTATCATTTATTGTTTATCAGCAGGGGAAAGATGGCATTCAGGAGAGTGTAGCAAAACTAATAATTTTGTCTTTGTCTCACTCCCCCTCTCCCCCTCTCTTTCTCTCTCTTTCTTTCTCTCAGATGGAAAAGTGTACGCGCTGGGGGGTATGGGTTCTGACACCACTCCGCAGGCACTGGTGAGAGTCTATGAGCCAGTTAAGGATCAGTGGCTGTCCCTGGCCTCCATGCCCACTCCCCGCTATGGAGCCTTCTCCTTCCTGCGTGGCAACAAGCTCTATGTTCTCGGTAAGGCTACCCATCCTCTACCTCTATAGAGAAAGATTTGTCTTACAATTATTGATTGTAATGTGTGTCTCACGATCCATCAATAAAAGACACATCACAAATGTGTTTCGCTGTCAAGAATCAAATGTCTTGTGAAGTTGTGTTGTAATTTGTTATTTACAGTATATTTTTGTGCAACAATTTGCACATATAGAAATGCATTTGTGAACAGGGATGTGCAGTATTGCTGATACATTTATTTGATGCATTTGAAATCTAAAATATTATTTTGATTTGTATTTGACAGTCATAAAAATGGTATATAATTTATATTAAAGTTCTTAGAAAATGCAGCACCTTCTGTTTGTGAAGAGTTTATAAACAGCTCAGCAGCTTTGAAATGACCCACTTTCCAGGGAGGAAATGGAGACGTACATATTTACTGACTCAATTCTATCCAGCATGAGACAGAAAACTTGACTTGAGTTACTGGATATTTAATAAATGTTTAAAAGACTTCACATGACCAATAATGTCCTTTATTATGCATTATAGTCGTGACCAGCTAGCAAGATGGATGCTAGCTAGCAGACAGAGCTGTTATAATCCTGTATAATGATGTTGTCCTCTTTCCACCACACAGGAGAAATTGTCAGGTTAAATTTGTTGTATAGTAAAACTGTAGAAACCAAAGAGAGTGTAGAACTAAATGACCCTTTCTGATTTAGTGCAGAATAAAATTGGAGTTTCTGAAGGATACCTAGCAATGGGGTAATTGTCATATACTAGATTTCCATTATTAACATTACCTTCATAAACTGTAACAGGTCTCCTCCGTACATGTCAGTTTCAGTTTGTTTAAACATACAACATACTGTATTTTATTGTCATACATTTTTGGTTGCAGTGTTTTTGATACAGATCCTGAGCTCAAGTTGCCGTCTGTGTAGCGTCAGTTTTGCACGTTCTCTCTGTGTCTCCATTCGTACCACCTCCCAAAAACCAGTAGGGGGCTTGACCATGCTATATTGCCCATAGGTGTGAATGTGTGTGTGCATAGTGCGATGTGATGGATTGGCGTCCCATCTAGGGTGTATTACTGCCTCATGCCCATGGCTCTGGATCCACAGCAATGCAGTTACTGAAGATGAATGAATGAATATTTTGATGCAAAATATCTAAAAAATACAGGTGTTATGCATCAAAAGACATTTTTGGTTTACCTACTTTGCAAATACTTCTTTTTCTCTTAAACATCCTGTTTATTGATCAGTTCTTCATTTTAAAGCATTATTCAGTAATTACGTAGAACTATTCAATAACTACAGTGAAATAATTAGGAATGGTATGTAATTACAAGCGCATAAGTCAGGGTTCACCAACAGGCCCTGAGTGTTAAAAGAGTTAATTTGTATACAAAAAAATAAAAGTATATTCCAGTGTATTTGCTATTTTAGCTATAAGACATAAAATGTCTGAATTTCAGAATCTGCGTATCAAGATTTTACTGTCACTGTTTCATTGCACAACCGATCCATGCATGTTTGCTCCTCTGTGAACTGCCAATAAGATAATGGCATCATAAAACACCACCACCCTCAAGCAACTGCATACATCTCTCAGCCACCCAGATCATTAAGGAGAGACAGAACTGACCAGCCATCAAGAAAACAAGCTGCAAAACAGCTTGTCACTGTGACATAGCATGGCGAGGATGTAAGAGTGGTCTACCCACACAGTCTCTGAAGAATCCACTGTTTGATCACATTCATTGCAAAGTGTGTGTGTTTACATATACATATGTATGTAATATATACTCTCAGATGGGGTAGAATAGTCAGTAATTACAATGTGTCTGACAGTGTCACAATATTCAGGCAGTATGGCAGACAGGGTAATAACACCTGGTAATTGTTCATGCTGTGCCAAGGCTGATTATCAGCACAACTCCTTGGAAACAGGATCTGAAATGTGCTCTTCACCAGAGGGGCAGCGCTTTGCATTTCCCATAACCAGAACGAGAGGTGATTGTGATTACTTCATGTTCCTGGAAAAGCATTCCTTCTAACCAATCACCTCAGTTTGCAGGTTGAGGGTTGATCTGATGTATCTTTTGGATTACGAATATTTACGAGACATTTACACAACTATCTAACCTGAGCTAGTGAGTCACGTGCTCTTATACCCCAGCACTGTCGAATTCTTGATTCTGATTGGTCAGAAGGTGTTGATTCATTTTCACAGCACAGCTCTGACAGTAGTTCTGGCTGCAAGGCATTGTATTAATGTGCTCATTCTAATATGTTATTGTTTCTATGGTAACAACTTACACGTGGATAAAAAAATAAATTAAAAATGGGATAAACAGACAAACAAAATGTGTATAATTGTTGATATTGTGAAGTTTTATGTGAGTAGAGGTTTGTTTAGCATTCTTAGAAGGAGTCGCCAGTGTCAACGCAGTGTAACAGTCAGATGTAACTTTCGATTTTATGACATAGGAAGGTCTTCAGGACAGACGACATTGTCTCAGTTGAGACAAAAAGAGAATTGAGACAATGTCTCAATAACATGACATGCATTATATTTGTTTTATCAGCTTCAAGGGAAAGGAAAAATGAGAGGCTTGTGATGGAATGACTGTCATAAGTGATAACAGGAACTAACTTGCTTCATGGACATTCCACAACATCAAATGTAACTATAAATGGAAAAAATGTACAATGTATAGTTCTTTAATGAATAAAAATATTGTTAGTATTGGAAATTTGCTATGGTATAAGAGGAATAAAACACTTAAGGACATGCTGCTATTGGAAAACAATCTTCTGGGTGGCGTCACACCATGCCATCACTGACGATTCCGCAATAACAGCACACCCGTGGCATTTTTCTTACTTAACAATCTACAGTAGCTACATTTTCTTGTCAAATTCAAGGTGATAATCAAATTCACTGTGGTAATCTCAACAGAAAAAAATAGACAGTGGAATATAATTTTACAGTCGTCCACAGAGAAAAGAGAGGGAATCAATGAGGTCTCTGAGGTGATAATGCTTGAGCTTCAGCAATAACACGCAAAACATATTAAAAAATATTTTCTGCAGCATCTTTTTTTGCAGAAAAAAGAATCAGTGTGTTCTCAGTATTTTTTATTCTCCTGCTAGTTGTGTGACTGTGGGTCAACCTGTAATGGCTTGCAAGCTATTTTGTCACAGTTTGCTAGCATGTAATTAAATCTGTTTGTCCCTGTGTCTCTATTTGCAAAAGGAGATGGCACTACTAAATCATTAGTCCACTCACTGTGTGCTCCTGCATAGAGACTGACATCTTTAATTAGACTGATTTTCTCAAAATAGTGTGCTTTTGGGTCCTTTCTCTAAGCATGTTAGGCAGCTTTGTTTGTCTCAAACCAACTGAAAAATACGGTTTGTACTTTCTCATTGTTCACAAGAAATTATGTATTGTAGCTAGTTCAACAGGCTAGATAGACACATGCAAAGCAAGAGTCCTTATTTAAATTAAAGAAAAAAGATGCACCTATAGTATTTTTAAGAATCAAGGATTATAATCTGAAATTTAAGGCTATAGGAGTTACCTCCATGGGTGCGTTTTGGCCATAAAGCTCATGGCTAGCTCATGTTTCAACAAATAAATTACTTTTTTTATTTAATTTTTATAAATTTTATTTTATAAACTGAAATTCAGAGTTATACAATATATTTCTTGTCAAGAAACCAACTGGAGGGAATTTTCAAGTGGTTCAGGGATGGGAGAAATTGGAGGTAAACACTGATTATATTTATTATAACCTACAATCAAATGGCAATGATAGATAGAATAATAGTGTTCCCGAGACCACAACAAATAAGGATTTGATTGAGGAACATGTTCTACCAGCAACCATACATGTCTAGTAGAACCGAAATAGCAGCAGGTCTTCCAGGACACAAAAATGTGTTTTTAAAGACTTCATGCTCCGTACACACCTCTGAATTTAATTTCTGCTTAAGCCCCTTTGCTCTGTGTGTGTGTGTGTGTGCATGTGTGTGTGTGTGTGTGTGAGAGAGAGAGAGAGAGGTCCAGTTAATTATGTGAAGTTGTCAGTGTGTGGGACTGCACTCCACACGATCATGTTGTAGAAGTCACAGAGAGCTGACCCTGCTGACAAACTGATACAGACACACACACACACAGACACACACACACTGCACTGATTTCTGAGTTCTTTATTCAAACTTAGAAGTGCTGTGCCCTGAGAGAATGAGTCTGAGCTGTGGTTGAGTGATATGCTCAGGGCTCACCCCAGACCTCAGCTTGTCACAGTCGGGATAGAGGCAGAGACAGAACACAAGCAGAAGTGCAGCAGAGTGATGGAAAGCATGGAGCTGTTAAATTGTTTCTCTTGTGACACAAGAGTCTTAACCTGCTTTTGTCTCAATGATTAAACACAAAATGGACTAAGATCACAGAATTATTCATACTAAATTTGGTCCAGCATGTAATTACATGTGCATGAAAATTTTTTCATCAATCTTTCTCTCTCTCTCTCTCTCTCTCTCTCTCTTTTTCTTGCTCTCTTTCTCACTCTCTCACTGTAACACTGTTGTTCATTTACATGGCAAAATTGATATACAGCCAGCAAAAAGCAAAGTATCTGCTCTGTTAACTTGTTCGGTGAGGGGGGAATTTCAGACAGGCGACAGTGCCAAACTGAGCCTAATTCAGTTGTGTCTGTGGGAGTCTTCTGGGTTATAGATAGAACAGCGGCAAAATCATATTAAGGTTATACATGAGAGATGAGTCTGGATGGAAGCACACACTATTTATGGCAATGCGATTTCAGTTATGACCCCGTAGGTCTGTCTGTGCTCTGACGTAAGGGCTCAATAACAGATTGCCCCATCTTGGCCTCTCCGTATCCTCCTTCCATCCACATTGGCACACACAAGTTGCCTCCTAAAATAGGATTCCAGGTGTGGGTTCGGAGGAGGCCAGCATGCTGTCTGCTGAGGAACTGTGTCAATGACCTTGTTTTACAACTGTGATTTTTAATCACAGTTATTAGGAGAGTTTCTTACTAGCCAACTTTTCCTGTATCACTGTGGCTATTTATTTATTTATTTATTTATTTATTTATTTGTGCCTTGGGACCGTGATTGAGTAACCATGCTAATTTATGTGGAGGTTTTGAGATCAGTGACCTGAAATGGAAATTCTCCATCATCTATCATCTACTCCTCTCTGTTTTCCAACCAAGCAACAAACATTTTGCCTATAAACATCATTAGCTAATGAACTGCCGCATTACCATACACAGAAACACACGCTGTATTCTGTACAGGGGTTTTTAAACTTTTTGCTATCACATGATCACAGCACAGATTTATTTTATGAACATAATCAGTCCATTCAAACATTAGGCACATTTGTCAAATATGAGCCATTACATTTATTTATTGGAATCTTTTAGTCCTAGATTTTCTACCCAAAGGACCCAAACCACCAATTATGCTTAAAATGAAGATTCAAACCTTTTATATCATAACTACACTTTTCCTAGTTTGAAAAGGTAGAGTCAAGTTCCCATTATTAATATTGATGATACTTATAAGTATAATAACAGCTGTAACAACTTTATTAGTAGTTTATCATGATGTAGTGTCATTAAAAAAATACTCTTGGCTATATACGTCATGGTTCACATGGCTGTAGTATAACACTACATAGTTTTCTTTCTGATGTAGTGTGGTAAGTGTGACAATCTGGCGAGTGTGTGTGGTCCACGCTTTAGCCAGGGTGCATATGGCTCACAGCACACGGGCCGTCTGTCCTCAGAGCTGGCAGACTCGAGTCTGGGCCAACACCAGATGCACATAAGCATACGCACCTGTTACTCTTTTTGATAAACTCTTTTCGATAATGATTGTTTTTGTTTTCTTGAATAAATTTACTTCAGTTAAAGGTTAGATTGTGTTCATATTTTCAGTGCGAGATTAAGCTAATTAACCACATTTCACTTTTTTTTACAATTTTGGAAATGACTGTATTTTCCCAATTCTCCCCTAGTGTAGTTCCTTTTGCTTTGTGTGTCTCTTCCATTTACAGTTTTCTCTAAGAGCTACTAAAATTTTAATGACTGAAATCAACTAGCTTAAAGAATTGCAAAACACTTTAAACAGGATGCCAGCCTTCTTGTCTCTCTCCATCTCTGTTCTTCTGTCTCTTTCCCTCAGGCTGTATTAACTTCAGACAGCACTGTGTCTCTTCGTCCTCTCCTCCACAGTCCTTCCTTTTGTTTTTCCCCTGTGTATTTGTGTGTTTTCTGCTGCTCTCCAGATCTTTGTACACAGTGCAGTGTGAACACTGCCAGGGATGGATGGGGATCAGACACAGGAGGCAGAGTAAGCAAAAGAGACTGGGAGAGATGGTAAAAGAGGGAGAAAGAGAATGAGAACGATGGAAAACAGAAAGAAGTTATAAATAGTAGAGAGTTTGTTTGCATTAAACTGCAGCTTGTTCTGGTTTTGATTCTATTGCATTCTCAATATAATTAATTATTAATACAGCTATTTAATGGTATGCCTACACCTAATAGAATGTTAATTTTACTTTTTTAAATAAAACCTGCAGTTTGTGTAAAAATCCATTTTCATCATGAGGACCAGCCACATACCATCCCCCCGACCCTCTAATCCTCTAAACACACACACATCCAGTGGCAGTATTAGTAATATACCCATAGGCACAGTTTCCAGGTCAGGTTAACAAAAGACCACATAATAACAGGGAGAGGTCAACATGCATCATTGTTTGGTTACAAAGACTTTGTCTAAACTTTAACCACATTTTCTGCTGCAAAAGAGCCAGTTCTCAGGCAGCAAAATCAACTTGGCTGTAGCACAAAAACGATGCTTGTCTGGAATGAAAAACTGGCTACGTCAGGCTCTTTAAGACATTTAAAAGACAAAAGAGGCCTTACTGAGATCTGAAATCTTAAGCACACACACAGCCATGGAGGAGATCTGAGTCCATCAACTTCCACACTGACGCACACAACAGCAGGACCCAGCAATACAGCCATAGGTACTTGCTGTGAGAAAATCTGTGTATCTTCAGTCTCTTTAATCTGTTTAATTTAATCTCTTTCTTGTCTGGGCATCAGGTGGGCGTCAGGGCAAGATGCCGGTGACAGCGTTTGAGGCCTTTGACCTGGAGATGAAGAGCTGGACGCGCTACCCATGCATCCCAAGCCGCAGGGCCTTCTCTAGCTGCGCCGCCACAGAGCGTGCCTTCTACAGCCTAGGTGGCCTGCAGCAACCCGGCCCTCACAACTTCTACTCTAGACCACACTTCGTCTCCACTGTGGAGGAGTATGACTCTGAACAGGGTGAGGCCTGCTCAATTCCTCACACATACATACAAACATGCACTGTGTCAGCACTGTGGCAAGGAAGAGCTCGAAGCTGTTTATGGAGCTCTGCTCAGTTTGCTCCTCTTCGTGCAGTGCAGACCTACATTTAGGCAGAAGTGCAAACAAACAGCTGTGAAGTATGGAAAATGTAAGCAGAGAAAGTACACACCACTTTAAACTATAATTTATAGTTTAAATAATATAGTTTAAATAATATAGTTATAGTTTAAACTATATTATATATTATAATATAGTTTAATAAACTATATTATAGAGCTGTGGTAAATCATGCTAAAATTTAAAGCTACAGTGTGTAGGAATTTATTTTTTGTTAAAAATAAAAACATGAATATTGAGTCAGGGGACAAAAAAATTATTCATTACTACATATCCTATTTAATCATTTGCTTCTAAATAGAACTTTCCTGAGCTGCTGTGAGTCACCCTCACAATCCAGTAATAGTAATAAATAGTCAGTGTTGTGTCAGAGATGTCTGGTCTGGAGGGAAATTTATATGCATATGCAAGCTCATTACCCATTACCCATTTAGGCATGAAAGAAATCAGATTATACAGTGACAGGAGAGAACTAACAGCCAGCCAGGGCAGAAAAAGAGTATCAGAGTCCAGTTTAGCTAGCTAGCTACAACTAGGTGACTAGTATGTTATGTAGCGTATGTGCTGTTTATGATTCCAAAGGATGGGCACAGGTACACATCGGCAGTGCGTGGACACTGCTGTTGGATCTGTCAGTCACAGCTTTTACAGTTTTCTGCTAAAAAAAGAGCTGCTAAAATTTTAATGACTCAAATCAACTAGCTTAAAGAATTGCAAAACACTTTAAACAAGCTGCCGGCCTGTTGCTCTCTCCATCTCTCTGTTCTCCTGTGTCTTTCTCCCGGGCTGTACTGAACTTGAGACAGCACTGCGTCTCTTTCTCCTCTCCTCCACAGTCCTTCCTTTTGTTTTTCCCCTGTGTATTTGTGTATTTTCTGTTGCTCTCCAGATCTTTGTACACAGGTACACGTCGGCAGTGCATGGACACTGCTGTTGGAACTGTCAGTTACAGCGAGATCTAACTAGCTGTTGGCAGCTAAAAGATAAGCTGTGACAGTAATGTCAATGTGCACAATAACAAAACAGCAGATAATTATATCCCCAGAGTCATGAAAACTTTTAGCATGTCCCAAAATGTATAGTACCATAATAAATAGTGTCACGATTTGTCCCTCTCAGTGTGTGGTGAGTTTCCCCTAGAGAGAACAAAATTTCAAAATCTTTTTTAAAATCTCTGTAACATGCAGTAGTGAAAGGCAGGGTATTTGTATGTATACTCAGAGTGTTGTGTATTAGGGCAGATCCAATATTCGCTGTCAGCATTCATAGCCTGTTCAGGGAACAGGCAGGCAGCACAGCGTAATCCATATATTAAAAAATGAGAACAGGCAGGAGTCTAAACCAGGAAACACAGAACATGGAAATGAAGAAAACCAGGCTCAGGCGTAGAAAAGTATGAGTTCCTGAGTTGAAAGTATGACTTTATGGTGGCATAAATTGGCAGACTAATCAAGAACAAACACAAAACAATTGCACACAATTGGGTACTATAGCAATGACAAGACAGAGCGGAGAGAAAACTAGAATTACAAAGGCACATGTCAATGTAAATAGAAAGTCACAGGGAGGGAAATCAAAACGAAACAGCGAGTGCCTCTCTCTGCAGAACCCACCAGGAGTTGGCACTATGTAATATGACAATGTGATATTGATATTGTAATATGTTACAATTATGGTATACAAGTATCCCTTAAGCCTAATATCACATAACAGTTTTATAACACTGACAAACCCCATTGTTACAGTACAAGTGGCTGATTAGATGCATCAATTATTTCAATTTTCCTTATGTTCCTTGCTAAATAATAAATAATAACAAAAGAATAAAACTGTCTTGCCATATGCTTTGCCGTATCACCCACCAATGTTAGTAGGCCAGTTTCTTTTGACCTAGATTAGAGATTGAAACAGATGATGGTCTAAAATATGCAATCCTGTTAAAATCATGCTCTTACTGAGGACTAGGCTTTATCTGTGTCCCATGAAGCACTCCTCTGTCTAGCCCTGTTATGTTTAATGTGAGTGCATGGCTTCTTAAACTCATGCTGCTCTGTGAGTTCTCACACTTTGTGCTGTTCTTTTGAATGCTTTGTAGCATTTAATTAAATTGTCATTTCACCGGGCATGGAAGCTGCTGTGCCTGTCACAGGCACTATTCGCAAAGGAGTCGACTTTCACCGACGAGTTCCAAAGAGAAATCTTTCACATAAAGTGGAAGACCCCCTGTGGGCTGTCAGCCCTTATCACTGGGAAGTGTGTGTTTGCTTTAAAATCTGCTATCTCTGTCTTCTCATTTCTTTTCATTCAATTGGTGTACATCTGTGTTTGTGTGTGTTTGTGAGTGTGTGTGTGGACTTTGCAGATGGTATATTCTTCTGTTGATTTGAAGCTCAAACTAAACCCTTGGCTCATATAAGATTCCAGCCTGCTTATATTAAACCTTTTCAGGTCTTCGGCATGCACCATTATCCAGGTTGCTGATTCGGTCAGGGGAATAGAAATGACTAAAAATGAACGGCAGAAACGAAAATCAATAAGGCGACGAAAAAGCTATCCGGTTTTGAAGTCTGAGAAGGCTTTGTGAGTTTTTTTTTTAACCATACTCTGCAGTGTCCAGTGTCAGACAGACAGAGAAGAAATGTTTAATTGGTTAAGGTTGAGTAGATTCTTTGTCAGTGAAAGTGCGACATGCTGGAGAACTGAAGAAAAGGTTGCAGGGTAGGAGCAGGTCATCACCTGCCGCAATATACATTATAATATGGAGCATTTGCATTTTAATATCCTATCATGAAAACTCACCGTTGCAATTTCTGCAGTTAATGGAAGTCTTTGAGAAATCTGAGATGTGTGCAGTTAACAGATAGTAGCGTAAGGGCCCTGTGTATGGTTAAATGGTAATCAGTAATTCAATTATCCCATTACCTATTACTATGGAGGCTCTGTAGACAGTAGGCGAGTGTAAATATCAATCCACAGATACATGCTGGCTCAATTACACTTTCCTGGTTGTTAATATGCCCATTTACCATGCCAGTGAACATGTGTAGTGTGTATGATTAAGTGTGTATATCCTCATGTAGACATTTCTGTTTTCCAAACCATGCTACTAGTTTTGGTTACGCCAAACATTTTCTTCTTTACTGGAGTGCCTGGGCCTCAGTATCAGCCCACTAGTCCTTTTATCAAAAGAGCAAAAGAAAAGCCAGCAGCCTTTCTCTCTCTCTTTCTCTCCCCTGCTCCCAGTGCAGGTTATTTGGTTAATTACATGCGCTGAGTTTCTCTTCTGGGCTCGGGATTTGTCTGAGAAGCATTTCCCTGCAGCTTAAAGCAACCGTGCTTTAAAAGCTGGCAAAGATGTTTGTTAAAAGGTAGCCCTGCTGCCTCGCCTGCTGTTCACTTCACTGTGGTTAGGGCAAAGCTGTTCAAAAGATCTTATTTGTTTCTGACATCAGAAGCACTTACAATATTTCTCTGCCTTATCACTGTCTGTTTTAAATGTTTAAACACTTTTTCTAGGTATAGTTTTCAGTCCCTTTTTATTGTTATGCTTTCCATTTGCTTGAGGTAACTCAGTTTGCTCAAGTTTTATTGGTTTTCCTATCATTTTCATACTGCTTTTGTGTTTCAGTGTGTACAGTTTTTTTAAACTATATTAAAACATCGATATGAAAAAAGGTTCTATTGGGCCATATATTTTATACTCTTGAGTATATATCTAAAGAAAAAAAAATCAACCTTCTTGGTGACATTGTGGCACAGCATTGCCAGCTCACAGCTCTAGGTTCCACTGTATGTGTGGAATATCTGTGAATGTTCTCCCTATGGGAGAATCTACACGTGGGTTTCTTCAGGGTTCTCCCAGTTTCCTCCCACCTTTCAAAAGCATGCCAGTAGGCGGGTTGGCTCTTAATTGCCCCTAGGCGTGAATGAGTGTGTGAATATGTATGTGCATATTGCCTTGTGGTGGTCTGGTGTCTCATCCAAGGTTTTCCAGTGTTCCTGGGATAGGTCCCAGACCATGGCGATCCTCACCAGGATAAAGTGGTTAGTGAAGACAGATGAACGACTGAATGACTGACTAAATGAATGAATGAATGAATGAAATGAAACTCAGCCTTTTCAGTGTAACTGAGAATTTGCAGTGAAATGTAATGAAATTCAGTCTTTATGTGAGCTATACCTTAATTGGAGTTTGAAAAATATTGTTTTAATGCATTTCGACTGTCTGGATGTCAACTCATTCAAATGCCTAACATTAATTGGTTAACATGTGCATTTGAGTTAGCAAGCTGGTGTGAGAACATTTCACTTTTTGCACACATTGACTCAAAGACAGCAAGTTTCCCGGGTCCTGTGGCTGCAAAACAAGCCCAAATCATCACCCTTCCACCACCATGCTTTATAGTTGGTATGAGGTGTTTGTGGTGATACTATGTGTTTGGTTTTCGCCAAACATAGCACTGTGCATGATGACTATACATCTCCACCTTGATCTCATCAGTCTAAAGGATATTGTTCCAGAACTTTTGTGGTTTGTTCAGATACAATTTTGCAACCCTAAGTTGTGCTGTCATATTCTTTTCGGAGAGAATGGGCTTTTTTCTAGCTACTGCCAGAGGAGTGGCCATGGTTCACACTAGGGTTTCACTAGGCCCTTTTGGCTATGCCCATATTGCTGTGTATGGTAAGCTAGGCTACTACTACGATCCTGTGTGGTTTGACATAAAATGCATCCTTTCTAGTTTCTGTGAAACCTGTGATTTTTTTTAGAAAATAGGTCAGTAAAATTAAGCAGATTTTACCATGAATTTGAAAAGGCTCAAGGTACACCTTATGTAGACAGAATATGCAGTGAATAGGAAGGCATTTGCTGTTCAGCCTAAACGTGTGATGTAGCAGTAGAATTATTAAATGTTTGGTGTGAAAAAGAAACATTATGAAATGTGTTCTGTTGCCTTCCCATGAATTTCTTTGCTTAAGAAAGCATGATTTATGTAATATGAACTCACAGTGTTGCTACTAATATGTGCTCTGCTTGTAGCAGAATAAAATTATAAGTGGATTAATATTCAAATATCATATAATATATATTTGATTGATATACTTATGATAACGCTAACTGTAAATGCCACCGAGCCAGCATGCAGAGAACATTATGAGTAGCATTGTTTCACAGATGCATTATATTATCTGTATAATGCAACACATATGTGAGTTTTGGTCCTTTTTCATGCCATTTATTTACACTGAATGGTTTTGATCTTATCGTCATCAACCAGTGCTTGTTCTGCTTTGTGAATCTAATCTGGTGTAACAATGATACTTTCTAAAGCAAAATTATTAATTCCATTATTGTTTTAATAAGGACATTATCTTTAGTTAATTTTTTAAGTAAAATATCTTTAGTTGAGTAAAGTTTTTGGCTACTGTAATCACATCCTTTCCTGTATATCACTGACTTCCTCAGGCTAATCTGCAGGGTTGGGGATTCTGCCTCTGCGGTCACATCAAACCTCTTTATATCCCATAAATCCTTTCTCTGTGGACCCTAGCTGATCCCTACAATTCAGCGCTAAAGGCCTTCATCGTCATGTGGACCTCCATTCTGGCTCAAAGCTACTATATTTCACTCAATTTCACTTTATTTGAAATGGTGTCTGTGTATGTGCATGAGAGAGAGAGAGAACGTAGAAAAAGATTCTTCATTCTTTGTAGGTAAAATAGAGTGAGTCTATTTCTGTAGTGGGCTATGCCAGCAGAACACTTTTTCGTCTGAGCTAAGCTTATACAGACAGTTAACTAAAAGACTGACACTCAGATAGCTGAATAATACAAGATCTCACTTTTCCCCGAGCACTGACGTGAATTGAATATTTATGCCAGCTATTACTTCTACAGTTAGCACTTTATGCTAATGTTCCCTGCAGCAGTGTTTTACATTTAGTTCATTTTATTCTACATTAAAGGCCGATTTTTATTTGTTAAATATGTCTAAGATGTAAAGTCCCTCACAAATCTTTAAGTCTTTATTAGCTACGAGCAGGCTTCATATTTGGTGCATATTTCTTCCCTAGAGTACAAGTCACCTAAAATGTAGTACGTTCTATTTATGCACTTGCCTCTCCTGAATTAATTTGTTCATATTAAAGTCAGGAATATGCCATGCTGTAATAACCCTGTCAGAGCAATTTTCAAGTCATGTGCGGTTGTTGTTTACCGATGTCATATTGAATCGGCACTGTGGGAGGACAGGCTATTAACAGACAGCAGGGGTGTGAGGTTTCTCCTGCGCGCAAAGGTGCTGGAGGTTTGGTCCAACAGGAAGCTGCTTTCTTTCTGTATTCACACGGGGTTATCTCTTAAATACAGGGCATGCAGCCTGCTGTTTGTGTTTCTGTCCATGTCAAGACCAGACCAAACACATTCTGACAGTCTTTCTGTAGATTCTCTGCACTTACATTGTAACAGTTTGTGCTATTTGTCCTACTGTTTCTTTACGTTCTAGCCCCTCATTCTGTCCTGACATTGCAACATCCACTCTCCTCGTGCATGTGTGTGTGTGTGTGTATGTGTGTGTGTGTGAGAGAAGGAGAGAGAACGGGAAATTGTCATTGGCAGTCTGCGCATGACTGAGACTGTCATGAGTCAAGTCTAGAGAGTGAGCCAGAGTCAGAGTGAGCTGAAATATTGCAGCGCTGCCCTCTCCCCTCCACTTCTGTCTTCTCACACTGATACCGCACTGCGCATTTACACACACGCACACCATGCATGCACAGAGAGATCCACAGTTATCCACAGTGAGTCATGGGCACTTGTATACCAGCTATAACCACTCACCAGCAAGGAGATCAGGCCTCCTAGCATAATATTGTCCACAATCAGAAATACAGTAGTGTAGAGTGAGGTTTCTGAGGTGGGTTTGGAGAAATTGTAGTTTTATTGTAGTGTTATATTTCTTTCTTTACTGAGATAGCCTGTGTTCATGCAAGGTGCTCTTTATATAGAGTCGCCATACACTCTTAAAACACTTGTAATTAAAAAAAAACACAAAGTGTGTGTGTGTGTGGGTGTGTGCGAAAATCATGTTAGTTCACATCACGCCACTCTGTCATTGATTATTTCCGATAAGATCTGTCATGTTTTATTTTCCTGTAAGCCCTGTCGTGTTTTATTCCTCTTATACCACAGTAATTTGCGAATGAGTACAATTTTTTATTTATTAAAGAAAGACATGTCGTAGCTACATTTAATGTTGTAGTGCACTATATGGCCTTTGGTTTGTGGACCCCTGACCATAACACTCATATGTAATTGCTGAATATAATAACCTCCTCTCTTCTGGGAAGGCTTTCCACTAGATTTTGGAGTGTGGCTGTGGGGATTTGCCCATTCAGTCACGAGAGCATTGGTAAGGTCATTCACTGATCAAGGTCAGACAAGAAGGCATGTCAGTATTCAAGTTCATCCCAAAGGTGTTCAGTGGGGTTGAGGTCAGGGTTAGGGTTAGTGCTCTGTCCTGAAACGTCTCCCCGCAGTAGAAAACTTAAAGGAACAACTTTCCCTCCAAGCACTTACTGAAGTCTTCTTTCATAAAATATTAAATACATGTCTCCAGAGCAAGCTTTGTACAATTTCGTGTTGCTAAATAAGAACACATTTACAAGATCTGTGTATTGTAAGGCTTAAATTACGACAGCATTTGCCAAGTCCTTGTAAATGAGTTGTTATTTTAGGAACAATAACATATTAGACTGAATGAATTAACCAGTCAGATATGAGAATTTATCAGCTCTGTGGGATAATCAGTATTAATTATAATGATTAATTTCTTATCCTAACTGTGGTAAACAGGATGCTGCCTGCCTTAGCTTTTGTTTTGGAGGCAGAAATTCAAGACATTTTCTCACCAGCAGCCATGGTTGCATGGTTCATTTGCCACCTGATTGGTCCAGTGAAAAAAAATGTGTGAAAAAAAAGATATGTGCTTGGGTGGAGTGAGAGTGTGTGACAGAGCCAAAAGCATGCAATTGGCAACTGTGACACAGTCAGTTACTCCTCCGCACTCAAAGGCACTAAAAAACATGTTGAAACTTCTTGCATTGACTCAAATGTTGGGGCCTGATTTATAATGATAGTCCTTCACAGATGATGCAGCTCCATGATTAACTTCTCAAGCATCTTGTATTTAGCACAGCAACATTTTCTAATGTAGTTGAATGGCCAACTCAGCAGGCATTCCTTAGAAATGTTTATACATATTTAACAACCCCATAGAGTGATGCACAAAATACAGGCTGCAATTAGACGACAAATAGGACTGTTTTTCATCTGTACTAAATCAAAAGCATCTGATTAAAGCAAGGCATGCCTGAAAAGTACAAGAATGTCTCCACAAATATATTCAGGATACATGCTGTGTGGCAGTGAGAGACAGTGAATGATCATTGTCTAAGCCATCTTGTAGTTTTCTTTATTTGAAGGAACAGCATTTGTTTTTTACTTACATTACATCAAATGTAAAGGCCAGTTTAAGAAATGACCTCAGACAGTAACAATTGATTAACTTGCAGCACTTGCAGGGTCTAGCTAGCAAAAAAGTGCTTGGGGATAAACAGCAGGCAGTAAATTACTGTGTCTTGGGATAAGTGCAGCAGACAGCGAGCAGCGGTAAGTGAATTACAAAGCTAAATTTGCCTCATCAGCTAATGGGCCCAGGTTATCATGATTCAACATCGCAATCCATGCCAGCACCCTACTAGCAAGCAGCTGTCTGTGTGGTTCATGTGGTCATGCTCTACTGAGGTCAATAACAGTATAATGTTGTGTGCTATTCTTATAAAACCCTGACTATACATAGAATATTACTTGAGGTAAATCAAGCCTCAATACTTGATTGAGGACGATGCAGAATTACTGTGCATTTATATTTGCTACTCGTACTGATGTTAATGCTAATAGTCTGGTTGTGGTCTATTAGCTGCTCCAATGTCTCTGTAAGTAGAGAGTAGAGCCTCATTACCATCTTAGTCCTTGCAGCTGGGCTTCTGGTGATGGAGTGTACCATGGCAGGGCGTGCTCAGTCATTAGCTAAGACGGTTGTTATTGTGATTATGTCTGTTCCGGTGCTGTTTAGATCAAGGCACTGCACGTGTAGCTATACCCAGTTTTCCAACATCCACACACACACTGTTCTGACTACTCTGAGCAAGTGTACAGTGTCAGAAAAGGGTAGAGGTCTGTATCTGTGGGTTGCCACTGCAGGACACTGAGGAATTTCCTGCAGTTTCAGAAGTGACACCACTGTATTTAAGTGTTCACTGTGTGTGTGTGTGTGTGTGTGTGTGTGTAAGAGAGAGAGAAACGCTGTGTGCTCTCCTGCATCTCTTTCACATTTCCTCTCTTTATAAGTGCCTCTGCTTTCCTTTCTGTGCCTCTGCCATCTTTCCTTTCTTGGCTGTCAAGGATTTCAGTCATCAAGGTCAGGAGACATCTGAAATATTTCTTAGAGCCCTTTTTTTTTACTTTTCATTTAGAAAGTGATTATTCACATAAAATGCTCCCAAGTGGCAATTAAAATATGTAATTTAGGAGATCTATGATGCATTTTATACAGTTGCAAAGACACCTGTCTATCTATGCTACATTTGACAACCAAGAGCACTACTAATTCTACACATCATAACGCACGTGGTCTATGACCCACAGTTGGGAGAAAAGAATTTTGAATCTTGTCCGATTACATGGATCTTTTCCATGAATTACTCATAAAATGTAGCCAGATCTTCATCCAAGACTTACAGTAGACAACACATGCTACCTCAACTAATAACACACAAATAGCTCTACTTGGAAGTGTGGAGCATTGTGGAGGGAGAATCATGTGTTGGGGCTTTTTTATTGCCTCAAAGTCTGAACAGCTTGCTATCCCTGAAAGAACAATGAATCCAAAACCAGGAAATCAAGAAAATTTACAGGGTGGCAGAACGTCCTCTGAGGCTTAATAGAAGTTGTTGACAAGTCTGAACAGCAACAGGGAACATTTGGTGGAGTTTATTGGTGCTAACGGTGGTTCTACTAGTTATTAAACACAAGGATTCACATCCTTTTTGCCACGTAGACTCTCAATGATTCATTGATGTGTTTAATAAAGACCTGAAAAGTACAATTGTTTCTTATTGGTCTTACTGGTTTAGGCAAAATGATTTGTGCCACATTTTCAAAGTAATAAATGCAAAAAATGTGGAAATTCCAAAGAGTTCGCAAACATTTTCTTGCCATGCAGGGATTGAGAAAGGCACACATAGTTGGGGTAAACACCAAACAAACTGCATGTTAGCGATTTGGACAGATTGATCTGTGGACTGTTATAGTAATGTTGCTTTGGCTGCAATCATTCACAGCTGTATTAAACGGTCTAAACAGCTAGAAACAGGTGGTCAAGTGTTATGAGCTGAATGGATATTATGTGTAATCCATTTTCAATCATGCTTAATGGAGACTGCAAGTGTAAATGCAGATTGTTAAAATCTTCTCCAGATACAATCCAAATGCAAAGCTCATGAAACTTATTCAATCAGAAAATGGGGGAAATGAAAATTAATGATACGTGTTGGATAAGTGATGAACCGTCTTCATGATTATACTTTGACAATGAATATGATTCATTCACACTCTCATTATCTCTCTCTATCCATGGAGAATTGTAGAACTGTCCAGATCTCAGCCAAAAGCTGGCTGAAATCAGCACATTTCAGCACAGGTCTTATTCTGAGCTCTCACTGGGATGACCATGAATTAGTCGATTGATCCACTCAAATCAGTTCCAGTGTGCAAATCTGCAGGAGAGAGAACATTAGTGATTTATTGGGAGTTGAAGAACAGCTCATTCCCATGGGATTTCAGTGTGATTAAGCAGGCATTGCTTAATTTGTCTTGATTTGTTGTTATTGATGAGTATGCTCATAAGGTAATAATTTGTAATCCAAAGTGGTATGAGTTGTGGTCACATGCAGGCTTGTTGCTTTTATTTTATGATACCCTGGTTGTTTTTGCTGATGATTAATTCAATAGGTTTTCAATAGAATATCACAGGACAAAAGAGCAGCAGCAGACTACCAACTACTATACGATGCCGTATGTGTACTGCACTAAGTGTGTGTGCATGTGTGTGTGTGTGTGTGTGTGTGTGTGTGTGTGTGTGTATGTGCACGCATGTGTGTATGTCAGAGATGATTGATTTGTGAGCTTTAAATAAACATTTCCAGGTTCTCATTTCCAGCTGGGGCATTGTTCTGAGTCTGCAGACCTGTCAGTCAGCACACACCTCCTGTTCCGCACAGAGAGAGTGATGAGCACAGCTGTGTCTGCTGAGAGAAAGAGAGAGAAAAGGGTAGAGAATAATGGATCATAGGAAAAGATCATTTCTCATCTCTGTAATTACATGTGACTGTAATTATCAATGTTTTACATGTGCATTTTTTAGGAAATATATTGAACCCATTTAAACATGGCTGCCAGCAGTCGCAATAAATTCAGATTGTAACTGTGTCATGATGGTGTTCAAGGTAGCGCAGGAAAGACCCCGGTGAGAGAGAGTTAGGCTGCACATGTGGGCATTCATTTAAATATGAAACATCTTTGCAGTCTGAATACGGCAGAACACTAATGAAAAAAAAGCTGTAAAGAATTCTGGAAGCATAGGCAGTAGTGCGGTAGTCAGCTCATAACTATAAGGTTGTGGATTCAAATCCCTTTATGGCTTCTCAGAAATAAGATTAAATATCCAGGACCTGCAGGCTATAAGATCTTTGTAATTGCATGAATCATTTATGTCTGCTAGCTTTGAAGATAAGAATGAGACTTTCTTTCTTTCATGTTGTATTAGAGAACTCCTTTGTGATGTTTAAAAGCATTCTGGGTTTAATGTGTGCAAATTTATTTATTTCATTTGTTCAACACAAAAATGAAAGATGAGAATGGGAAAAAATATAAGTTATAAGCAGCGGGTAAAATGTTCACTTAATCTTTCTCTAATTCTCTAATTCAATTAAATTCCTTTAAATTTGTCAAAGCTAGAGTGCCTTAAACTCCTCCCCTTTGTTTGGTGAAGCCAAAGACAAATTTCCACTTTGTGCACAATAAAACTAACTAACTAACTAACTAACTAACTAACTAACTTAAACCAAACCGAAGCATCTAGTGCAAAGCTTTCTAGATTCCTAGCTTATACCATGAGTCCCTGCTCACCACATGCTGCCCCTAGCGCTGCACACTTCTTGATGACGTGCTTTGGCTTAGAGTTGAGATCACGATCCTCACTCCTGATTCATTAACCAATATTGTGTGGAAAAACATTATTTTTTAATTAAATTCTTTTTCGTATTCTTATTGTAGCAGACTGTGATAGCTCCATTTCCTAGCAGATGTTTGTGAATGTCAGCTTGTCTGCATTTTGAATTACTGACTTACCTGCACTTTTGTACCACAATAGCTTATTATTTAATATAAAATATTAATCATCATAGGGTGCCAAGAGTACACTGTGTCTTTCCAAATCTGAAAGGAAAAAGGAAGTGTGTCCTTCTAAATTTAAACGGAAAGTAGACTGGAGAGTACACTGGGGAGGCTCACCATTTTTTAAAAGTGTAGTATGTTTAAATATTTAATATAATACTTAACTGCAAACACTGATCCAAATGCTTTATAAAAATATAAATTTAGGCCTATTCACAGTCAGGTTGCAGTCTGTAATAAAATGTCTTCTCTGTCATAAAACATTTACACGGCATGTGTGAGATCTTTTCCCACATTTCATGTTTGCAGCACACAGTGATATGATCATATTATGTCTTGAATTTATTTACTTTAAGCTACAATAATAATATCAGTATATGTGAATATATAAAAATGAGGCTTTATACACCTGTATCAGTCATTTAAATGGCCCTGTGAGCATGCCCTTGGTTTACTTTCTATTTCTCTTCTAATAACCTCTCAGTGCAACACAATATGTCATGTAAACCACAACAGCTACATTTTAAAGGGCTTCCAAAGCATCCATCACCCTGTTATTACTGTAGAGTTTTAGAAAGCTGCTGATTAAAATGGAAGCATTATCTTTTCTGTTGATGCTTCAGAAAGACTTTCGATGATGGAAATGTGCATGCCTGCTTAACCTTGTGTCTCTTCCTCCTTTTATTTCTCTCTCTCTCTCTCTTTCTCTCTCTTGCTCTCTCACTCTCTCTCTCTCTCTCTGTCTGCCTGGCCCACTTCCTCCATTATTCTTTTCTATTCTTTAATGTTATCAGCAACTTGTTTCAAAACACTTCCCCGAGACTGAAGTGCTGAAGACCCTTTTCCCAGGTCACCTTTGTCTCTGTGTTTCATGAGCTTCATTAGCTAAAGTGCACATGTGTATGACAAAGAGAGGGAGGCTTGCTATTGTTTGCTTACTTTATTATTAGTGCCTAAATGAAAAGTTTACTGGAGGCTTACTTTTTAAATGCCAAGGGTGACAGCACTCAGTAAAATGAGGAGAACACAATTAGAGGCTTGAGTCTTCTCTCTATATTTCTTCCACCCTGCATATACTAACTCGCTTGTTTTATTTCTGTGTGATTATTTATTTCACTGTGTCATATGGAGACAAGAGATGATCAGACATGAACCCCTGTATTTATCAAGTGTCTACAAGAAAGAGGTTTAGATGAGTCATATGATATAAATGATATATATTTACATAAACCAAAGCACTGAATGAAAAATGAGCTGTTACCTGAAAATATCAAGTTTTCAGTGTATAAGGTTTGATACATTGCAGAGATTGTATGCACACCATTGAACTAATGTCTTTTATTGAATAACATTCTAAACCAGTAGACTCACAATAATCTTTGACACAGATTACATGACGCAATGGTCTGGGTGTATGTTGCTTTAAGACCCATTTTTGGGGTTTCTCCAAGCCCTGAATTCAGTTTGATTGTGGGTGAGGCGAGTTAGTCTGTGCCATTTTGCAGTGCAATGCATGAAAGACCAGATGATGCTTTCCCAATCATCAGCTGTCCTGTTTCAATGAGCCTGTGCCCAATGCAGCCATAGATTCCTGCTCCTGGCTGACAGAAGTGGTACCTGATGTGCTCTTCTGCTGTTGTAGCCCATCTGCTTCACATGTTGTGAGTTCTGAAATGCTTTTCTGCTCACCGTGATTATAAAGAGTGGTTATTTGAGTTATCATAGCCTTCCTGTCAGCTTGAACCAGTCTGGCCATTCTTCTCTGACTTCTCATCAAAAAGGCTTTTCTGTCTGCAGAGCTGACGCTCACTGGATGTCTGTTGTATTTTGTACAATTCTGTGTCAATTGACTGAAAATCCCAGGAGCAGTTTCTGAAATACTCAAACTAGCCCATCTGGCATCAAGGTCAAAGTCATTGAGATCATATTTTTTCTCCATTCTAATGTTTGATGTGAGCATTAACTGAAGCTCTTGATCTGTATCTGTATGATTTTATGCCTTGTGCGGCTGATTGGATAATTGCATGAATGTGTAGGTGTACAGGTGTTCCTAATAAAGTGGCCAGTATTTTAACAGATTGTTTTCTCTTATGGTTATGGAATTTGAAAATACATCAAATGTATTATAAAACAAATACCAGATATATAAATGGGTGTAAAACAAGTACCAAATATGTAAAAGATTCTACTGCACCACAAAAAAACTCCATGAGACTTATCCTGGTATTTTATTTTATGCTTAATTTTACACAAATATTATATTAATGCAATAATATATTCCGCTGTGATGGCTCCTTTTGTTTTGTTTGTGTGAATGTGTGTGCATGGTACCTGTGATGGACTGGCATCCCATCCAGTGGAGACTCTGGCCTCGCACCCCAGGGTAGGCTCTGGAGCCACCACAACCCAGAAAAAAGCACTTACTAAAGATGAATGAATGAATGTTGGGGTGTGTTTTGAGGGCAAAAGCCATGCCATAAAAACATGGATGTATTTTGTAATTTTTAAGTGGTGATTAAATTAACACAGTGGAAGCTTTGAGTGTGTCTGTTAGTGATTAACAACCTTGGGGTTGTGCTGTAGATGTTTAACACTCCCTAATGATTTCCTTTAATGAGGCTTTGGTTCCCAAGAACAATTTATTCTATAATTGAGCGTATCTGCATGCTAAATCTTGCGTATCCACTTTGCAATAAACAAATGGACATGAACAGTGAAACTGACCAGGATCAAATCATCGCTGTTTCAATCCATTTCCTACTGAGAGCGAGAGAGAAAGGGAGGGGAATTGGGCACTGTGTGATTCCACAGAATGTCCTATGTGAAAGAGGTTTCATCTCAGAGGGTTGTTGACTCATCTTAATCATGTGGAGCACATAAACTCCATCTACATCTCCTTTCTTCATCCCGTTACCATGGAGAGGAGATTTATGGGGAGAAAAGGCTTAGAGCACAGATCTAGAGATCTAGACAGAGAATGAAAAAGAAAAGAAAGAGAAGCCCAAGCGGTTAGTGATGTTAATTTATTATTAGTGACAGACAGCTTCAAGGAAGGTCTTATTAAGTTCTGTATATAATTGAGTCCCTCATGTTCCTCTTCTTCCTAAGGCAAGAACCTGGATCCAGTTTCCAGTTACAGGAACCTAATAGAGAAGGAGCAGGAGGAAATGGATATATACAGTACCCTCCAAAAGTATTGGAACGGCAAGGCCTTTATATATATATATATATATATATATATATCTCAATTGTAGTGTAGTGCTGCTTCCCAAGGCCCTCTCTTAGCACTTAGCACAGAAGCAGGAATATCTTGTAATTACTATGTAGTGATTCACGAGCAGTGAGTTCCATTGATAAAAACACAGTATAAGAATTAGGTGTTTATTGTGTTTTAGGAACAAACAATTAATATAGATTATATACTGTTTTAAATGCAAGACTGCAGAATATAACATGAATCTTATATCATGTAGCGTTCATAGAGAGAAAATATGCAGAGAGGAAAATGTGCTCTTTCCGCACTGCACGCAGCTTATAAACTGTCATTCTGTCTATATTCATTATTGACTTTCTGAAGATTTGTCTTTAATGCCTTTTGATCTCTGCATTAGCCTGATATTAATATATTTAATCCCATGAATGTTTCAAATAATTGGGAATTTTGGGCTGTTTGCATTGTGAAAAAAATCTCGCACACTTTAATCCATGTTTATTTATACAGTTGTTACACTACCAATATAAAATAGTGATATAAAATGGAGTGACAGATAAACAGAAAGCATTTTTGCTGTATGTTGTCAGCCAACTGGTTATTTCTACCACTAAAAATCAATATAAAATCTATAAGTGAAATCTAATCATACGTCATTATGAAGACATCCCTGTGCAGCACTGCACATACTCAGTTCTTAAAGGGAAGAAGAGGAACTGATTTGGATTGGATATCTCAGAAGCATACTTGCACTTGGCTTGTTCTTGCCATTGTTTTGTCGTTAATGGTATGGAAACCTTTGCACTCAACTGTATGTAAAGATGATTTTGAGCTGAGAGCTACAATGTTAAATAAATTCGTTTAATAATAAAATGACTTTTTTATATAAATGTTTGTACTGTGCCAGTGAGATCCACCAAGTATTACATACACTACTGAGTAGTGAGACATAGACAGGCTAAAACATGGCAGTACAATGCAGAGCCAGGGTGCCAATAAAGGACAGTCACGCACTGCAGTAGAACTGACTGTGGGTCTCTCAGAGATAAACAGCCTGCACGTTTTTCTGCACTGTGTGTTTGTTTATCAGACAGATGGCTCAAGAGCAAATAAAATGTGTGTAGCTTGACCCGTCTACTGGCCATTCTGCTTGTTTTCTGTTATTACATTCATTATCAAGCCATTCTACAGAGCACTCACACTCATGTCAGCACACATACCATGACACGTGACATACTCCTGCTGGACGGCCAGTTTCCTGATTCATTTTATAGACACGCCAGTTCTCATACTCTTCTGTGCAGAGCATCAGAGGAGCAACATGCACATTTAATACAACATTTAAAGAGATTTCTTCCTTTAGTTGTCAGATCCCATATGAACTCTACCCTGACCTTTGACCTTCTGGACCTTTGTGTAGGTGTTTGGCTGAAGCCCACGAGAAGCTCCCGGATGAGAGAAAAGCGGGCGGACTTCGTGGCCGGCTGTCTCGGTGGAAGGGTGATTGTTGCCGGGGGGCTGGGTAAGTGCTAATGGAGTGTGCCATATTGGAGACATAACTCAACCATGACAACTGCAACAACTGTCATTATACAACACCTACACAAAAATTACCTTATGCTCAAATGTGCTCACAAGTAATTATGTTTATTATTGCAGCTTGGACTCCATTACTGAATCAATTTAAAGGTCATATTTGAATAAATAGGTGCTGGACAAAAATTTTCAGAAGTTCAATTCCATTGTTTTCTCTTAATGTGTAAATAAGTAACAGCAAAATGCCAGCTCTTATAAGAAAACAAATCCTTGAGTAAATACCTTTAAAAATGACGTTCATGTTAACTAATAACAATAACAACAAATAACTATGTAATTCTATTAAAGGTGGAAATGCATCATTTAAAAATAAATAATACTAATAAATATGTTTTAAGGGAAATAATATATACTTGCACTTATATATTAATAAGTAGGTTCATTACACATAGTTTGTGTACTTTACATAGTTATATGCACAAGTGGAAAACTAGCAAAGTACAGTTACTTTTTTACTACATTTAAGTCTGGTTTTTCAGTATCTTTACTTGAGTTTTTCTTTCACTTCTTAATTTAGATTTTTACTTGTAACATTTCAAAGAAATATATCTACTTTGTACTCAATAGATTTTCAAACACATCAATACATTTTTCTATAATCATATATATTGTTATGCCTCCGCCACCTGGTGGTTTCGGGTTGTCTTTCCACCCATCTGTCCAGGATTCTCGTTAGCATGATATTTCAAAAACTAGTGGTTGTATGTTTTGTAGAATTTAAACGGAGTTATCATTGTAACCAGCAGATGACCTGATTAGATTTGGGAACATGGTCAAGGTCACAGCAAGGTCAAAAGCCTGAAATAGTTTTTCTTCAATAGCTTCCTTCCTGTTTGTTATACAGAGATGTTACTGCGAGCTCTCAAGAACAAGTGTTTGATTGTTAGGATTTATATGGAATTATCACTGTAACCAGCAGATGAACTTATTGAATTTTCAAATTTATCCAAGTCACCTCAAGGTCAAATGGATGAAATAGTTTTTCTTCAATAGCTTCCTTCCTGTTTGAAGTATATTTTAAGGGTATTTCAGGCACACAAATTAGTAACAAGAAGGACTAGACTTGTTGACAACCCTGTCGACGCCATTGTTATCATTGTTATAAGGTGGCTTTTTTGCATGAGACAGCTTCGGGTTGTTGAAATAAATGCCTAGAAAATCTAAACTGTAACAGATGTGACAGCAAGAATGAGACCTAATACCAATAACTGTAATCTGTTATTGTGTACTCTTTGTATTCAAGGGGGCACCTATTTACCATCAGTAACTAGAATCAGTGTGTGATCTGAGGCATGTGTCTTTTTCTTTTCTTTTTCTTCTGTTACTTGTCTGTTTCTTTTCATACTTTAATTTAAAACTTACATATCATTTCTTCTTTTACTTGAGTGAATAATTTAAAGCTTTACTTCACTCCTTACCAGAGGATTTATTTAGATGAGTAGTTGAACTTTTACTTGGGTAAATAATTTGGGTAACTTTACCATCTCTGGTTATATGTACTTACAGAATACGAACAACATACAACTTACAGAATGTACACTGCCAGTCAAATGTTCACATTTTAGCATTTTACTTAAATAACCTTAAACATTCTAATATTTGTACTGAGAACTGAATCAAGAAATGTTTAATAAAGTTAGAAATTCTGAATAAGCCAAAATCTTTATCACTTTCTATTTGTAGCACAACCCCTATTTATGTTTTACAGTTAATACTAACACCGTTTAGGAGTCTTTTATCTATCTATAGTCTTTTATCGTAATGGGTTTATGCCCTCCAAGTGTGCCTGTCTTTACTAAAGCACCCATTTAGACTCCCATTAGGATGTGAGAGTGACCAGTTAATAAGTTCCACAAAGATATAGGTTTATTTAGTTATTTTTTTCTTTATTCTGTATCATTTTGTTTGGTGATAAAACTGTAATAAAACAAACCCAAGGTGTTCAATAACTTTTGGCTGGCAGTGTATGTTCATTTGTGCAGCATGTGGCAGACAACCAGTCCACAAACCTTTCAAGCATTTACAATTAATTCTACCTTTGTATAAAAAATAAAGGTCCATGAGTAATGTTTTATGATGAAGCAACAAGGTGTGATAAATGACCAGCCCTCTTGATGTTAATGCAACAGATAGGCTGCAGCTCAAATAGACGTGGTCATGCTGCATGCACTTTCTGAATGAATTATGATGCTGATCTGATCATTTGAGCACGAAAACATGGAAATGACCCTGGACATAGACATGTGGCTGGAAACTCATTAACACTGCCGCACTGACTGGCAGTGCTGCTTGTTGTGTTTTATTTTGGTCATTATGAGGTATTTCTATTAGCACTATGACTAAACAGCCCTGCTGTTTTCTGTCAGTGAAAAAAAAAAACTCAGCCAACTGTCCAGCTGTACCACATTTATACAAATATGATTACTTTGCTCACTGGCCTCTGGCACTAATATGCTGTGACCTTGCATTCACACGCTTGCAGTCACTCTGTCACTCTCAGGAGAAAGCCTTGAACCAGGCACATGTAATTTAGCTAATTTCACTGCTTGCAGGATTCTTTTGTTCTTTTGTTTAGCTCTAAATCTGTAAAAGTAGGGAATGGTTTGCTGGGAAACATACACAAACGGTAAAATACAGCTATTTTGCAGCTTCTATCTCAATTCATTCTCACTGAGCAGAGTAGCATCTTTAAACTAAAATCTCATGCTAGACTTCATAAGACGTTGGTACACTCTGGTCAAAATCATCATGCAGTTGTGGTTCTGTGGCTTTCAGTCCAGCATACAGTATGAGACTGAACATTTTGCTCTAACACACACAGATTGAATCATCTCAGATAGAACATCTGAAAGTTACACCTGTCCTTAGACAAGGACTTCTTTACAAGAATCAAAGATTTCTGGACAAGATGACAAGTCTCTGATTATGTCATGATATTATTAGAATATAATCAAATTAGTCAAATTATCAAATATATTATCAAAAATGGACAGCGGTTGACAAATAATAAATCCATTAACCCACCGGGCAAGTCAGAGCTCTAATATGCTTGCCCAGTGTTTTGGCTGCCTGGTAACCTAGGCTAAAAATGGTAGCAAACATGATGTAATAAAGTATGATGTTAGTTAAGTGCATTAATACAGACACATATGAGTATATAAATTCTGGCTGTTTATAAATTATAGATTCTGGCTAGCAACTTTCTTTTTTCTCAATATGTTTAACTGTGAGGTGACTGCAAATCGTTCTAAATGGAAAGTTATATGTCAGCTTTATGCTGCACATTATTTTGCCGTTTTCACATACCATATGTTCCTGATTCTGAAAAGAACCATGCAAATAATCCGAATGATAAAAGCAGATGTATGTAGTGCAGCAGGCGGTGGGGTTCAGAATGAATAGCACATGCAATAGCTGCACATTTTGTTTAAATAGACATAACAAATATAAAGATTTGTGTTTTTTTGCGAAAGTCAATAGTGAGTATGTTTTTTTCTTTTTCTGGTTGTTGAAAGAGAGAGGCAAAAACACTTCTGACTACTATGAATGAGACAACAATGAATTAAAAAAAAAAATCGAATAGCCTGGACACATAATCTTCATGTACTGGCACGCAGCCTAGTGATTTCTGCAGTCCTGAATGAATTGCTTATTAAATTTTCACTGGTGTATATGCTTGGCAGAAAACAGGCTCCATACAGTGTCAAGATTAATAAAGGGTTACTATTGATTATGAATCAATCAGAATGAGTTGAAGTGTCTATTGTTTAAAAAAATTCTGCTCTAGTATTGCCTAATCAGCTTAGAATTTACTATGTTATTTTCAATACTGTTTTTAAGATACAGTCAGATCCACCCACTGATCCCAGAATGTCACTTAGCTAATGGGTTTGTTTAGTGTAGTCTTCACACTGCATCCAAAACCAACAGTACAACATCTCTCAAAAATCACCTCCTCTTCCTACATCCATCACATCTCACAAGAGAGAGACCCAGATTTGTTCTTCAAATAATGTTACCTAGCAGAGTTAGTAAGAGATTTCTGCCACTTCCCAAAAAATATACCTGCACCAGAATGATGCAGATGAAATTTCATGTTTTATTTCATCACTCTAGACCTTTAGAGACAAAATACAGAAACAGAATGTTTTTAGCCACAGCGGAGGTTGATAGAAGTATAGTGTGTGCCCTTTTTATCCAAACAGCTTATTATTCTTCAAACTGTTGAGTACGTGAGGGGTTTCTTTCAGCCCGACATATGGAACTAGCACTTTCTTCCTTCCTCATCTCTTTTTTTCTTTTCTTACAAACTCATGCACACATGCACACGCACACACACACACACACACACACACACACACACATGAATGCTTTCACAGTTACACAGATGATACTAAAACAGGATGGAATACTTCTTTTCCTGTAGATCCTCATATCTTTTCAGAATTAATGTCTGTCATTAACTTGGAATTCATATTCAGGAAATTACTCTCCCTCCATAATGACCTTGCCCACCATCACAACCTAATTCTAATCTTCTTTTACAGAATCTAGACTCCAGATACCCAGTGGATCAACTATAAAACAAGCTAACACAGTCTTTATCACTTATTACATTATATGATAAATATAATAATAAATATATTACATATATAACTTACATGTGTCGATGCTCCTTGAGCATGTGAATACTATTGTCAAGTATATTATAATCATTCAAGGCAGTTATGCAGCCTAGGAATTGCAGTGTGTGTGTGCATGTGTGTGTGTGTGTGTGTGTGTGTATGTGTGTATATTGGCCTGGGATTTGCAGTAGAACGAAAACAATGAATTAAAGAGTAGCCAAAATAAAGCCATTAAACCAGTCATGACTGCAGAACATTTTGACTGTTATGGCCAAGATGGGACACATAACAAGTGTTTGACAGTCATAGCAAAGCAAGATGTAATGCTAGGAATGAGCAATGCAAGTTTTAGACAACTCGTTTAAGTTATTTGGGTTAGAATAAATTGTCATGTCTGTAGAGGTTTTAAAATAACAACAAATGAATAGCAAACAAAAACCCTTCACAAAACTGTGTCCAGATAGCCTAATATACAAACACTGAACCTCATGTTGTAATGCGCTTCTTTATATTTGAAGTTGGTCCAAATTTTGGTACTGCTTTTTAAGCTCTTTGATCACACTGATTACATTACATACAATAATTTCTAGAGACCTAAATGGGTACTAGATATGTTTAGTTTGCTACCTCCAATAAAATAGGCGTATATTTCTCATATATTCTACATAATACTACATACCATATCAGACAGATTCTCTCATACTCTTATACTGACAGCTGCAGAAACCAACTCACACATCACAAGATGAATTACACCTGGATTATACCTGGATTATACTATGTCTGCAAATGCAGAAGCAGCAGCAACATGAGACAGATAGTTTACATACTTGCTTGGTTACCTCATGTACATCAGGAGGATTAAAAGTGATATCCACTAGAATATACACTACTTGTTTGGCAAATTTCCATGTTGACCACTGAGACATTTAGAAATTTCATGCCAGCTATTCTGGGCATTGTCACTGTGCAGCAGCATAGAGATGTTAAACACATGGATGAGCATTAGTTTCTCTTTAAAACTCTCCACCGTCATCTTGATTGTTGTCAGGAGCTGTGTCTAAAACTAACCATCAAAACTATATATATATAATCTGCAAAGTAGTAGTTACTAATCTGCAAGGTCAGAAAACACTTCTCCATAAGTATGAAAGCAACATAAGAGATTTTTTACAATTTAAACACTAACCATGGGGAATTCAAAAGAATAGTAAATATGTATGCAATTTGAGACACACCTCTATTTTGTTCAATCTGTTATGGACAAATGGACAGTGTTATTGACAGTGTTATGGACAATACCCCCAAGTAGGTTGGTACTACACCATGTGCATTGAATGAATGCAGGATACCACAGTCAACCACTTACGTACACATTGTTAATAGTAAGCATAAAGCTGATCATAACGTGTAGGCTACAGATCTAAAACCTGATGCAGATCTCTGAGTTCTGTTTGCTTTTCTCCATGGACATATGAAAATGAAACAACAGGGTTACTTATGAATATATAAGCTGCCGGGAATCTCATGATCGTTGAAAACTGCATCTTGAGTGAATTTTGAATTGCTCTTGCTCCCCCAAAAATTTAAATGAACAATGACCGATCAGTTCTAGGATAGCCACCCTTAGCGCCTCCCCCTGCATGAAACAGATTTGTGCTTATTCTAGCAACAGCTGGTAGAATACCGAAATAATGTAGCATTTTTTTAACCCAAGCACAGTAGAGAGTCTGCATAATGCAAGTAGTGGGAGCTATATTGAGATTCCCAGAGCAATAATGAGGGCTTACACGTAGTGTGCCATGCCACAACTCGTCTCAGTGCAGATTGCAGACACCACGGTCACGTTGTCATTTTCTGATTACCTCCCCCAGGAGCTCCTGTGGCCCTGAATTTGTTCTTCTGAGAAATTATGATGACAAAAGTCACCCCCAGCATCGTGCACATGCTCACATCATCTGCGCTTCAATTTGAGTCTCTATGGAAACTGGTACAACTTATCCATGATGCGTGGTGATGTTGGTCTCGCCACCAGACCTCATGAAGACAGAGAGAGAACATTCTACACAGTGTTCTCCCTGCTCCTCCCTGGGAAATGGAGAAAATATCTTCTTTTGAGAGTCGAGAAATATTTAGTGGCATGGCTGTGATGGTCTTCTATATTATCTATATTAGGGAAAAAGCAATGAAGCACTGCCCATATTTTAAGGATTTGCCTCATCAAAGAGTTTATGAGGCGGAATCTATGCGCAAGCTGCATAATTTTTCCAGATATCTGCAAGGTGCCACATGTCGAAATCCACATTAGCCCCCAAACCCACCAGGTGGCAGGTGTTCTGTGTGAAAGAAACATCCGATGTCATTTGTGTATGCGTGTGTGAGTGCAGTGGGGTGATGGGGGGTGCTGTGATGGTGTTATTTTGATTGAGCAGCTGGAGAGGCAGGCTAATGATGTGGCTGTGCTGGGTTCTCAGAACATCTGTCTAAGAGAGACGTACAGTGAAAGCCCGTTCCTTCTTCCTCCAGCTCGTTGGAAATAATAAACACTTTGAATGCTACCTCACACTCTTATTTATTATTTTTATTTAAGTATTTCAGTTGTGTTTATTTCTCATGGGAAAGTCAAAATCACAAAATCGGCTCACAGGTTCTTCCAAACATGTATAAGTGCAATCAAAGTATTTGAGTTTTAAATAAATATGCACAAAAAATTGTATGCACGAATCTGTTCACACTTGTGTTAACATGTGTTTTTGTGTTGACTCAGGTAATCAGCCTTCTCCGCTGGCCTCAGTAGAGAGTTATAATCATGTGAAGAGAAGGTGGGAGGCTGTGGCTCCCATGCCCACCCCGCGCTGCTCCTGTACCCCTCTACAGACCACGAACATGCTATTCCTAATTGGAGGCGTATCACAGGGTCCCAGCAATGCCGTAGAGGCCCTCTGTTTGCAAGAAAGTGTCTGACACACCAACCTGTTCTCTTGCACCTATAAAGAACTTGTGCTGGACTCTGCAGGGATTACAGACATGCAGATGAAACTGCAGAGTCCTGCTCCGCCTGAGTCCTCCTCCCACGCACAGCTGACAGTTCAGTGGAGACAATCTACAGGAGTCTAGACAGCAACATGAATCTCTGGATGGACTAAAGACTTTGAAGTCTCAGACAAGCAAGCAAAAAAAAATCTCTATGTACACACAGAACTACACAGGCAGAGGTGCAGATGCCTTTGAACTGTACAGTGTTTTTCACAATCAAAGCAGGGTACTTTTCTGGCTAAATTCAAAAGGAACTTAGGGCCATATCCACCACGCTGCCGCAGAGTTCACCTGCAGTAGCACGTTTAGCACTTTTTCTATTGCATTAGGGAAAAAGCAAAGACGGAGTGGATCTTTGCAAGAGTGGAGGCGTTTGTCTGTGCGTTTTTGTACCTTCACAGCCATGCATGTGTGAAATTCAGCACTATTATTCTTAGAGCGAGAAGAACATGCCGCTAATGGTTAATAATTGATGCCTGTGCTGTAGCATGTTATGGTATGGTTTTAAGGCAGTAATGGAGACAGAGTGAGTCTAGGAAGTATCAGAGCCCCACATAGTGCATTTAGAACTTTAAAATTACCACATTTAGCATATCCGTAATACTCCCTAAATGAGTACTTGGCATTAAAGGTGATGGTTTCGGTGAGTGGATTACAAGTAACATCTTCGAGGCAGGTTTCTGAAAGTGTAGAAGGGAGCAGCATGATGCTGGTGTCATGCCATGTATACAGTTGGTCTTAATGGAAAATAGAAGTTTTTTTAAACAGAACTAAGGTTATCATGTGAATGCTCAGATCAAAACACAATCCTTTTAGGTAATATACACACATTTACTGCTTGGACACATACACACAAACATTACACCACATTATTACATTGTACATGTACATCACAATATTACATATTATTTCACCATGGATTAATTGAAAGTGGCAGAAGGCTAATGTGCAGGTATATTATGCATAGTAGAAGGAGGTGGAAATAGTGGTGGCAACACCTAAGAGCCCTAAAATTCAAAGGCTGACTGATGATTGGCTGATGAAAAAGTTGCAGTCAAATATACTATACAAACTACAGCTGGCAGCAGGAATGCACATGTATTCTGGCCCTGAATGACAGGAAATATCTCCCTATAACAGAAAGTGGCAGTAGTCTGTACTATTAAATTTTAAAGAAAGAAAACCTTAAGACCACAAAAAAAAAACCTGTTCCGAATTGCTTACTACTGTTTTAAATAGTATGTCAAAATAGTATCAGTGTGTTGTCAGTATCAGTATCTATAGTGGTGTACTATATACTTTGACATACTATTTAGTGCAGTATTATGTAGTTGGGGATGTAGCATGCCACTGTGAAAGAGCTTCCCTGGAATGTAAACAGTGCTCGGTCATTTAATTACAAAAGTATAGCTAGCTACAGCTGATGAGCAGAAGTTGAGACACCTTTTTTATTGTCATGAAAGGGTTATTTATTTGCTGTACGTTCAATTCTGTTTCTTTGAATGGACACTGACAAAAGGGACAAGGCAAAAACTACAGGGCCGTCATGGACCAGTGTGATTAGCTTCGGCTTTTATGGCCCTGAGGCATTATAATACCCCAGGCTTGTCTCACAGCCCACCCTTAACAGGATGCCTGGTGCCTGATAATAAGACACATACATATTCATACTGTCATATTTAGACTGTCTCTAGGGTTTACTGCTGCCTCACAGTCATGTCTGTCTGTAAGGAAGGGTTAACTGTCTCAGACGAATGCTGTGTGGATGACGAAGACACTCATTTACCTCCAGCATTCGAGCGACACATGGCCTGCTGGCGAACGTGATGATCAAAGAACCATGCACATATGGTCCATGCACACATGTACACACCCACTCTTACCAAGCACGTCTTGTTTGTTTAGATTTACACGTCCCTAATGAGACAACTGTGATAGTCTTCAGGCTGTAGTCTTTTGCAGCATGTCATAGTAGAAACTTGATAGCTCATGATGGCACTTTACACTCTGCCTGGGCAGAGATAGCATGGAAACACATGAGAATGCGTGTACAAGGAAAAAGTGCTACTTCTACTTCTAGAAAAGGACGGCTTGTTTTTGTCGTCCTGCTTCACCATCACAAGCTCTACTGCACTACAAAGGCAAAGCATACTTCTTGCATTGTGCATTGTGTTTGGCTTGAATAAGGTTTTGACAGAATGTGACAGCCTCTGGGCACTGTACAGGCAGGGGGTGTATGAGTGCATTAATTAGATGATGTTGAAAGAGATATACCTCTTTTTTTTTACACTTATGGTGAAACATGACCTATCAGTGCAATGTATTACAGTCCACTATTCTGAACACGCATATATCTTAGTTACAGTCCAAGTAGGAGCAATATTACTTTATTTCTAAGCATCTGGTTTTAGAGAGCCTAGTGGTAGTGATATAAATGAATTAGACAATTTTATTTTACTAGATGATCTCATTGAGCTTGAATATATTGGCCCACTGAATTTCTAACACAAGGAACACAAGGTGTAAAGATCACCTTAATCTTGAGTAGCAGTGTTGCTGTGATTTTGACCATGTTTTCTTAGTCATACATATTTCCCTGTGGTGAATCTCTAGTTTGAACCAGTGGTTTTAAGTCAGCTTTCCCAGTGCTTTGTGTTTGGTTGGTCTACATGTTTGTTTTGTTCATCTGTGATGTGATAAGTTGTCATTGTTCACCCTTTTCTGAAGAGTTGTGGTGCTGGGTCTGTCCTTTTCTCTGTGATGCTGTGTTTTGACATTTGTATTTGGTGTGTAAGTGCAGGTTGTGCTAGCTGATGGGTGCTGATGGTGTCTGACATGACATTCCGGTACCACATTCCAGAGCACAGCTGAGTATGTACCTCCTATTCAGAAAACCTGCCAAAGAGGACCTCAATCAAAGAACAAAGAAAATACCACTATAAAAATAGTTGTCTAGAGGATATATAGTGTATAGTGTATAGTGAAAGGGTGTGTAAAATGTGCAGTTACAATCTCCCACTAGAGAACAGTTTTATATCTCCAAGTCTGTGCCTGTAGCAGGCTTTCGCTGTGTTTACATTAGAAATAATGAAAGCCTATGGTACAAACAGATCCAGTACACCTAAAGAAGAACATAGACATTAGTCCTTATTCATCAAAGTTGTGTTATTGCTCATACTACAAGAGTACGCAAATTCCAACTTCTCCGCGGAAATTCCCTTTTCATCAGTTTGGTGTATCTGTACAAAACTCTTGGCTGCTCAGAGTCTGCATACATTTGAGAGCGACATTTTAACAACCTGAACAATGCTTGATTTGCAGTTAAATTATTGACAGTAGCAAGTACATTATGGTAGAATAGCATAAGTAACAGTAAAAATAAAATAATATTCATAATCAGTTGTGCACACGGGCATCTTGTTGCAGCAGCACAACACATAAAATCATGCATATACAGGTAAGAGCTTCAGTTTGATGTTCACATCAAACATCAGAATGGGGAAAAAATGTGATTTCAGAGATCACGACAGTGGTATGATTGTCGCTGCAAGATGGGCTGGTTTGAATATTTCAGAAATTGCTGATCTCTTGGGATTTTAAAGCAGAACAGTTTATAGAGTTTACATAGAAGGTGCTTTAAAAAAATCCAATTAGCGGCTGTGGAGAGCATAAAAGGATCTCAGAATGCACAACACAGTGGACCTTGAGGCGGAGATGGGCTACAACAGCAGAAGACGACGAAAGGGTTCTACTCCTGTCAGCCGGGAAGAGGAAAAACAAGAACTGGGCAGTTTCTGTAAGCTTGAGCCTATTCCTAGCACCAACAACCATGCCACAAAGTCACTATTATCATATTTTTCCCCATTATATTTTCACATGAACATGAACTGAAGCTCTTGACCTGTATCTGCATGATTTTATGCATTGTGCTGCTACATTATTGGCTGACTGGTTATTTGCATTAACAAGCAGGTGTACAGGTCTTCCAATTAAAGAGGCTGCTGTTTGTATATTATCACACATTGAGGTTACATAATTTCATATCCAGACTAAAACTTGCCAGATATGTTTTTATTTACTTTTGGTAGTTTCAGGGTTTGATTCATTTCTTTACACATTTTGTTTGAATGAAGTGATGGCTCACCTACATTTAATTAAATCTTCAGACTTCAGTTAAACCCAACCTATTCAAGTTCTAAAATGAATAAAAAAGCCTAGCTACAAACAGAGTTGGTAGGAAAGTTCGAAAATGGTCCATTGTCCTACCTAATTTGAAAAGTTAAAGTTTATTTAAAAAAAAAACACACACACACACTTCCATGTCTACACTTCTACATACAATTACATTAATAATAATAAAAAAATAATAATAAATGAATGCAAAACACAAATATATTGGACCATAAGTTCTTCTACTGAAACTAGCTAGTTGGTTTTTCTTCATTTCAAGTTTTCATTTTTTGCACACTTTTTTAGGATACCAACAGCAACCTTGGACACAAGCACCGTTAACTCAGCTTCACTGAAAAGTATTTTCTCCTCTCTGTACTTTTCCCAATTCTAGCCAGCTGAATGCTTCCCTTCTATCAGCTCACTATCACAACGCCTGAATAAATTAGGGTGTTTTACGCAGCTGTGGTTGAATCATCAGCTGAGTTTGAGTCATCATTTGTGCTCAAATCACCATTTCTTTTGATGTCATACACTTGTATGAATCAAATTCAGATTTGCTTGAGCAAATCTCAAATCTCTGCTCGTTTCTTTGCGACTTTGATGAATAAGGCCAATGCATTTTTAGTGTTATGCTGCTTTCATTAGCAGGACTGTTAACCCTGCAGGTTAAACCTGCACACTGAACTTCATTGTAACAGACCTATTAATAGCAGAACATTCTTCTCAGAGGTTTTTCTAATATGAATTATGAATATGAATTAGCATTAATGGTATAGGAGCAGGAGCACTAATATCCCTACTCTCTCCTGGATCATATTTCCAATATGCTCATACTCTTCTGACAATCAATCAATCTGAAGCAATTTTAAATGAAACCATCTAAACTGGTATCAATCTTGACTTTTTTAAAGACCATTAAACTTATTCAGCCAAAGGCATTAATTTGTACTTGAGTAGAAAGGCAACACTTGTCTATGCTCGGGCAGTTAATGAAGACCACCACTGGGGCTGTGGCACATGTGGCAGGTTTGATTTATCACTTTACTTACTTTATATGGAGAAGCTACAATAGGCAGCTTCATGACGTCAAGAAATTCAGAATCACAATTTGAAGAGTAGCAATTTTACATTGTAGAGAAGTGGCCTAGTGTTAGATATTCTTCTAATCCATTGTTGTGCTTTACCTAATATGAGTCCATGGAGACTGAAGTTTCAAAGTGGTATCAAGAAAAAACAAACTTGAATGTAACAGTCACATACAACATTGTCCTACAGTATTTAAGTGAACCTAATTCCTCATTAATGACAGACCAACTAATTAACCCCTCCATTTTCCAGTGCATATTGTAAAAGCATATCATACACAAACCTTCACTCAGACTGGCATAGTTGCTGACAGTGCTCTGGGATAACACAAGTTCGTGCAAGTTTGTGCCAGCGGCTCCAGTCCAGTAGTTCAGTGCCTATATATGTGAGATAGTGCCTCTACTATGACTCCTCTAATAAAAGATTTGACCATTGCTGTCCAATACTGTTTTACTGTGTGCCTCTGTTTTGCCTCATTTCTTTCCCCTAATTTCAGCTGAACGTGACAGCAGCCCCGTCACGTGCCCCGGACCATGAATACATCTGGCCAGCACACAGAAAATCTGACAAATGGATTGTGCTCAAATGTCACAACCATTCATTATAGATGAAGTAGAAACCACCAGAACATCTTCAAAGGTTGCCATGGGCTATTGTAAGAGAGGCGCAAATGATTTTCTGGCCTTGCTACCTTGCCTGTTATTGCTTCGATTTATGACTCCACATTCAGCAGCCTGGCAGTTGAGGGTCATATTATAGAACAGATTTTCTTTTTTTGTTACTGTGTTTACTGTGTGTAGAAGTATTTTTATACTGCCAGCTTTTTTTTTTTTTTTTTTTACGCCGGTTTATTCCATTTTGTTTATTTCATTAAATTCAGTACAGAGTACAGTACAAAGTGTGCTGAAATTGTGTGCTTGTCTGCTAGACTCTTACTTGCTCTGCTATCAGGGTCTGACCTTTTAGAAATATTAGCCCTGTCTAGGTAAACAAGACCAGCTATTACATTTACATCATACTTTTTTGGTTTTTCCCCTTCTTCATTAGACAGTAATAAGCTAGACTGTTAGGATTCATAAATTGTGTCAATCATGGGGAATAAACTGTGGCACCATAACATTCGGTCTTTATTCTGATACTGTGTGTGAGAAAGATAGAGAGAAAATGGTATTTTTGTATCTGCTACCCTGGCAACTAGCCCTGACATTTTGAGAGATTTCATATCCTGAACAGAACATGTTGTCATGGGTTTTTGCCTTTACTGATTTCTTATTTACGCCATGTCAGATTCTGCTTCGTAGTGATGGGTAACAGGTTAGAGAATATAGTTAAACCTACAAATGTAAACATATAATGTAATGGCTTCATTGAAGGTTACACCTAATGTTAAGTGGCTGGTTTCCTACAATATATGGTAGGTTACAATTTTCGATTATCATTAGATATCTATTCCGTGTCACTTCCATATCAAATTGCATATTGTTATTACTTTTTTACAGAGGTTGTCAAGGAGAACGCACCAACCCAAACCTAGCAACCAATAGCATGCTTTGCTACAATGGACCCTATGAAGTACTGACATCTAGGGACATTTTCAAATATTGCACCATGGGGGAAGATAATCAAGATTTATTTAAGCAACTGGATTAGATAGATAGGATAGAAGTTAATTTGCTCCAAAAACCACAAAAAACTTATATCTTATACCTACTTATATCTCTATAATGTTGACTGCAGTTTAAAGAGTTATAATGGAGCATTAGGTCTATTTATCAGTGGTGTTTATATGCAGAGACTAGCTTCTTCCAGCTTAACATACCAGTAAAAACACAGGTATTCAGATTCATTTAGGAATGCAAATTATTCATCAGAGCCATTTCAGAAGGGAAATACACCGACTGATTCTTTATCTATCATGCAAACCTGATTACTTCTCCCTGATGAGGAGGCAAAATTATTTTTAAAAGTCACTGACTTTTTTGCTCTACTTTTTATACTTATGTAACACACCAGGAAAAATTCATTACTTCCAAATAACATTTTCACAGTTTCAGCAAGGTGTCATATCACCTGCATACGATACAGCGAAAAGAGTTAGTGAAATTGTTGTCATTTTTCAGCTGAGATATTGCAGCCTGCTTCTCTCGCTCTCATTTCTGCCAGTCTGATGGGAGGTAATCCAATAAGGACCTTGCTTAATGCTTTTGATTGCCTTGACACTTCTAGGGTAAGAGAGCTTATCCTCATGAAATATACAGTCAGCATATTGGAATAGGCCACTGAAGTTCACAGGCCTCAGGGTATTTCCTCATAAAAGCTACACTAGTTACATATGTATGGTGTAGATATTACCTGTTCTAAGTTATACTCAGACATTTTCACAAACAGCAGGGTAGCATTTTTTTTTTTTTTGCAAATAGACACTTTACCAATACAGGGCTTAGACAGCAAATCAAAGCAAGTCTCTCAACACTGAGCATGTCTCTCCAGTTAAAAAAGTAAGTTTAACTAATGTAGGAAACAATGCAGAAAAAACTGAGACATTTGTGGACCTAGCTGTTCAAACATAGATTTAAACTGAGCTTATGAAATGTCTCTGGGTCAAAGAATTAAAGTCCATAGCTCCATTCTTTAGCACTTACTTTTGAAAATCTATACTTATTAAGAACAGAAGGAATTGTATAACATGAATATCCTGAATAATTCATCATATTGATCAGGTTTTTGCACTGAATAGATTCCTGTATAAGTTAAATGATAAAGAAATTTCTGACCTTGAGCTGATGCTAATATCAGGTTAACATCATTAAATGATTAGGTATGAAATAGTTTATTATGCACACATAGAGTATTTTGTACTCTTCCTGGAATACCCCAAATGTCCTCTGGAATAGTATGCTCTAAATGATAAACTATAGGAAAGCTTCTCCTGATCTCTCTCTGAACTAATTGAGTGAGGCATGTTGATATGAATAATCCTTGTTGTCATGTGATCAGAAGCAATCCTTGTACTGGATCCCAAAACAGTAGGGTATAAGCACGAGGTCAAAAGGACTCCAACCGCTATTGTCTATGCTGACTTGTTTTCAAAATAAGTTTTTTTAGTCATACATGTGTTTGCCAAGTAGACACAAGTTACAAGATACAAATCTGCACTAATGTTGTACGGGATGTTTTGATTGAGAAAAGCTGAAATGTAAGAATGAAAATTTTTGGTTGAGAAGCTGAATAAGGGCTTTTCAAACCCATTTGCACGATGGGTCAGCGACTCAGTGAGGAGACGGACGATAAGGAGATCGATGTTGCTGAACTGCAGGAGTGGTATAAAAAGTTTGTGGTGGAATGCCCAAGCGGAACCCTTTTCAAGCACGAGTTCAAGAGCTTCTTCGGCGTAACCGACAACCAAGAAGCTGCAGACTACATTGAGAACATGTTCCGTGCTTTTGATAAAAATGGGGTGAGTAATGCAGTAATTGTACTGCATTGATGTTGATTTTAATGGATTTATTGTAACAGTGAGACTAATGATGTCTCCCTGTGGCCTTAAAAGATTTGAATTTAGTATCATTTTATATTGGTTTTCTATAGTATTCTTTTTGTTTGTTTGTTTTTCATAGGACAACACTATTGATTTTCTGGAATATGTTGCAGCCTTGAACTTGGTATTGCGAGGCAAGCTGGAGCATAAACTGAAATGGACTTTTAAAATGTATGATAAGGATGGAAGTGGTTGCATTGACAAGACAGAGCTAAAGGAGATTGTGGAGGTAATCACCTCCTGCCGCTTGATCATTATTTATTTAGACTCAGTCAGACATGACTTTCAACTTTAAATAATCTTTATAAAACTGTCAAATAAACTGAAATGTTGAAGAACATGATTAATGCAATGATACTAGTTATGTAACAGATATAATTTCATTTAAGAGTTAGAGAATGACAGAAGCTGAAATTCTGTTTGATCTCTGAAAGGCCCGTTAACTCTCACTGTTAGGGCACTCAAAGCATGTTACTCACAGACATAAATGCAAATCAAAAAGCATGTTACTCACACACATACACCTGAAAATGCAAATCAAGTAAACATAATAGATTAGAGTTTCCTCAATTAAAAAAAAAATTGAGATCAATTTGTTACACATTATGTTTTTATATCTATGAAATGATAAATAGATAATCCTTACTGCTCTTAAGATGCTTCACTTTGTAATATTTAGCCTGATTTTTTAGTCAATCTATCGAATGAAGAAGGCCTGCCATGGAGAGCTGGATGAGGAGTGTAACCTGCTCACCCCAGACCAGGTGGTGGACCGAATATTTGAGCTGGTGGACGAGAATGGAGATGGTTAGATCACGTTTTTTTTTTCTCTCTTTTTTTTTTTTTTTTTTGCAATGTCTGTCTTTTAGTAAGATGGTTTAGGAAAAGAATGACTCCATTAAAAATATTACAAGCACATAAAAATCCCACAAACATTAAATTCACTTTACAAAAAATAGAGCAACAGCACTCTAAAGATAAGCTTGAGGGAGGAGACATTGTCAAACCTTCTACATATGAAACAAATGGACCCTAGATAGTAAAGAAATTGTCAACTGATCCTGGCATTGTACATTTTTTTCAGTTTTAGAAACCTCCTTGTATCACAGATCCACTGATCAAAATTTGGGGGTAGATTATTTTTCCAATGCAGGAGGATTAAATGCCTGGAGAAAAGAGAAGTATAGGCTATTATGTCTGACTTGGACAAGTCACTACACCAAAGGGATTGGGATCAAATGCTAAATTTGCCAGTTGAGAATATTCTTCAAATATGGATACTCAATATGACTCCAAAACAGGGCATGACCAAAATGAATGGAACAGGGTCCAGGGGCTTGTTTACATTTGGGACATGTAGGATCTACTTTGAAAAGATCTTAGACAGCTTAGACATAGACATATGCAGGCAATGAACAACTTTAAATCACAATATAATAAAAAAAGGATGAAACAGTTCATCACCAAACTCAATTCCAAGATCACTCTCTCAGCTTCCATTTATTATGGAGAGGGAAACATGGTCAATCTGGATAGTAGCTGTGGACATATTTCTATGCATGCCAGGTTTAATGGCAAAAACTAAATAGCTCATATTTTTAAACAATCCCCATTAATCTTTAGTGTGTCCACATGATTTAAAGAAGGAGTGATGTTGAGCTTGTTCTCTCTTTACATAGGGGAGCTGTCACTGGATGAATTCGTTGATGGCGCACGGCGTGACAAGTGGGTCATGAAGATGCTGCAGATGGATGTGAACCCAGGAGAGTGGATCAATGAGCAGCGGCGACGGAGCGCCAATTTCTAAAGCAGTAAATCCAGAATCCAACTGTCCCCTCAGCCAAGATTTCACACAGTCTGTTCACTCTTTATGATTTACCATAAACACTATTAGTTCTGTGAATAAAGACTATGCAGCGAGGCAACCTTTTCCCGGAGCAAAAGTCGACCTTTCAATGGCACAGAGATATGCACAAGGGAAATGCCAAATGTTTGGCTGTTTTTTTTTTTTTTTTCATTTTTGCTCTGCATTTCTGTTCATCTGTAATACTTCAAATGTAACATTCTGTATATTAAAATTTGCATGCATTTTCTATTAAATTCTGCTTGGGTTAAGGATGGCAATTAATGCAACACTAATGAGGGATATTTAAATTTTAAAGGAGGTTTTGTTTTAAATAAATCAAGTAGACATTATCATTCCATTGTATGCTTTGGCCCATATGATTATTAACATGTTTAGAGATTATAAATAAGGTGTGAATGTACACAGATATGAGGCCATTTTTGTGAATGATGCAAAAATACAACAATGGGCCAGTTCTTAGCATTATTCACACAATCACAAAATCTTTGCTTTGCACAAGACATTTTCTTATAGGCTTGTGAATTGTGTTCACACAGAAATTAAGTGTTCAAGAAAGATCAAATTACTTTTGTTTGGTTTTGTTGAGTTTTGTTGAGGGTGCAAATACAAAAGTTGAGATAGTTGCCCCCTGGAATTTGTGTACTCACTGAAGATGAACACATTTAATAAAAATTTTGCCAGATGTCAGACTCTGAGTCATCACTATGGAGCTAGCTCCATAAGAAAAACAGCACAGTTGCATTGCCTTAAAATCAGCCCTGAATGAAAAATGTGGCAAGGCACTCAATCTACCTGCATCTTTCCATACCCAATTAGTGTGTGTATGTGTGTGTATCTGTATGAAGAGTTTAATAACCACTTAAACAAGCTGAACATTAATAAAGACATAATAATAAGGCATTCATACAGAAAGTATGAAATACCAGTCCAGGTTCTTTTTAGTACAGTGTCAGAAAGATTTGATACCAGGTAATTGTGCTCGAGTGAACTGAAAAGAAATTCATACCTAATGAAAATGTATTGTGCATATAGGAAAAAATTTATGTATTCATTCATCTTCAGTGAGAACTTTATCCTGAGCAGGGTCAGGGTGGATGCGGAAGCTTTATTTAGCTACTTGATGTAGAAAAGTAGGAATGCTAGCACTTAATCACAGGAAATATAGTTAAAGGAAAACTCTGAATTACTTGCATATTAATTAACATATGTTCAACGGCATCCAAAATTTATTTTATAACAAAATTAGGAATGGGACTTTAAGTTTCAATTTCTTTTATCAACAGATTTTTCACTAATATGTGAGTCATTCTATAACTGGTGAAAGAAGTTTTGATTTATAATTGATTTATAATTTCAGTGGCAGGACTTGCCTGACCAAACATGTCATTTTCTTTACCAGGTTAACCTCAAATTTTAATATATATTCGAATTAAAATCATAAAAATATTGCAAACCATAACAATGTACCCAACATAGTTGAAGGTCAGTTAATATACTCCTTAAAGATAGGTTACTGAATATAAAATATTGGGGGAAAAAATGAGGGGACTTCCACAATAATGTGTTTAAAATGTCCGCCACAGAGGAAAATGACGTCACATGATGCTGGTCACATCGTTTTGGGATAAACCATTTTAGTTGCAGGGTTTTTTTTTTTTTTTGTTAGTAACAGTTGACAGAACTTTTCTGGACATGAGTAAAATCAAATATTTTCTTCATTTAAAGGTCATTTTTCTTAAGTATTTAGATTTTTGAAATAAATTAAATACAGATAATGTTTACGAACATTTTACGGACATTTTTTGTTCGTAATTTTGAAGTCCCCCTCATTTCAAAAAATGGACATTGCACAAACAAGGGACATCAAGGCGATTTCAAGCAAACTGAAACATGGGGTGCACAAAATATTTGTTTGAGATTATAATATACTTTCCCTTAATTGATAAAATAGTATATTTATGAAGAAAAATGTTAGAAAAAAATATAATTATCATCACTGGATATGAAATGTCCCCAAAATTGTAGAATGACAGTTTTGAATGATGGCTAGTTTTTATCAGTTAGTTCTCTCTTCTTTTCAGTTGTGTATTATATCTTTGTCTTAGTTTCTTTCTCTTTTCGTGACCATGCCTTAAATCTGTCTTGTCCCTTCTTTCCTCCATTGCTTTTTTATGCTTATTTTTGTTTTCTTTTCACTTTTTCCTCGGGCAAAGCCCTGGCACACAGTACCGGTCTCCCCTCTATAACGGCGCGCCGCAGTGCTGCCTCCAAGCGTCCCGGCTGCTCTCCCTGTGCGCCGCTGCTGCCCTCTGCTGGCTGCCGGCGGTGTAGCGCGGCTTCATACTGTCTGACAGTAAATTAGGTTATAAACGCAAAATGTCCGCTCACAGTCCACTTTTTTTTTAGGAACACCTATACACCTGCGCATTCAAAAAAAAAACATGCGCAAAAAAACAACAACATGCAGATACAGGCCAAGAGCTTGTTAATGTTCACATCGAACATCAGAATGGGGAAAAAGTGAGATCTCTGTGACTGTGGCATGGATGTTGGTACCAGATGGGCTGGTTTGAGTATTTCAGAAATCACTGATTTCCTGGGATTTTCACACACAACAGTCTCTAGAGTTTACACAGAATGGTGTGCAGGCTGCAACACCTTGCTGATGAGAGAGACCAGAGCAGAATAACCAGACTGATCTGAGCTGAATGTGCAGGTATACAGGTGTTCCTAATAAAGTGGACGGTGTATAAAGTGTATATCACGGGTTGTAGACTAGTTTATTATTGTTTTGCTATGTGTGATGAATAAAACACTTTGTGACGTGCTGGTATTGGAAAATAATCAACGGGGCACCACCCCCTCGCTGATTATTTTCCTGTAACAGCACACCGCATTGTGTTTGATTCCTGTTATGAAAAAGACTGCTCTATTCTACACATACACAAACACATAGACACTGGTATGATCACACTGCACATTTGGGCAAACCATACAACTGAACATAATGGTGAACGAATCTGAATCATTTAATTTTAGTCAATTGATTAAAAGGCTCAAGTCATTGAAAACACTCAAAAATGTCTTCTTTATTGTAGTAAAGCGTTATAATGCGCGGTCTGAAGTATCTGCTTCCAACGCGTAGCTTCGTTTGCCCCGCCCCGGCTCGCCAGGTGCACGCTGATTGGCTATCCGCACTTCCGCGTCACGCACTTCCGTGAGGGAACAAAGCTAAATGCGAACGAGTCACTAGCTGTGTGCAGCTAATAATTTCAGTGTAATTTGAATTCTAGTCTCTTTAAAACATTTACTGCATTTAAGATTTGTTGAGTAAAGCTAAAGTCAAGTTTTTACAGATCATTCCTACTGTAGAACATATCTATATCTATCTATGTAGCAGAACATACCTATCATATAGTTTAGTGGAGCTTAAACAGTGTTAGCTGCACAGTGTAAAGCTAAGAAAGCGTGTATTATCAGACCTGGGCTGCAAGAGCTGCGTTTGAGGATGGTGAACAAACTACAGTATGTGAAAGGAAGTCTGTTCTCCTGCCCCAGCACACACTCTCTGGCTCACTGCATCAGCATGGACTGCAAGATGGGCGCAGGCATTGCTGTAACCTTTAAAAAGGAGTTTGGAGGTGTTGAAGAACTCCTGGCACAACGTGAGTGTCAAAGCAAGAGCATTTGCCTGAGACAGTATTTACTATGGAAGTATTTTCAGGACTGTTTTCAAAACTAATTGCAAATTGTATTTGTGGCTTAGTGGCCTCGCATGTCCAGGGTTGGGGGTTCGAACCCCACCTCTGCCCTGTGTGTGTGGAGTTTGCATGTTCTGTCCATGCTTCAGGGGTTTCCTCTGGGTACTCCGGTTTCATCCCCCAATCCATTTACATTTATGGCATTTTTACAGACGCCCTTATCCAGAGCGACTTACAATTATCTGAGCAGTTGAGGGTTAAGGGCCTTGCTCAAGGGCCCGACAGTGGCAGCAATCCAAAGACATACTAGATTCTCTGTATGAGGTACAGAGATTGGATGGCTGTCTTACGAGTTATGACTCTGTCCATATCAAAATAGCAATTTGTAACAAATTGGCATTTGCTGTTTAACTTCCTCTGTGTTGCGTATGGAGCCTGCCAAAATTAAATGGAATTGCAGTTCCCTTTGAATTTGCGTTTCTGATTCTTTGCACAGAAACCTGTCAGTCAGTGTTGGGGTGGGGGGGACTATACTATGGGGCGTGTTTGTATTTGGAAGTGACGTCACAGTTGACGCCTAAGAAGGAAAAGGATTGTGGCACAATCCTTTTTTGTGTTTGTTTGTTTGTTTGTTTTTAAATTGCATTCAAACTTTAACAGAACATTAAAGGCTAACACATGAAAATATAAGTCATTACAGACTGAGTTACAATTAATAATAATACATACTCACTACAACAGAGAATCAAGAAGTAAAAGAAAGAGAGAAGGAAAAAATACAATAAAATATATTGTAGGGGGTTAAACAAAATCATAATGGTTAAACAGATCATATAATTTACATATAATTTTTAAGGCCTTCATATATAGGGATAGCTCCATTTTAAGACTTTAAGTTGGGATGCTGTTTTCAAAATTTTACATTTGTGAATGAAATATTTTAACAAAAGAAGTAAACAGTTTATAAAGAAGTTTACACTTTTGTCCTCCAAGCATAATCCAAATTTCACCACATCCCATGCAATAGTAGGTAAAATAGAAATGTTTTGTTTTATCCATATACCTCAATCCAAAATGGATTATCCACATTACATTCAAAAAATAAATGTTCAACAGTTTGTATATCATTATTACAAATTTGGCATGTGTTTGAAACCATCTTAAATCTTATTCTTACTAATTCCTTAGCTGGGTAAATATCATAGATAATTTTAAAATGCACTTCTTTACATTTAGGTGGAAGGGGAAGCAAAAGATATTTGCTTCTGAACTCATTCACTGATTTTCTACTGAGATGTTGAAAAATATAATCTCTTTTTATATGACCAGGATAGCTTTCCTGCACAAGACATTTCTTATAATCCACATTTGACCGCAGAATATGTTAAAAGCCATTTTATTATTCCAATCATTGGGAAAGGAATACTTCTAATAACTTTTATATAGTCTTTTTTCACCACAGTTAACATTGAATTGGATACAGAAATCACTAAATAAAAATACACTGACCAAATCCCTCTTTGCCACCATTCTTCCAAAAACGAAGATTTTCTTTGAAATAATATATAATGATTATTCACATGGATATGTGAGTCAGCCATAACATTAAAACCACCTCCCTAATATTGTGTAGGTCTCCCTTGTGCCACCAAAACAGCTCTGACCCATTGAGGCCTGGACTCCACAAGACCTCTGAAGGTGTGCTGTGGTATCTGTCACCAAGCCGTTAGCAGCAAATCCTTTAAGTCCTGTAAGTTGAGAGGTGGGGCCTCAATGGATCAAACTTGTTTGTCTAGCACGTTACACAGATGCTTGATCGGATTGAGATCTGGGGAATTTGGAGGCCAAGTCAACACCTTCAACTGTTTGCATTTTCCTCAAACCATTTCTGAACAATTTTTACAGTGTGGCAGCGTGCATTATCCTGCTGAAAGAGGCCACTGCCATTAGGGAATACAGTTGCCATGAAGGGGTGTACTTGGTTTGCAACAATGTTTAGGTAGCCATTTCTTCCCCAGGTAAACGTTGCACATGCACCTGGCTGCCCACATGATGTAAAAGAAAACATGATTCATCAGATCAGGCCACCTTCTTCCATTGCTCCATGGTCCAGTTCTGATGCTCACATGCCCATTGTAGGCGCTTTTGGTGGTGGACAGAGGTCAGCATGGGCACTCTGACCGGTCTGCAGCTACGCAGCCCCATACACAGCAAGTTGCAAAGCACTGTGTGTGTGTTCTGACATGTTTCTATCAAAGCCAGCATTAACTTTTTCAACAATTTTTTCTTCTGTGGGATTGGACCAGACGGGATAGCCTTTGCTCCCCATGAGCATCATTGAGACTTGGGTGCCCATGACCTTGTTGCCGGTTCATCTTGTTTATGAAAAAACATGTTTTTTCCATTAAAAAAACAAGTTGTTTATGAACTTGTTTATGAAAAGCAGATAGCTTCAGTGGAATTTTATATAACTCAGTCACACTGTAATAAAATTTTATACCATTTAAGTTTAAGTACCCCGTTCATGAAATCAAAGTCTATTGCCTTTAGTCCACTTTCCATGTATTCTTTAATTATATAATTTTTTTGTTATATAGCGCAATTTCTTTCTCTAAATGAAATCAAAATTGAGTTTATTAATTTCTTTTATCGTTCTAGTCGAAATCGGCAAAGAACGACCTGGGTAAAGTATCATTGAGAGGCTTTCATAAGTAAGCAATAAGTAAGTAGTATTCTCCCAAATATTATAATGTCCCTCTGCGACCAAATATTCATATTTGTTCTGCATTTTTCTTTTTTTTTTTTTGTCAATATTCATCATTTCTATACTCTCTTCATCTTTTGAAACTGTAATCACTAAGTATTTCACCTCCTTTTTCATTGGAATATTATATAATGAGATTAAAGGGAGATCATGAATAGCCATGAGTTCATATTTTGATGTATTTAATTGTAATCTTGATGCTCTGGCAAAAAATTCCACAGAATGTAGTGCAAAGGGGATCTGCATTTGGTTTTTACATTGGCACAATCGTCTGTTCAGCACATTTTCCTTCTTGGCTGTCGACTGTGACTGACGTCACTTCCAAATACAATAGTTTACTCCCACCCCAACACTGATTGACAGGTTTCTGTGCAAGGCATCAGAATTGTAAATGCAAAGGGAATTGCAATTCCATTTGAATTTTGCCAGGCTCCATACGCAACGCCGAGGAAATGAAATAGCAAACAGGGTAATTGCTATTGCTATTTCGACAAGGTCATAACTCATGGGAAATGCAATTGCAAATGGACTTTGCTTTTCCATTTGAAATTTGTCAGACATTGTACATTCGTGTAAATGAAAATGCAAACAGTAATACAAGATTTGCTTTTTCATTTGAATTATGTCACAATTTATGTGTCCACAAATAGAAAACGCAACTGCAAATAGAATCTGCAAATAGTTTTGAAAATAGTCCAGAAAATGCTTCCGTAATTTACACTGACCTTGACGTTAAACATCACAGTTGATTCATCATCTTCCCTGTCTTCTCACAGAGAAGCAACCAGGAGAGTGTGCTGTGCTTAAGAGAGGTGATCGATTTGTCTACTACCTGGTGAGATTGTCAAATAGATTATCATCACTGTTTGCTGTTCAGTATACCATGCTACCATGTTAAATGCTTAATTCTGCTCAGAAGGTGTCGATTTAAGTAGGCTCTGACTGTAGTGCCAGTATGGTATTGTTTCTATAGTAACAACTTACACAGGGACTTTTATGGCAGATCCTCCATATTGAACTTGTTAGAAATATGTTTAATTGTCTGTGAGGAGATGTTTAAGATATTGGAAGGATGCTCCAGTCAGTGCTTTGTAACAGTCAGAAGTACAGCTGTAACTTTAAGTTTTCTTCAGGTAATGTAACAAGAAAAACAGTCTTGTAAGGCAACTACTATTTATAAGTGTTATAACAAGTGAACTTATTTTGCAGACGTTCCATTAACTATAAATGGATAAATGTCATTCTGTAATGAACAAAAAAAAATATTAGCGGCAAATTAGTCGCAAATTGATCTGGTATAAGAGGAATAACTTCAGAATGTTATTGGACAGTGATCAACTTTGTGTTGGTAACCACCCTGGCATTGATTATTTTCCTATAACAGCACCCCACATCACTGATTGTTTTCATAAACCAGCACACCCTGTTATCGATTATATTCCTATAACAGCACCCCATGTCACTGATTGTTTTCATAAACCAGCACACCCTGTTATCAGTTATTTTCCTATAACAGCACCCCATGTCACTGATTGTTTTCATAAACCAGCACACCCTGTTATCGATTATATTCCTATAACAGCACCCCATGTCACTGATTGTTTTCATAAACCAGCACACCGTTATCGATTATATCCCTATAACAGCACCCCATGTCACTGATTGTTTTTATAAACCAGCACACCCTGTTATCGATTATATCCCTATAACAGCACACCTCATCACGTTTTATTCCTTATGTAAAGAGGTTAATCAGTTTGTTTGTACTGTTTGCACTTTTTAATTCAACCTTTTTAATTTACCCCCAAAACAGATTACAAAGGAAAAATACAACCAGAAACCTACCTATGAAACACTCAGACAAAGTCTGGAAGCAATGAAAGCACACTGCTTAGAAAATGAAGTCACCAAGCTATCAATACCACGGTATGGATTTTTTTTTTTTTTTTTTTTTTTTTTTTTTGCATTTCACAGGCTCACATTAAACCTACATATCAATGAATATCCTCAACATTGGATCTTTTTTTAACCTATTATTCTTTAATTTCAGTGTGGCACCAATATTTATTTACAAGGAATCAGAACAGCTTACTTTTCATTATATTGTACATTTGAATATATACTTGGGGCTTTAGGATTGGCTGTGGTTTGGACCGGCTGGCTTGGGACAAAGTGTCTGTGATCATTGAAGACGTCTTCCAGCACACAGATGTAGACATAACTGTGTATTCCCTATAGGCTGCAACAGTCCAGGAAGACGATTTACACTTTCAGTGCTTGGATCATCTTTGAATAATAGCACCTATGTTTCTATTCTTGGATTAGGGACAACATAGCAGTGCTAGCTTGTAAATAATTCTCAACTTTAATGAAGTCAATGCAGACCTTGCACAGTATGATCAGTGTTCAGATTCTGTTCTCAGAGCCCCTGGAGTTTACAAATGATTAAGCATGTTCACTAATAGATGGTGTTATTATTTGGAAGGAGTCTAAGTGTTTCTAAATCTGATCTCTTGTTCACTTTCTTCCAGTTCCAGATTAACTGTGATAACCATACAATATTTTATTTAATAAACATATAACTGTACTTATGCCAAACCATATTGCATTATTTGTTATTTATTTCTTCATTCCTTCCTCCTTTTCATATATTTTATTCTCCTTTTCCTGGGCAAATCATTTATTTTTGTATCTCTGAAATTAATTATTTAATAGTAATTAATAGATTAAATAAATTGAAATCCTAGCTTTTTGTAATCCTAGATTTTGTCCTCTTTGGGACCATTATTTTGTTGGCATGTTGTTGGCAAAACTAAATATAAAGATGCATATAATATATCGTGAGTGATTCTTTTTGACATATTGCTCAAGCATAATTATACAATATAATTTTGGATTTAATAATCATTTGCCCACGTGGCCAGAGGGTTTTGGAGAACTTGGCTTGAATTTTTGAAGTTCCTGCCTTTTGAGAATCACACTACTTTTGGCTATGTACAGCTTTACCGAGTAAATATATTCTGAAGTGCATACACTCCACATACTTACATAGTAGCAGTGGGGTAAATCCACCTCAGTCACCAGATAAAAAAAAAAAAATGTTCCCAACTGACCAATTCAGGTTTGCTTCATAATTTTTATCACTATTCCCAATAAGTAGTGTGTAAAATCTTGGATATAGAGGCTTGAAAAAGGGGGTGTGGCTCTGTAAAAACCAGTACTAGAGAAAAAGGTACAAAGTTCCATAACATTTGAACTATTCATGCTAGATGCATGAATCTTTCAAGGATTGTTGTGTAGTATAAGATGTCTTTAAGTTCTAAAATAGAAAGTCACAGTTGCCTGTTTGCCAATTTATGGCCTACTGAGGAAAAAAATAAAAATAAAAATAATAATAATAATAAATTTCATGATTTGGCCCTTTATATTTCCATACTAAAGCACATGAGATCTTTCAAATTTTCATATCTATTACTCATGATCTTGTTCTTTTTTTTTTTTTTTTTTAGCAAATAGGTGTATGTCTGAAAGAACTCAAGCTTTCTGATTTATGAGGTGTTAAAAATAAGAAAAAAGTTTTGTGCTTATAATTCATATAATGCATATAATTGCCCAATGTATGACACAGTCTAACATAAAAAGAATTGTACCAATTGAAAGAGCAGGTTTTAATTAGCACAATGCACAAAATATGAGTTTGGTACAATGAACCAAACTATATTAATTGAGGTATCAAATATGCCATGTTTTACTACATATTTACAGCTAGGCTTAATTTATATATATTTATTATAGATAGATACTCCCATAGTATAGGCTTTAAAACAGCATTTCCATTTGTAGTAAAACACTTTAATTAATATAGTTTGGTTCAAGGTACCAACTTCATATTTCATGCCTTGCTAATTAAAACATACTCTTTCAAGTGGTACATTATGCATTTGAAATATAGGTGTGAATTTTTAAATCATAAATCAGAAACTTTGAGTTCTTTCAGACATATACCTAGTTCCTAAAAAGACCTATAATATATATGTAAATTTAAAAGACCTGATGTGTTTTGGTGTGGAGATATAGAAGGCCTATGTGTGAAATCTAGCAAGAATGAAAAGTAGTGAAAATCAAACTCGATTTCGGACCACACCTCCTTTTTAAAGCCTGTATATGTCAGAAAATAATGCAGATACAAGCCTTTGTACAAATTTTGCACATTTTAACAAATCTGAGATGGTCACTCGGGAAGTCTCTGGTGATTTCACATGGACTGACCCAGTGGAGAAAGAACTGATTCAAATGAATAAATTTAATAACCTCAGAAATGCCCTGAAAATTAAGTTATGACAATCAAATATGCACCTTTGTTAAAACGTTAATTACAGCTATTTAGTATCAAAAATCAAACGTAAATGTATAGTGTATATTCTGTATGTAATGCCCCTTTAAGTAAACCATTTGAATATTTTGTATTTAAAATTGTGTCTATCTTTAAAAATGCACAACATATAAATTCATTAATGTTACAATGTGCTAGAGTGGTGTCTGAATTAGATTCCGTTTAATGTAAATAGAGTACAATTCCGAAAGTGTAAATAATAGAGTAACATACAAACAATAGAAGGTGGTGGTTAATTACAGCTGTGCGGTATTTTACTCCATTACTGTCCATCAAGATTTAAGAACAATTCAGATACATAATTATGGTTCTGTGTTGGACAGACCTTGGACACAACAACACAACATTCCAGCAGATAAAAGATGCACGTGCAGTGAGAAGAAAACTGTGTCCTTTAAGAGTTAAACCCTAGGGGGAAAAGAGAGAAGTTGTTTAGTTTTTGGAATTTTTAGTGAATGAAGAAAAATGGCAGAATTCTAATAATAAAGCTAACTCAGGTTGAATCGACTAGTGCTACTGAAACGCTCTTTGTCTGGGAATAGTTCTATTTCAGATTTAACCAAGCATTAAGCTATGACTTGTTTTGAAAGTGACATCAAGCTTTTGTGCGCTCTTGACTATGTGAGACCAGGCACAGCTCCTGATTATAGAAACTTGTTCGATGATGCACCTACCCTACTGCAGAATGCTGGTCAGCTTCTCATCATAGTACTCATAGTTATCTTGACAGTCCTCCCATGGTGTAAAACTGTCTTCCTCATTTTCCACAAAAGTGGACCATACATAGGTGAAGTCCACTGGCCTCATCATCCGCAGTTTGCACCCTGCTTTCGCCAAAGCCTTCAGCCCTGCCTGTATTTCAGGCTCCTCCCACAGGAAGAGGCGGGAACAGTGAATGTTGAGGCGCAGCGTTTTTCGGGCACGCAGGATCTCTCCTAATTTTGTGGCACATGCTGCACAGGGACTGGATGATGTATACCAGGTGACTGTGTATTGCAGCGATTTGTTATATTGAGGTAACACCTGCTGGAAGAAGGCCTCCTCAGCATGAGCACCTGAGTGCTCGTCCTCCAAGTACCCACGAAGGCCATCAGGTTCTGCTGCACCTCCCTGTATGTCCACTTGATAGCATAGGAAGGTCTTGTTTCGGCCTGAAGAGTACTCCACATTTTTGAACTGGAACTTGAAGAAGAACGGGTTAAGACGATCTCTGGAAAGGTACAGATAGGAATGGGAATCCACAAAGTCTTCACTTTACTACATGTGCCAATAATCTGTTATATGATATCTTTGTCAACTTGTTCTTATGGTGGAAAACATTTTCACTGCTTTTCATGCTGCCGATTTAAGATGTCCATTGTGATAGCAGTGATTTCTTCAAGTAGGACATCAACATCCCATGTTCTTACTGAAACAATATGTATTTGAACCAGTCACAGCCGTCTAAAGTCATCAATGTGCCTCCTATTTCTTCCACTCCTGGGATGCTTGAAAAATCTCTGTAGATGAATCGGTCAGTTTCCAAACAGGAAAGCTATTGCATTGCTCTGCATTTCAGTTCATGCAGATTAGACAAAATCATTGATTCATTTAAACTATGGAAGCTTCATCAATTTTATCATTCATTTAAATGAAGACTCCTAGTACTTTGTATTCATACCTATCTACATTAGCAAGCTATGCATACTGGCTACTAAGAATGCTTGTGTGGGGTTAAAGGGTTGACTGTCACCATATATGGACAACGTTTCAATATTTTTCACAAATAAAACCAATTTTGCTGAATTTTAAGAATGGAAATACAGAGCCATGCAATAGCTTTGCGAGGGAATGTTCTGGAGGGAATTTTCAAGTAGGTTTGGGTGGAAGAAGACGTGCACACTGATGACAAAGGGATGTTAATCCAGGACCCTGTCCTACTTGAGGGAATCACGTTCACCTTCAGATAACAACATTTGTCAGCGGTCTTCACAGGTATCTTATTTTGAACAACACTGAAGATATCCTCAGCAAAATTGCCAGAAGTCATTTGCATAAATGAAGCTAGGGAGATATAATGCAACCTGACAGGCAAAATATGTAACATTCTAGCTAACACTGGCAAATGGTCTCATAGTTACTGCAGTATAACAGTTTAATATGCCTACTATAGTTACATTGGCAGTGGGCAAATGCTCATGTTGAAGTCAGTGTTAATATTAGCTCTAACCTTATTAACAACACTGATGAACTTGTGAGTATGATGTGCAAAACTTGAAATAAAGCAACATTGGCTGAAGTGTCATAAGTCAAGCCTACAAGTTGTGATAGAAGCAGTTATTTCAATACATCATATATTATATTAATCACGTCACATCATACCATATTACCATATTTATCAGTCAACTCCTGTAATAGAACCCACTTTATCTATTATTGGCTTTTACATCGTGATAAGCCAAGTATCATGCAGCATTCTTTGTAACGTCATATTATCTCCCATTCGGTCTTAACCCAGACAGAACCTTGTAATACTAAGGTGACTTGTATGCTACTATAAATATCCACAGTTCTATATTTTTCTGTAATATAGCAATGACAAACCCTTGAGATTAGTAAATCAATGATTAAAGTATAGCAAAAGTGACTGGAGTAATTATGTGAGTTATTACGTGAGTTTCTCTTACCCTACGATGATCTCAAATGGAGGTAGCTCTATAGGCTCCAGTTGAAATTCTCCATCCTCAGCACCTCCTTCAGCCCCCTGGGCTGTCTCCCCATTTCCCTTTGGCTTCTCGTCCTCTGACTCTGGCTTCTTTTTCGCCTTCTCTTTTTCCTTCTGTTTGTCGGTCTCTGCATTCTTTTCCGATTTTCTCTCCATCTCTTTTTCAGCCTTACTCTCCACACTCTTCTCTTTCCTTTTTACTGTGCTTACCCTGCTGGTGGCCTTTCTGTCTGCCATGACTGAAATCAGGACCTAGCTGAGGTTGGAGAATATAGCAGTGTAATTTGTGTGTCAGTAAGCCAGAGATAGAGCTAGTGACTAAAGTCTGGGCGTGAGTGTGTAGAGGTGATTTCAGTCTACAGAGAGTATGGAGCAAGTGAATGTCACCAGGAACTAGAGGGGCAGCTGCTCTCTCCTGTTCACATGCTATAAAAAGAAACTAGGATAATACAGGGGGGCAGGTCTGCATACATTCTGTTATTTTGAACCCTCCAGGTCAATGGGACCAGTACCAGTGACATTATTTCTGTGAACAGGTGTCATTTCCAGCCCTTTGTTTCTTTTCTCAACTGAAATTCAAAGACAAGAGGTTGTTATTTAGAGTAAACTTGTACATAATCAGACATATGTTTTTGACTCCCCCATTCTGCTGGATATTAAAGTTGTCTATGCACCAACATGGTTTATTAATAAACATTTTTGGCAGCGTGTCCAGTGTGAGTCAGTCCCTTCAGATACTGCCACAGACTAAACTCTAAGCCATACTGCCCTCACATCAAGGCCAACTAAAGGTCAGTGAAGCCCTGGCAGTGGGGTACATTCCAGTGAGGCCAAATCAGATAAACAAATATTTATGAGAAATTTTAAACAGAAGGAAAATATTATTGCCATAACAGTCTTCTTACTTGACAGGTATTCTAGCTCTCACTTCAACAGATCAGGGTGTGCATTTGATACAGTAAATACCACACACAGGATATATGCCTTGGCTCTGTTATAATGCATTTCCTGCAAGTATCAGCAAGCAGTTTTATAATGTGGTGTTAATGGAAGACACTTTTCCTCTGAGCAACATGGCAACAAATTGTGTTTAGCTAAACTGCTTTGTCATCATTGCTTGTTCCATCACATCTCTTTGTTTCAAGCCACGTAGAATGTAATCATAAACCTTTTTTCCTGACCGACATGCAGAGAAAAACGCTAATGTAAACTTTTTTTTTTTTTGCTTTTGGTATTTTAATGGATGCAGTGGAGGAAAAATGATCATAGATACATGGTGTTATTTTAAGTGCAGCATAATTCTGTAGCCATGAGCATATCAGATGTTGTGTATGTATACAGTGCCATCTTCACCAGGGACTTTCTGGTTGGGAGTAATATCAGAACACAACGACACATCATCAATTTCAGTTAGGATTAAAAAAAAAATGCCCACATGCTATCACTGACTTGGAAATTACTCACTGAGCAGAGGGAAATTGAATTTGAAGGACCACTTCTTCTCTTCTTTTGATATCCTAAATAAACACTGCATCTTATCTGCAGTGCTCCACTGCTTCTCTCCCTCATGACACAAGTTGCATTTATAAATGTAAGGGTGCTTTATTTTAATTTCTTCTCCCAGTGTCATCTCAAGCCTTCATTTATTTCCTTCAGCTCTGCAGGGAATTCAATCAAAAACCTTTTTAATCATTATTATTTTTTTTTTTTAACAAAGAAACCTCCCAATTTCCACCCATCTCTCATCTATATTACAGCAACTACCTCCTGGGGAGGGTGAATGCTAACACAAGCTTCCACCATGACACCTGAAGCCAGCCAAGTGCAAGTTTTCAAACTGCTGCTCATGCTGCATCAGAGATAAGGTATTTAAAGATAAAGGGGATTCAAATTTCTTTGAAATTCAGGCCTTTGTGATATAAATTAAGGAGGGAAGTGGAGTGGTTCCGCTATAAGTGTCTCCTCACAATGGTTTCCCTGGTAGCTCTTACATAACTAGCAACAGAACAGATGCAAATCACCCATTTGACCACAAATCAGATGTATTCAATTTAACAATAAGGACAGAAATTATTCAACTTGACAGCTGAATTCTCCACTTGCTGGCTGCTCTCACTGATAGTCGAGACAAGGTGCATCCAAGCCCGTATTAAGTACACATGTTGCCTAGGATATACTGTATTAAGAACACAGGAGACATGTATATTAAATACATTCTTTGCTTTTCTTACCTGTAAGTGTTGAGCAAAAAAACTGGATTGCTGATTAACCTACCTTACTCCATGCTCATCCAGTCTTCTATAAATGGTTAACTCAAAAGACGTGCTTAATTCTAACAGTTACAGAAAATACTCTATCTGCTTGATGGGAATAATTGTCACTGGAATAGGGAATGTCCCGGAATAGTCAATCTTGGCAAGTGATTGATTGATACTGAGCTCACGGTGCTGTCTGTATGGAGTCTCACGTTTTCTCACATCAGTTTTGAGTGATGTGTCGGCAGAACCATACCTTGTTAAATACTGCAAATGAAATGTCAAATAAGCTTTGCATTAGCATTTTAATTTTGGCAGCTGCTGTACATTGTTCTTAATACAGTATATGTTTTGAAATTGAATTTGAATTATGTCTTAAATTGTTCACATGTTTGAATGAGCATATGAATTTGAAAAGGTTTCAAATATGCTGCCATTTGCTTGCTCTTTGGCAGTAAGGAAAGCGCTATCTGCCCACAATTGGCTAGTGTCACTGTAATCGACAAGAGAAAGAGTACGCCCAGGCAGCATGGTCAGATTTGCTACCTTGGCCCCTGTCCACAGATGGGACTTAATGGGACTGCTATCCCATCCAAGGTGTATTCCCACCTTGTGCGCAGTGTTCCCAGGCTCCAACCAGGATAAAGTGGTTACTGAATTAATCAAGGAATTAATTGTTAGTTGTATGTTACTTTAATAGCTGCAAACAGAGAAAAGGGAGGTGAGATAGGAAAGTCTAACTTTTATGCAATGCAAGTGTACCATATAGATGTAATCTAATTGTTCTCTCATGAATGAGTTATATAAACACCACCAGCCTTTTTCAAAATTCTCTATTTTTGCTCTGTCCTGTTCATGGTGACAAGGCACGACTCGACTATCGACAGCAGCATGGAGCCCTCACAGAAGGACGTGTCTGTCAATGTTGTATAACTTTGGCCGCATAGACCCATCAAGTATAATCCATAACTGCTGTTTGTGACAAGCTTCCAGCATGAATTGGCCTTAAGAACTGTGTTATGTCTTTGGAAACCGGATTTTACATTTTCTTTAGTTTTTTTTCCCCATTTCCTCCCCAACTTTACCACGGCATGGTCAGTGTTAAAACTCATGATCTCCCAATGATGACCACACGGAGCCTAGATTCTGCATTTTCATGCCTATTAAGAATCAGCTGTGTTAAAGACGAACTTTATTAATGTTGTTAACTTCTCAATCATTTATTTGGATTTTATAACAGGGGTAGTGATAGGTCAGCAGCTAAGATTCTGAACTAGTGAACTAGTGTTCTCTGAACTAGTGTTCTCTTTCCGGACTGCAAGGGAGCCAATGTTGTGTCCCTGATTAGGCTCACATTCCTCAGCTGCGCCGCTCTATGCTTGGATTACTTTGCATGAGAGTATGGAAGTATTTTCCAGACTATTTTCAAAACTAATTGCAAATTGTATTTGCAGTTGCGTTTTCTATTTGTGGATGCATAAATTGTGACATAATTCAAATGAAAATGCAAATTGTGTATTACTGTTTCCATTTTCTTTTACACAAACATACAATGTCTGCCAAATTTCAAATGGAATAGCAAAGTCCATTTGCAATTGCATTTCCCATGTCTTATGAGTCATGACCCTGTCATATCGAAATAGCAATAGCAATTACCCTGTTTGCTATTTCACTTCCCCGGCGTTGCGTATGGAGCCTGCCAAAATTCGAATGGAATTGCAATTCCCTTTGCATTTGTAGTTCTGATGCCTTGCACAGAAGCCTGTCAATCAGTGTTGGGGTGGGAGTAAACTATATATATTTTACACAGATATATATATCTTTACACTTTTTTCCTCCAAACATACTCCAAATTTCACCACATCCTATGCAATAGTAGGTAAAACTTGTTTTGCCTAAACTAAGATCAAATACCTTGACACAGAGTCACGGGGAGCCTGGAGCCTATCCCAGGGAACTCGGGGCACAAGGTGAGGGACAACCTGGATGGAGTGCCAATCCATCACAGGGCACAATCTCACACACACACTCACACACTACAGACAATCTGGAAATGCCAATCAGCCTACACCACATGTCTTTGGACTGGGAGAGTCTGGGAAACCAGAGTACCCAGAGGAAACCACCAAAGCACGGGGAGAACATGCAAACTCTGCACACAGGGCAGAGGTGGGAATTGGACCCCCAACCCCAGCAGTGCAAGGCAAAAGTGCTAATCACTAAGCCACCATTGGGCAAATTGGGTACAGAAATCACTATAACCCAAAATACAGCCATTCTTTTCCATAATTTTTAACACTGACCAAATCCCTCTTTGCCACCATTCTTCCAAAAACAAAGATTTTCTTTGAAATAATATACAATGATTATTCCATAAGGATATATTAAGTGGACTGAAATTGTGTTTGAAAAGCATTTTCCAATACAGGAGGACTTGTTTATGAAAAGCAGATAGCTTCAGTGGCATTTTAGATAACTTAGAGTCACACTGTAATAAAATATTATACCTCCACAGTTTTAAATAAACCGGACGGAATTGCAAAACAATATGAACACTCATTTTTAATAAAAGACTGCAACCGTTTAACTATTCATGATATCAAAGTCTATTGCCTTTAGTCCACCTTCTTCATATTCTTTAATTATTTTACTTTTTCTTATATAGTGGCATTTCTTTCTCCAAATGAAATCAAAATTGAGTTTATTAATTGCTTTTATCGTTCTAGTTGAAATCGGCAATGAACAGCCTGGCTAAATTAACCTTGAGATGCTCTCTATTTTCGTAAGTAATAGTCTCCCAAGTATTGTAATGTTCCTCTGCAAATATATATATATATATATATAAATATATATATATATATAAAATATTCATATTTGTTCTACTTTTTATTGTCAATATTCAACATTTCTGTACTCTCTTCATCTTTGGAAATTGTAATCCCTAAGTATTTCACCTCCTTTTTCATTGGAATATTATATAATTGTAGAGATTAAAGGGAGCTCGTGGATAGCCCATTCCTATTTTGACTGACAGGTTTCTGTGCAAGGCATCGGAAATGCAAATGCAATGGGAATTGCGATTCCATTTAATTTTGGCAGGCTCCATATGCAATGCTGAGGAAGTGAAATAGCAAACAGGGTGATTGCTATTGCTATTTCAATATGACAGGGACATAACTCATGGGAAATGCAATTGCAAATGGACTTTGCTTTTCCATTTGAAATTTGCCAGACATTGTACATTCATGTAAACAAAAATGCAAACAGTAATGCGTCCACAGATAGAAACTGCAACTGTAAATACAATTTGCAATTAGTTTTGAAAATAGTCTGGAAAATACTTCCATATGAGAGTCTGATAAATGAAAAAATGTAAATAAAATCGATGTAAAAAAAAAAAAAAAAAAATAGAGACAACAATGGGTTACATGTGTAAAACATGCCAAATGACTGATTCAATAAATGTCTCAGTACCTGTGTACAGACTAAAACAGTTTAATATTACTTTGGGTGATGCTGCAGTTTTATGCTCATTGATTTCGGGTTTGAGGCATCCTTTAATTAAAAAAATCCAAGTACTCTAAATCTACTGTCAGTTTCCTGTAAATATGCCATTTTAAAGCAGTTAAGACCACAATATGCTGTAGTTGGCCTTCAAATAAATCAGTGTATCTAAGTTTTTTGGAAGGAGTCGGCAGTGTCCGGGTCTTAGGGTTTTGCCTACGAGGCAGAATATCCTTTCCACAGCTGTTGTTGTAGCTGGCACTGTAAACACTTTCTTGGCCACTACTGAAAGTAGAGGAAAATCAATAGACTTGCGCTTCCAGTACTGCAGGGGATCTTCTTCTGTGGGCTCCTCATGCAGGTATGCAGCCAGCTCCTGCTCCATACTCTTGGCCTGTGTGGAGGGCCTTTCTTTGATGAAAGAGAATAGTCTGCTGCGTTTAGATGGGGATGGCTGAGCATCTGAACTGGGCTCTGGTGGACTCACAGGCTGGGTGTGCTTTCCCATCTCCTCCAGGAGAACCTGCTTGTGCCAGTCCCGGTCACTGCTCCAAGAAAGCTTGAACTGCGGGTCCAGGGTAGTGGCTGTGACATATAGAGGATCCTCTAGGATGGCAGCTAATTTCTGGTCCAGTGCATGAGTCAATCCTGTAACCAGTCCTGCACACTGGTGTGTCATAACTTCTGCCAGATGCTTACGTAGGCCCAGAACGCTGGGGAGGGCAAGGCTGATAGAAACATGCTTGTCTCCCTGGACCATATCTGTGGCTTCCTCAAAAGGTTCCAAGATCTCAACCAGTTCTTGCAGAGTGGCTTTTTCAACACTGTTGAGAGCCAAGTCATTTCTGTCCACAATGTCCTCCAAAAAATCCAATGATTCAAGCATTTGTCGCATTTTCTTTAGCTGGGTGTTCCAGTCCCTGTCCAAGGCTGATGGGTGCTGTCCATTTCCTACTGTGCCAGGACCAAAGACTTTACTAAGTTTTTCAGAAGTAACTGTAGCAACAACATAGTTGTAGAAGCAAGCTGCTTTAGTGAGTGTTGTGGATATCTGAGAGGAGGAACAGATCCCTTCCCGTATGCACTGACTCAGTGAATGGGCAAAGCAGTCTATCCTACACCTACCCAGGCACTGATTTAAAGAATTCTGCTCTTCTGCTCCACTAACAGCATTCTTACCTTCGCCTGCACCATTTTCTTCATCACTACTATCTTCCTCCTCATCTTCCACAATACCATTACCATGGAGATAAAAACCAGGCAGGCGGAAGGTAGATCGGTTTTCACAAGGGGAGGGATCAGCAACGATGCGAAACACCTTACCCGAGATATCATGAACATGACAGATCTCGTCGAACTCAGTGAGCATGCGCTGTGTGTCCCTATAATTTTGGAGAGGAATACATGATAATAGCGTGGATTTGATGTGCCAGTCTGGGGTTATGAAATGGCATGTCACGCCCAAGTAGCCAGAACTGTTGTTGACAGACACAGCATTGCTCGTACACAGGTCCAGGGTGATACTGCAGGTCTCGACTCCTGAGAGAGCCAGCTTGGTCGCTAGCTGTACTTGGTAGCTGTAAGCCGGGAGAAGCTGCTGTTGTATGTAATGGCTCGGCTCTGGGACGTAACGAGGCTCAAGGAGCTTAAGTAGCTCACGGAAGCCCTCATTCTCTACAATCTGCACAGGTTGCAGGTCGCGGACGATCATCTTGGCAATTGTTTCAGAAATGAGGGACTGTCGTGGATCGCTCCGGTCAAATTTGGTTGTTCCCGCCCCACTCTGAGAAGCTGTTCGACTGGCCCCACTTACGGGTGTGTAGGACTGCACCGCCCCAGAAGAATAGGCCTCTCTTTTGACATCTTTTTTCCTCAAAAACTCATTGTACATTGCTTGATGTTTACGCTGCAAGTGGGAAAGAAGATGGTAGATTAGTGATTATTCAACATTTTAAAATAAAAAAAACAAAACCTTGCATGTGTTCTTTGTTGTTTAGCATCCCCTGCTATCATAAAGGCATACAGTCTATTCCTTTATGTGTACATATACAAAGATTCCTCATTTTGAATAGACAGGGGTTCCTCACTCCCTAAAGAGGTTCTACTTTGAACCATTTCTGATAGAGAAAACCAACAACCCTTTTTCATATATATAATCAATTGTCCATCACTATGGCAGCATTTCCAGACTTCATTCAAATGCTAATTAGAGAATGATAATTCAAACATGTATTTGCAGTTGCATCGTCCTTATTAATGCGCTGCATAATTTGAGCCATTATTCAAATTCAATTGCAAAACATACATTTGCATTTTTGCACAATATATAATGGCTGCCCAAAAATAAAATGCAAGTCCATTTGACATTTCATTTTCAATGGCTTATCAGTTATGATTCTGAAATATTGAAAAAGTAATTGCAATTCCTCTGTTTGATATTGCATGTTTTCTTCCTTAAGCGCCAGCTCATCCTAAAATAAAACTCTGTTGCAATCCTGTTTGCATTTGCATTTTCATTATCAACAAGGTAGCCCTGTCAATCAAATGCAGTGTGTGGGATACTGAAGGGAAATGATGTCTGTGCACAACTGACAGTCCTGCATTCTTCCCTGCAAAATAGGTCAACTGGAGTTTTTTTTTTTCCTATGCATACCATAGGTGCATATTCTATTATGGCTATGACTGTGATTAAATATAGAGGTCTGACAGGTGAAATGGTGTATCAATAGAAATAAGGTAGGTCACTGCAGTAAATGAAATACATAAAACAAAACAATAGATTACGTTCACTGAATGAATCTATTATCATTGCTTTGGTTTGCTCATTTTAACAGAGATATACTTTATTTAGGACAATATGTAGTAATAAGAAAACATTTTAGGACCATTTGGGAATCATTTATTTAGATAAACTGTATGGTTTTAATGTTAGACCTGACTGGTCATTAGGACGTTTTTGTTACATGGACCTGGACCCTGGATATGGAAGTATTTTCCAGACTATTTTCAAAACTAATAGCAAATTGTATTTGCAGTTGCGTTTGCTATTTGTGGGTGCATAAATTTATTACACAATTCAAATGAAAATGCAAATCACGCATTACTGTTTGCATTTTCATTTACACGAATGTACAATGTCTGCCAAATTTCAAATGGAAAAGCAAAGGCCATTTGCAATTGCATTTCCCATGAGTTATGACCTGTCATATTGAAATAGCAATAGCAATCACCCCGTTTGCTATTTCACTTCCTCTGCGTTGTGTATGGAGCCTGCCAAAATTCAAATGGAATCGCAATTCCCTTTGCATTTGCATTTCCTATGCCTTGCACAGAAACCTGTCAGTCAGTGTTGGGGTGGGAGTATACTATGGTGCGTGTTTGTATTTGGAAGTGATGTCAGTTACAGTTGACGGCCAAGAAGGAAAATGTGCTGAACAGATGATTGTGCCAATGTAAAAACCAAATGCAGATCCCCTTTGCACTACATTCTGTGGAATGTTTTGCCAGAGCATCAGGTTTACAATTAAATACATCAAAATGTGAACTGATGGCTATTCACAAGCTACCTTTAGTCTCATTATATTCCAATTAAAAAGGAGGTGAAACAATTAAGGATTACAATTTTGAAGACAATTTTGAAAAAAGAGTATAGAAATGTTGAATGTTGACAAAAAATGAAAAACATGTAGAACAAACATGAATATTTGGTTGCAGAGGGACAATAGAATATTTGGGAGACTATTACTTACGAAAATAGAGAGCATCTCAAGGTTAATTTAGCCAGGCTGTTCATTGCCGATTTCAACTAGAACAATAAAAGCAATTAATAAACTCAATTTGATTTCATTTGGAGAAAGAAATGGCACTATATATAAAAAAAAAGATGTAATTAAAGAATATGAAGAAGGTGGACTAAAGGCAATAGACTTTGATATCATGAATAGTTAAATGGTTGCAATCTTTTATTAAAAATGAGTGTTCATATTGTTTTGCAATTCCGTCCGGTTTATTTAAAACTGTGGAGGTATAATATTTTATTACAGTGTGACTCTGAATTATCTAAAATACCACTGAAGCTATCTGCTTTTCATAAACAAGTCCTCCTGTATTGGAAAATGCTTTTAAAACACAATTTCAGTCCACTTAATATATCCTTATAGAATAATCATTCTATATTATTTCAAAGAAAATCTTTGTTTTTGGAAGAAGAGGGCAAAGAGGGATTTGGTCAGTGTTAAAAGTTATGAAAAAGAATTTTATTGTATTTTGGGTTATAGTGATTTCTGTACCCAAATTAATGTTAATTGTGGTGAAAAAAGACTACGTAAAAGTTATTAGAAGTATTCCTTAACCAATGATTGGAATGATAAAGTGGCTTTTAACATATTCTGCTGTCATTGCCAAGATATTTGATCTTAGTTTAGGCAAAATAAGTTTTGTAGATAAGGAATGTACTAATAGGATTATAAGAAAATGTCTTGTGCAGGAAAGCTATCCTGGTCATATAAAAAGAGATTATATTCTTCAACATCTCAGTAGAATATCAATGAATGACTTCAGAAGCAAATATCTTTTATTTCCCCTTCCACCTAAATGTAAAGAAGTGCATTTTAAAATGATGTATGGTATTTACCCAGCTAAGGAATTTCTAAGAATAAGCTTTAATGTAGATTCAAACACATGCCAAATTTGTAATAATAAATATTCAACAGTTTGTATATCATTTTTTCAATGTAACTTGGTTAATCCATTTTGGATTGAGGTATATAATTGGATAAAACAAAACATTTCTATTTTAATTCTAAGAATTTCTAAGAATGAGATTTAAAGGGATAGTTCACCCAAAAATGAAAATTCTGTCATCAATTACTCACCCTCATGTCATTCCAAACCCATAAGACTTTCATTCATCTTCGGAAACCAAATGAAGATATTTTTTTAATGAAACCTGGGAGACTTCTGTCCCTCCATTGACAGTCCATGTAATGTAATTCATGTAATTCAAGCTCCAAAAAAGTTCATTAAGGCATCGTAAAAGTAATCCATGTGACTCCAGTGGTTTAATCCCAATTTTATGAAGCGATACGATTTGGATTATGTTTGGATGACAAAAGTGTAAAGTTCGTTATAAATTATTTACTTCTTTTGTTAAAATATTTTATGCACAAATGTAAAATTTTGAAAACAGCACCCCAACTTAATGTCTTTAAAAAGGAGCTATCCCTGTATACGGACACCTTAAAAATTATGGGAATTTATCAAAACAGGAAATTATATGATCTGTTTAACCATTATGTTTTTGTGTAACCTCCTACACTATATTATTTTATTGTATTTTTTTCTTTCTCTCTTACTTTTACTTTTTGATTCTCTGTTGTAGTGAGTGTTAATTATTATTAATAATTAATAATTGTAACTCAGTCTGTACAGACTTATATTTTCACGTGTTCGCATTTAATATTGTTAATTTAATATTCTGTTAATATTTCTATTAATAATTTAATGTTTGAATTTAAAGCATTTAAGTATTAAAGCACTGGCACAATCATCTGTGAAATTTGCAATTAATTTTGAAAATAATCCGGAAAATACTTCCATACCTGGACTTGGAAACCTTCCACGCGAAGCCTGTGAACCTGATTCCAGTTTGCAAAGTCAGGTTTACTAATATTGTTGTTTGTCACAAACTCTTCCACCCTCCCAAAAATCCAAATATCCCTTCAGCCAGAAACAAGAAGAAATCATATTTAAGTGCTGCCTCAAAGCACCAGGTCGCCGGTCCGATCCTGACCTGAGCTCTGGTCACTGTCTGTGTGGAGTTCTCCCAGCGTCAGTGTGGGTTTCCTCTGGGTTCTCTGGTTTCCTCCCTCCTTCTCAAAACATGCCAGTAGGTGGATTGGCTATGCGAAATTGCCCCTAGGTGTAAATGAGTGTGTGAATGTGTGTGTAAGTTGCCTTGTGATAGACTGGCATCCCATCCAGCTGAGTTCCCACCTCACACCCAGTGTTCTCAGGATATCGCTGTATCTGCCACAACTCTGTCCAGGACAAAGTGGTTAATTAAGAGGAATGAATGAATGAATGAATGAATGTCTTAAATAGCGAGCACTGAATTCTCTCCGCAATTGTTGTGTATATTTTCAGTCTAAAACACACTAAATGACAGGACTACCTGATTGACAGTGAAAATGCAAATACATATTGTGCAACTGAATCTGAATTATATCACAAAATATGTGTCCTTATAAAGGCAATGCAATTGCAAGTACATGTTTGAATAGAGGCCCATAGCATTTTCTAATAAGCATCTGACTGAACTGAATAAAGTCCAGAAAATGCATACACTTACCTATAAGTCACTTACCTTTAAATGTGTAACGAAGTTAGAGGTAACTGTCCGCTTTGCCTGGATCCTTGTGCCACAAGCTTTGCAGTTTGATTCAATTTTGCCATTTTCGCCCTCAAAGACAATGTTGAAGTAATCCAGAATAGACACTCGAGAATTTGACGCCATCTGGGAATGTGAAATCCTCAGACACTGAAGCAACGAGACACTGTTTCGACAGCTATCTGCTCTGCGCTTGTGCACAATTGCGTGATGGCGTTGTGCTTCAGTAGCCAGTGCTGATGATGAGCTTCTGTAGCTTCACCGCTGTGCTACATCACAACACGCTTGATGCTTGCCAGTGTGTGTCCTGCTAATGTTACTCCAAACCTATCGTTTGAGCATTGTGGCAAAATGTGTGCAGTTAGCCTTCAAGACGCTGTGTATTCCCACAGAATCAGACGATACACACCAAGGTTAACATCTGGCGCCTGTAAACAGCTCTCTCTCTCTCTCTCTCTCTCTCTTTCTCTCTCTCTGTGCGTGTATGTGTGTGCGCGTGCCAGTGTTCTGGACAGCAGGAAGTACCCAGTGAAGGGGAGGGTTGTTGTTTTTTTCCCCTCCACCATTTCCATTTCCACCGAGAGGAGGGAAAAAAAGACGCATTCAAGATGGAAAATATATCAGACTAGGATTTATGGTTTGCTTAAGGTATTACTTGGTTAAACTACAGACCTGTAACGGTTTCTCTAGGTAATTTATTTAAGTTTTCGTTCACTTCGGCAACTTATCCATTTTGTAACTAGCTGTTTTCGTCCTGAGAAGCCGAGAGAAAGCTGCACTGTCAATTTCAAATTGTAAACAAAAGGGCGTTTTATGGAGGACAGAGAGTGCCACAAAAATAAATCTTTATATTTCTATCCTTTAAATAACTGACTAACTAATTGACCAAACAAATAAATAAAAAAAAGTTTGATAATGCATTTAACTTGTTTTTTAATTAATTAATTTATTTGTTTAATTATTTATTGGTGAATATGTTCATAGAGTTATTTACGCATTTATTGCAGGACTTCTTGCTCCAACATGCGGAATAAAGGGTGGGCTTCCTTTAGGATAAGCTGTTCTGATTGGACAACAGACCTGCCATTGTGATTGGACAGCACAACACGCGTTCAGTGAGGGAAGTTAAAGGGAAAGTCCACCCTGAAACACGTTTCATAAATATATTATATTGCCATATTCGTAATGTGATTTCGTGATGTCAAACCCACCCCATATTTGCATGTTGAGGCATGAACTGAACAATTTCAATAAATCTTAAACCTATTAAATAAAACATTGATGTATTTATTAACAGATTGATACATTTGTGTATTTATTAAAGAATATTTTGAAAGATATAGTGATACATTCAATGATACATGTACTTTTAATATGGCATTCTGTCATCCATATATTTTTCTTATACATGGATAAATAATATAGAGGTGGTTTTGCAGATTCTGACGTCACTCTTTGGACCAGACTACCAACAGTGTCTTTTTAAGCAAAGTTTTCCAACCAAGTTTTGAGTGAAATATAAATTACTATTAGTGGATGGCCAATGTTTTTTTACAAACTGATGCCAATACCAATATTTTGAAAGCAGTCAAGGCACCTCATTTTTCATTGTCTTTAATAACACTAAAATATAATTCATTTTACATTTATTAATCATAAACACTGATAAAATAATTATCAATCTTTAAAACATAAGCACCATGCTATCCTATATTTGGACAAAGACACAGCTAAAACTAAACAGCATCTAAAACAGCTACTGTATTTTGCAGTAATTTATTTGTTAAATATTTGCCGAGGAAATATTTAAAGTTAAAAAATGATTGACAGACTTGGCCTTTACCTAAAGTTTGCTGGCAAGGTTCTGTTATTTTGGTTAGTCATGTTAACTGTTTTTACTACGCTGATTCTGAAACTTGCTCCTATAGAGTTAGCTAAGCTACAGGATTAGCCTAGACAAGTTTAATCAGCAAATAAACATTTTTACACCATATGGTACTAAATATTTTCATTTTATTTACAGTGAAAGCTCAACACTAAATAATTTTGTTCCAAAATCTTTTTTTTTGGCCATTTGCCAGGAATTCAACATAGAAATATCCAACAGGTTAGGAACATTTTAGAAACCCTCACTTAAAATGTAACAATTAGCAAAATTACCCATGAAAATCAGATTTATTACTATTCTTCACTACTGTAGCTGATTGACAGGAAGGTGGCTGTGTAAACATGTATTTGTAAACCATGCCATTTATCACCGCATTATAAAGCATATTACAAGAATTATTCATTTTTTATTTCCAAATTAAGAATCACTCACATTGTAGTTCATAAAAGGGACTAGTACAACATCTGAGAAATAAATATAAAGTTAGGAAAACACTAAACACTCATGTGTGATGCACTATTCTTTCAATTCAGAGACAATCTTCTGTTTATCCTTCATCTGAGTCTGCATCTCCAGTCTAGTTTTCACAATCGCACTCTGCAGGGTTGAGATCTCAGCTGCTAGAGTAATGACTGCAAAACATTGAACAAAATAAATATAATATGAATGCACAGAAAAACAGTAACATTAATAACAATTTTACTATGGACCACAAAAATCCAATAAGTTATTTTCTTTCAGAATTTTACTAGGAAACATTATTAAAAAATGAAATAGCCTAAATATTAGTTAAAGAGGTTTAAGATTTCTAATGAATAAAAGAATCAAGGAAAACCTTAAAAAAAAAAAAAAAAGTTGTTCCACAAAGCTCATTATATCAGGGTTTTTTTTTTTGTTTGTTTTACACAAAAAAAGCTTTGTGTAAAGGCATCATTTTATAAAGACATCGTTTACCATTTACTACTGTTTTTCAAACTGTAAATTTGTTAGATGTCTTACTGCTTCAAAATTTTTAGAACATCTTGCTCATACTGACCCCACCACCATAAAACAAAGTGGTTGGAAATCTGCTGAAAACTGAAGGTTTAAAAACTTTTACAAAAAAAAAAAAAAAAAAAACACCTCTATACTGTGCAAAAGTAGTGTCCTGGGGCAATAAAACACTGTATTGTAGTTTGCTATACTTATTACAAATGGACAGACAAGTGCACTGTACACATTTGCAGAACCTAATAATTTACATAACCTAATAATTAGCCTTAACAAATCATGAGTAAAAACAGTAAATTAAGCCACAGATTGTGTTTAATTTTTAATGTAAGACTAAATGCAGGTCACTGTGCTTGTATAGACTTTCCATAGTTTTGTACTTACCTTCTTTAAAAGCTGCCTGAGCTTGCTTAAGGTTTTGTGGGACAAGGATCCCAAACCAGTTCAGAGGATCTTGATGCTGACATGGAGATTTCTCACCCTTTGAATTAAATTGAGGTTCCTTCTCAGATTGGTCTTTGGAATTGTCTTTTTCATCCTTATTTTCTTTCTTTTTAACATTTACTCGCCTTCTGAGACCTGCAAATAAGAGTGTTTTGGTTTAAAAAATTTGTGACCGTAAAAGTCCATTGGTGTTAAAATTCAATTTCTGTACATTTCATCATTTTTGAGAAATAGCATGCATTATTATTATTATTCTGATTTGCAATTCATTTACCAGGTAGAAAATAAATTCCATTTCAGTCCTACCTCCCTCTGCTGGTCCTATGGTCTCTACTGTATCACTCTCTTTTAGTTCTTCTGCTTTTCCATTGATTCGCTCACACTTGAACTCTGCTTCCCCCTTTTCTGACTGGCTTCATTTCAGATTAACAAAAATGTATATCAGTAAGTATTCAAGGACAAATTGATCTCCAAATTATTCTGTTATTATTACTACTTTTTATACCCTAAAACTAAATACTACAATGGTAAATAGCTGTGTATATGATGTATATGTAGTGGTTGTAAAAACTGCAGCTAATATACAGCCTTTCTAAAGAAACGAGATGCTTCGTCCACTGTTCAAGTGCTTCTACGCTTAGGTCCTGAGGCATGCCAGTCTTCAGGAAGCAATCTGCTTTCATTTTATCTTCTTTTTTGGTAGAGGAAATTGTGTACCACTCTGCATTTTTTACATATTTCCACATTACTGAAGTACACTGCAGTAACTCCAGGACTATGTATAAGCACCTGGCATAAACATGTACAAGTGGCTCCATCTCACTGGCATACTGTAGGGCTGAGACCTGTTTGTTCCCCATCGAGTAACGGGCCTTGGAAATGTTAAACCATCCCTGTGGAAAGACAAATTACCCTGGTTTAAAACAGGTACTACAAATCCGATCAAGATAACACGAAGGGTATTCAACTAAAACACAGACGATCACAGTTACAGTTTCTTACCTCTTCTATGAGCGTGTTAAGTTTTTGTCTTTTCTCCTCCAACATCTCAAGCTGATCCATAAAATCTAGTAACTGCTGGTCTAAGCGTAGAGAGGCAGGATCTAGACCCATTTCCACACGTGTGATTCTCAGGTCTAATATATTTCAAACAACGACAGTCAACTTTGTGCAGTATAACAGAATAATTCATATATTGTGATAAAGCGTCATTATTTGGGTGTTTTTATTGTATGCTATCCTGTAGTTTCTCCATTCACCGCGTCGCCATAGTAGGTCACATGACAGCAAGAGTCAGCTGATAGCAGATGACGACATTTCCGGGTTTATGTCTGTGCGCAGTGGCCACGTTTACAGATTAACTTTACAGAGTATTTACACAAGTGCACCTTGCAAAACATGTTATGTTGTACATAAAATAAATCCAGTGACCTGACAACGTATCCGACCATGTCTGATTTATTTTGTGTTAGACGGCTGTAGCCTCTATTTATGGGTCATCTATTTCAACTAACTCTTCAGTCTAAACCATATTTGCTACATGGTAATGTGTAAATTAAATGTACACGTATTCTCTGTTGGGCACTACTGCATCTTACAAAGCTTTCTTAGAGCAACAATTAAATGTCTATATTACAATTATAGAAATCGAGGCAAAAGCTATCATTCCCATACCGGGAGTCGAACCCGGGCCGCCTGGGTGAAAACCAGGAATCCTAACCGCTAGACCATATGGGACTTGTTACCAACCGACACTTGTGTCCTTATAATTGTTATTATTAGGTAATGCTCGTAAAATACAGTTCTTGTTAATTACACAATAGCCAATAAATTGTTCATTTGCAGCAGTTATGTTGGTATTTACGTAAATGAAGTTCTAGACTCAGTGATCTAGCTATTAACTTTTTTACCTCAGCTCACCGGGTCCCAACCCGCCGTCCTGCACGTTTTTGTATTTACCGGCTCCCAACACACCTGATTCTACTAAACAGGTAATTAACTGGCCTACACAGTTGAAGTGGGCGTCTTATAGCAGGGAAACAGTAAAATGTGCAGTAAATTGTGGATAGGGCCGTGCTCCATTACTCCGGCTGGGACCCGGACCTTTTCGTGTCGCTCGGTGTTTCTCAGCTCCAGTTACACCTGATCTAGCACTAGTGTGTTTGGAAAAAACTTTGCATTAAGCTAGAAAATCATTAGCTCGATCTGTTATCTTGAAACTGAGCTGATTATCAAGCCCTCTATAATAAGATGGATCTGGTGTGTTTCTGAGCTGGGAAACATGACACTGTGTAGGATAACGGAGGTGAGAAACTCCGGGTTAGCTAGCGTTTACACACAACAGTAACATGCAACAAATTTACGTTAGCTGTGATACGAATTAAATCAGAAACAGTAACTTTGTTAGTTGATATCTACTGACGTGCTCTTTAGGCCATCTTTCAGCACTGTGTCCAGTGCCTCAGTAGCTTGCCGTGATCGTATAGTGGTTAGTACTCTGCGTTGTGGCCGCAGCAACCCCGGTTCGAATCCGGGTCACGGCAAAGATATAAGGGCGACAACTTTTTCTAAAAAACTACACATTTTCACTCACTGTAAACAAGAACAAGTAAATGGTTTAAGTAAACACTTTCACGCACAGCTAGTAGTTTCATTTAGGATCTACTGTTTACTTCATCTGATTAAGTACATTTACTGAAGCCAGCAAATGCATGAGCTAAGGGTATTTACCATAGACGAAAAAACAAGACTCTTACATCAAATAATTTATTTGCCACAGCAGTATGGTCAGCTGTTTTATTTATTTTGGTTACAGTTTAATATTATGTTTATGTTTATCACTACTTAACATACTGTATATTTAAGCATATCCTATCAAACGTCCTACCTTTTGCGCGTGCGCATTTGTGCACATCACTTCTGCTTGCCCAGTTCGAGCTTCATTATGTACTTTAATGCTAGAGGCATTTTTGATCATAAGATAACCAAAATATGCCAACAAGACAGTTTACACTATCAAACTATGCTACGTGTAGGTTTGTGCTGGAGGCTTTTTTCATAAATATAAAGTCAGTAATAAATTACGGACATCAGTTATTTAAATACGGACATTTTGATGAGGTAGGACAATTCTGCATAGAAACAGCACAAACAATGTGTACGACGAACGATTAAAAAAAAAGTAAAGTAAAATTTAAAGCAAGTGCTTTTCACCATTTAAGTTTGAGAGGACAAAGGTACTAACGGCTGCCTTGGGTTCGTCACTTCAGCATGGCCCTGTCTGTGGCTTTGTAGCCAATCCCGTTTCTCCACTGTGAGTGACGTCACTCGTGTTCCGAGTTAACCGTCCAGTGAAATCGTGAGCGCGCTTCTGCAGGCTGTCTGGCTCCACAGCATCGTGAGTGTTTATTGGTCAGGGGTATTGTAGTGGGATGGAACTCTGTGGCGCGATCTGTTTTGCTGTCACTTATGACATGTTTAGTTTATAAATCTCTAGCAATCTTTGGGTAATCCTTTTCGTGCTCTTACCTCTTTCATTAGTTTTAGTCTAGTTTCTCGTTATCTCTCTTGTACATTTTTGTTGGCTAATATTTCTAATTCAAGGTAAGTAGAAACCATTGGACCAACTTTCAAAAAAGGTGATGATGAAATCATTTGTTAGCTATATGCAAATTAATGCTTCTTTAAAAAAAAAAAATGCATGCATGTACTGCAAAATATGCAACATGGTCTTGTTTGCTTAATACGGCACTTACTTGTGTGATTTTTGTATGTGGTTGCATATCATGACTAGCTTAATAACAATGTTATTCATTTAGTTTTCCCTCTTTACCTCTTTGTGTTTATTTTGTGCATCTGTGTGACTGGTGTACAGTTGCTCTTGCACTGAGATTATGAGATACACTCTATGTCTTTCTAGATGCCAAAGATGGCAGCTGACCCTATAAGTCACCCGTACTGGCCCAGAGACCTGTCCATCCCAAACTACACAGAAAACGAGCGCTCCATGCAGGAGATTGTCATTTTCCTCTTCTCTGTGTCAGGACTGTTGATGTTGTTTGCCTGGACTCTGACGGGAAAGAGCGTTGGAGGAGGAAGACTGAGCACCTGGAGAAGGTTAGCACTGTGCTGGTTTACAGTCTGTGCCTTCATCCATGGTGTCATCGAGGGCTGGTTTTCTCTCTATTACACCATAATTCCATCAGACCAGAGCTTCCTCTCTCAACTTTGTGAGTGAACATTAAAGCCTTACAAGTCTTGTGCACAATCAATGTAAAATGGCCATAAAATTCCATCAGCAGGGAATATACACTATTGATCAAAGTGTCTAGATGTAGCCAAGTAAGTTCAGGACTAAAGAATCCATGCAGTTCAGTTCCATTTTATTTGTATAGCGCTTTTAACAATGGACATTGTCACAAAGCAGCTTTACAGTAATAAATGGATTCAGTATATATATATATATTGTAAATATGTGACTTTATCCCTAATGAGCAAGCCAGAGGCGACAGTGGCAAGGAAAATCTCCCTGAGACGATATGAGGAAGAAACCTTGAGAGGAACCAGGCTCAAAAGGGAACCCATCCTCATCTGGGTGCACAGATAGTGCAATTATAAAAATAACCCTTCTATTATTGTGTACTATATGGACAAATAGTGCAATTGAGCAACCAGTAAATTCTTCACAGCCCCCAGGTGGCACCATCCCCAGCAATCCAAACGGTTCTTCAGGCCGTCCATATGGGGCCACCCCCAGCAGCAGCGAGCGAACTCAACCGATGAGAACTCCAACCAGAAGCAGGGCATCAGGATGGGTCAGGCAGGTCCGGGGAGCAGAAGGGGTCAGGATCACTGGCATCTCAGAAGTAGCATGTGTAGCTCAACAGAGAGTGAGGGAGTGGGAGAGATGGAGAGAGAGAGAGAGAGATTGTTAGGTAAGCTTTTGTCCTCTAATGGTTAAGGACAGTGTACTTTGCGTGCAGAGTGCAAGCGGGGACTGGAAAAATATCTTAAAGACGGAGTCCAGATGCTTTGGCTTATTGCAAATAGGCCAGGGCTTCCCAGACATTCCGACCCCAAGCCTTGACCACCTTACTTTTTTTTTTTTTTTTTTTTATTCCAGATTTTTCCTACAATTTAGGACTGCTGTAACATTTGAACATACTATTATGACAGTGACATACGGGTAACTTAAGTGACTAGAAATCAAAGGAAGATTTGTTGCACTGGCTTACCATCTAGTAGGAAGTGTTGACTTGGATGTCATGACATGGCTTTTCAGAAAGTCAGGAGAGGTGTTTATCAAAGGGAACTGTCTCTTTCTGCTGTCACGTCCAGCTATGCTGGTGCTGCATGTCAGGACAGTGAAAAGACTAAAACAGCATGTATACAGTCTTCATTTAAACCTAAATGTGGCTTGATTGAATGCGACATAGTAACTGTAACGATAAAATATGAAAAATGTTTTCATAGTTAATAGGCCTGTTAATTTGTAAAGTAAATGAATAAAACAAAAGAGAAATGATGGATGTACCTAAAGAAATTTCACCACAGTTTTTCTGCCTACCCAGGTGATACTGTATTTCCTGTCAATATTCATTTTCTTTTTCTTCCACAGGGAAGGAATATTCAAAAGGTGACAGCAGATATGTCATGTAAGTTGTAAATATAGCTTGTGTTGTTATGTAATTCATGCTCTGCTGGGTGCATGTTTTTCACCACTTTCTTCGTGTATCTTTTTTCTAGAGCAGATAATTTCACTGTGTGCATGGAGACAGTGACTGCGTGTCTATGGGGACCTTTCAGTCTGTGGATTGTTGTGGCCTTCTTGTATAATCATTCCTACAGATTTGTTCTGCAGCTAATTGTATCTCTAGGTGAGATGTTTTCTTACTCCTATTCATCTATATGCTATATATGTGTTTATATAAGCAAGTAATTATATAAGTTGGATGCATTTCAATAGTAATCCTATATGATTATCACCCAGAGCAAGGGCATCTACGTTTGAATCTGAAGACACTTAAAAAATGTTTAAGAAATGTTTAAGAAATGTTTATAACTCAGTGACTTTGTCTCATTTTTCTCATCAATTATTGGTAAGAGTACATGAAGCATCTGTAGCAGTTAAGGAGGTGAAAAGAGTTAAGCAAAAGATGATGATGATAGTATTCAAATCACAACTTTTTAAATGTTGTATCTGCTGTAGCAAAGATGATGTTAAATGAGGTGAAGAAAGTTGCACCTCAGGATCAGAAAATGAGTTCATTCCCAAGAAACAAATTTGTAAGACTGCTTATTAACTGCACTGTAATAGACATTACTAGAAACACTGATATTTCAACATCATACTTATACGCAGGCAAGATAAGATAAGCAGATAAGTTGTCTTGTGAAGAAGGTGCACAATGCAAAACTCAAACTAATGACCTTGACTCCTAGACCTTAGCCCTGTGCAATCTAAATAGGTCAAACTAGACAGAAGAAACAAAGCAATACACCATTATATAACCAGTGTTATATAAGAGCTCTGTGACAAGATGAACTCAAGATGAAGTGGTGGTTTTTAAGGAATCTTAGACATAAACATGCAACACAATATTTACCTGTAGTGTCCTCTTTAGCATGTTTTCTTTCATTTTTAATGCTGAGTGAGATACTTTGTTAGAATACTTATATCAGCCCCTGATTAACAGTAATATTCTCTGTCCATAGGGCAGCTGTATGGAGCAGTGCTCTACTTCTTCACCGAATATAGAGATGGGTATATGCACAGCGAGTATGGACACCCCATCTATTTCTGGTTCTACTTTGTCTTCATGAATGTCCTATGGATCGTGATCCCTTTTATCCTTATTATGGATTCGTGGTTCCAGCTGAGTAGCACCCAAGCCTTGGCAGACAAAACAGCCCCCAAAAGAAAGATGAAATAGATGAAGAAGAAAATTTAAAAAAGGGAATAAATTACTGTGCACCGTTCTAGGTGACATTTGAATGTAATTGTGGTTTGTGGTTATTTTATATTACATTCATAACACTATTTAGGTATACACAACCACACAGTTCAGTCATTTTTTTGCATTCGTGTGATTAAAAGTAAATTTGCTTTTACCTGCATGGAGTGATTTCCTTATTTCAGCTACTTTTTTGCAAGGAAAACATTAACAAGTTATCTCAGTCCCTCTCCTAAATTCCACTGGTGTACCCATTGACACCAACCACAGCCAGACAACTAGTCCACAGTGCAAACTGTATGCAAATGTGATTAAAATGCATCCAAGAAAAAAACCTTCTTAACATCTGACTAACACAGTATAGCATAATGATTTAGAAACCATTATCAGGAATGGTGAGTTACAACTCTTTGTGTAACTGCACATCAGTGCTGATGTACACTTGTGTAGTGCACTGGTTCTCAAAGTGGGGTCTGTGAAGCATAGTCAGGAGGTCAGTGATGGGGCCAACGGTGACTTAGTGGTTAGCACATTTCCCTCGCACCATCAGGGTTGGGGGTTCGAATCCCATCTCCACTCTGTGTGCACAGTTTGCATCTTCTCCCTGTGCTTCAAGGGCTTCTTCCAGGTAATCTGGTTTCCTCCCTAGTCCAAAGACATGCATTGTAAGCTGACTGGCATTTCCAAATTGTCCATAGTGTGTGAATGTGTGTGTGATTGTGCCCATGTGATGGGTTGGCACCCTGTCCAGGGTGTCCCCTGCCTTGTGCCCCGAGTCCCCAGGAATAGGCTCCCGGCTCCCCACAACCCTGTGCAGGATAATCGGTACAGAAAATGAATGGTGTAAATCACAATTTAAACAAAACATATTATCAAAATTGTATGTATTATTGAGTTCTTTTAGAAAAGGAGTTTAATGCAAACCTTAATAACTGCAAAACTCTAAATGATATCAGCTTGGGCCTGTTCTGTCTGTGGAATAGAAATCTGTGATAAATCACAAGCGTATTATTCTGTTCATGTGAGTAAAGAGCTTAACATTTCTATAATAGTTCTAAAAAAAAATCTGTGCTGTGGATTTTTTTTAAACCAAAAGGGGTCCCTGAAGGCAAAAAGTTTGAGAAATTTGAAATTTTGCGAAAATGAATGGATATCGGCATAAATAGAGCAATATGGGCAAGCGTGCTTTCAGTGTTCTCAGGTCAGAATATTTCCATTAAGAACCTTAATTAAAAAAAATAAAGTGAATGTTGGAGTGCTCACAGTATTTCACAAGACATATGTGCTGTTTTCTTTCTTTCTTTCTTTTTTTTTTTTTTTTAATAAAAAGCCAATGAAATGAAAGACGGTTGGGGAAGCGGTGGGGATTTGAGTCGCAGAAACCAGTCGCCATGATGAACATTTTCGCGCAGAGAGGTGCACTGCGTTGGTGAGTCGAAAAAGATGGAAAACTTCACCTTTTCAACGTGAAATTGAGCAAATAACAACAATAATAATATATATTGAATTGAATTCCACAATAACTACACGAAAATACAATATATATATATATATATATATCTTAGTTTATAAGCAGTTAAATGACGAGCTTAGCGAGCTTGACTGTTAGCGAGTTAGCTCCTCTGTAACTTTGTAAACCACTTTTTAACAAGTTAAACATTGAAGACCTTTTGCTCTGGCATGTTTTAGCTTTTTAACTTCTTCTGTACTAGAGTTAAATCTCCAAATTTTCCAATTTTATTGGAAATGCTGTGTGTCGCAGAATAAATTAAACTTTAATTGCAAATTGCGACTGCTAATTGGCTAACCGTTAACTAAGGACTTAACCATAGGACCCTAAGCTTAAACATAGGGCCTGTAGGCATATAGTCTTGATTCACACCTTATTTTAATGACGACAGCCAAGAAAATATGCTAAATTGAAGGAATATATGTGTATTTTTGACATACTGATATACTGAGTGTCCAGCTAAAGGCCTTTGTGTTTGTGCTGTAGTGAGTGCTGTATGGGAGAGACTCTTCATGCAGTGTTACAAATGCAGACCAAAGTCACTGTGAAGTGTAACTTTACATGCTTAGGTTTAAATTGTTGTGATATTATTTCAAACAACTTATTTTTTTATTTATTTTTTTTAAATCTGAGCAGTCATATTCTGCTTGGTTTATTTTTGGGGGATGTCGCAGTGCTGTAAAAACTGGATTCAGAGATTTAGTACACTCTTAGAAGTATTTTTCTTCAGGGATTCAGGGATCTTAGCTTTCTAAAAGGAACTGCTGTGTGGGTTTTACACAAACCCTGTAACTCAGAACCGCACAGGCACAAAGCTCTGAGCTGAGCTGAATCCCAGAGGATTTCCATGACCGGATCTACAGGCTAATCATGAAGCTATAAAACGCTTCATTACACAGAATGAAACTTAGAAAATTGCTACATGGTGTAAAATGTGAGAAAGAAGTCCATTTCCTGCATCAAGCGACAGAACACTGAGGAAATGCATTTCAGCTGAATTTCTACTGAATACTCTTCTACTGAAATTTACTGAAAGTAGAATGAGCTGTTAATGGTTTTGGCTCTTTTAAAAATAATAGTATTCGAGCAAAGAAAGTACCTGTGAAAGCTGTAGTGTGGAAGGGCTAACATAACCATTCTTCTAACTTTACTGGTCTCTAACAGCGTAGTCTTTAATATTTAATTTCTAATAAACTTGTGATGTTTGATAGCTGTTTGGGAAATGATTTGTGTGTATGTCAGTGAGTAGAGGTCTTATTATTGACATTAATGTTGATGGTATGGCAGATGTAAGCATGCTGACATGGAAAATTATTTTTATAGATGAGTTATTATGAGTATGGTGCCTAGTGTAGTAACTGTAAAGTATAATAGAAGGCTTTCAGGTTAACGTACATAATGGGAGTTTGGACAAAGTTGTTCAATTTGTTTCATCTCTGTCGTGTGTCGCTGTAATAATGTAACTAAGGACTAGAGGCGTGGCTTTGCCGTGGCCCTTGTCGCCGAAATAGCTCAGTTGGGAGAGCGTTAGACTGAAGATCTAAAGGTCCCTGGTTCGATCCCGGGTTTCGGCATTTTGAAACATTAATCTCATTCATGTTTCATTAAAACAACTGCAGAGACGGTATTTTTTGTAATCTGCGTGTTTGGACCTTTACGCTTTTTTAGACAAATACAAGACATTCTGTACACTTCCTAAAGTGTTTTCTTCTACATGTGAAAGATCTGGGTCTGAGGTTTTGAGTCAATAAACATCACTATCACCTTTCTTTAAAAATAAAAAAAAAAAAAAAAAAAAAGACCTTACGATCAAGCCATAATAATGTGACCAGTTATGTATTGCAACAAACAAAAGCGAAGGTAATGGGGAAAAAAAGCCTACTGACGCCTGTTAAAAAAGTAATAATGTGACAATAATAATAATAATAATAATAATAATAATAATAATACAGCTGCAGCAGCAAAATAAAAAGAACATGCTTGTCAAGTTAAGTAGTCTATCTAGGGAAGTATTTTCCAGACTATTTTCAGACTAATTGCAGATTGTATTTGCAATTGCATTTTCTGTTTGTGGACCCATAAATTGTGACATAATTCAAATGAAAATGCAAGTCACGTATTACCGTTTGCATTTTCATTTACACGAATGTACAATGTCTGCCAAATTTCAAATGGAAAAGCAAAGTCCATTTGCAATTTCATTTCCCACGAGTTATGACCCTGTCATATCGAAATAGCAATAGCAATCACCCCGTTTGCTATTTCTTCCTTGGCGTTACGTATGGAACCTGCCAAATTTAAATGGAATTTCAGTTCCCTTTGCATTTGCATTTCCGACGCCTTGCACAGAAACTGATGGCTATTCACGAGCTCCCTTTAATCTCATTATATAAGATTCCAATTAAAAAGGAGATGAAATACATAGGGATTACAATTTCTAAAGATGAAGAGAGTATAGAAATGTTTGAATATTGACAAAAAATTAGAAGAAAGTAGAACAAATATAAATATTTGGTTACAGAGGGACATTACAATATTTGGGAGAATACTACTTACTAATTAGTCAGGAAAATACTTCCATAATCTATCTATCAATATTTAGCATTCATTATTTGGCATTCATTTCCTTTTATTGTTAAAGTTCAATTAAAAATTAGTTGAAACAGGTAGGTTAAAGTAAAACAAAGGTTAATATTGTATTAAGTAGCAAAATGATTATTTGATTATTAATTTATCCATCTAAATTTATCTGTCGGTGATATCAGTAAGCATATGAATGTTGTTACTAATTGCATTAATGTACAAAAGTCAGAAAAGGTATAAAAGGTAGACCTGTTTGTAGCTAAACTTGTGGGAGTTTCTGTCTGTTTCTATTTAGCATTGTCTCCAGATTTCCAGAGAAGAAATCATGAAAATGAAGAAATCATGAAAATGTCATTTATCAGCCACAGGACACATTTTTTTCAAGACTGGTTAAACGTGGTCAAAAACAATAAATTCTGGTGAGTAGCCCTACATTTTTGGACAATATCACACTGGCTTCATTATCAAAAATGGATTAATTTCCAGTTATACCACAGCACTGTTGAATTCTCGAATTAGATTGGACAGAAGGTGTGAACTAACTGATGTATAAAAAAAATTATACATTAAAGGAATTATATATTAAAGAAAAAGTTAGTTTCAGTATATTTCACTGCGGCCTCTTGCCTACTGCCAAATCACAGCCATGTTGATTAAATGTGCTACCAGAGAGGGAAAAACTTTGGACCACTGCTATAGTCCCATCAAAAATGTATACCATGCTACTGCCCATGGCCCTCTTGGCCTGTCTGATCATACTGTGATCCAACTAATTCCTGCATATAGACAGAAACTGAAAGCAGTGAAGTCTGGAAAAAAGCTATAAAGACATGAGCTGCATCCAAATATCCCTGCTATCCTACTATACGGTAGGCGAAAAGCAGTACGCCAAAGGAGTAGTATGTCAGAATTCTCAGTATTCATAAAACAGTAGGCAAGAAATACCCGGATCACCTACTGCTTCCGCTGAGATTCTGCAGTATGGAACCAATGGAAGAGGCAGATGTAGTAGGTCCGGATTGTATTCTTACAATGAAGCCGAAATCGCGTACTGTGACAGTACCTCCTGCATTTGATTCAGTACCTACTGCTCTGTACTGTCACAGTACGCGATTTTGGACGCACGGATGGACTACTGAAGCAATTGAAGAACTACAGCAATGCCTCAGTGCCACAGACAGGGACATGTTTAAATCAAGTATTCACAGTATGGATGAGTATACGGACACAATCACATCTTATATCAGCTTCTGTCAGGAAAACTGTATCACCACTAAAACCATCACCTGCTTCTCCAGCAACAAACCTTGGTTCAATGCAGAGCTCAGGCAGCTGCACAAGAAAAAACCGTGGTATTCAAGAAGGCAAAACACAAGTTTGAGAAAGCTATCAAAGTAACCAAACAGCATTACTCTGATAAGCTGAATCAAGAACTTTCTGCTAACGATTCCTGTTCAGTCTGGAAGAGTCTTCAGACCACCACAAGCTACAAAAAGAAGCACTGATGACCCCCATCTTCCAAACCAGCTAAACGACTTCTACTGCAGATTTGAGAGAGAGATGGCCCATCAGGTACCTAATCTACCACCTACTCAGCCAGTCCTCTGTCCCAGTCCTGTCACCCCCCCGTTCATCTTCACAGAACAAGAGGTGAGAAGACAATTTAAAAAACTAAATGTAAAGAAAGCTGCTGGCCCTGACTCTGTTGCACCTTGAACCCTCAAAAACTGTGCTGATCAGCTGTCCCCAATCTTTACAGGCATATACAACTGGTCATTGGAGCTGACTACTGTTCCGGCATGCAAAGAGACATCGGTCATCGTCCCAGTTCCAAAAAAATGATTAATGATTACAGACCAGTAGCCCTCAACTCTGTTATCAACTAGCCTCCTGGCATAGGCAGAACAGCCTTGATAGAGATGCACATCGACTTCAGGAAACGCAAATCTTCCCCCTCCCCACTCATCCTTAATAACTCATCAGTGAGCAATGTCACTTCTTTCAGGCTTCTGGGAACTACGATCACATGGGATCTCAAATGGGAGATGCATACATCATCCATCAACAAGAAAGCTTAGCAAAGGATGTATTTCTTACAGCAGTTGGCAAACTTCCATCTACTCCAGGCCATACTGGTGCAATTCTATACTGCTACTGTAGAAAGCATCCTTATGTCTGTGGTCACTATCTGGTTTGGCGCAGCCTCCTCCAGAGAAAAGTGGAAGCTGCAACACACTATCAAGGCCACTGAGAAAATCATCAGCTGCAGTCTGTCATCACTTGAAGACCTGTACTTTGCCAGGACAAAGAGGTGAGCAGGAAAAATCATCAGTGACAACTCCCACCCTGCTAATTTCCTATTCCAAAAACAACCATCAAGAAAGTGATTCCATTCCCAGATAACAAAATCTGCATATTTACCAAAACAGCTTCTTTCCACTGGCAATTTCTGGCTAGGCAGAATTCTGTAATCACTGCAATGCTGTCCTGCCAGTAACAAGTAATCTTACACTAAATGTTTTACGAATAATTGCATTCCTGGTTCCTGCACTAGATACTTGTATATTATTATTATTATTATTATTATTATTTAAATGTTATTAATAAATGGTTCTATTTATTACTATTTATTAAATTTATTATTTATTAATATTGTCATCACTATATATCATTGCTATTATTTATTATACTAATTTATTATATATATATATATATATATATATATATATATATATATATATATATATATATTATTGATACTGATGTATTATACTGATATACTGATTAATATCACAATTGTTAAAAATTTGTTGCACCCTGAACTGCATCCAGCTTTGATTATTACCTCGACTATAATGTAACTTACAACTGAGCCTACCATTTCTGCTTAAGGTGCAATATTTGTATATTAAGATGTTAATTTTGCTGTGGTGTCTGTGATGTGTGTGTTGAATGCATCATGTTGTGACCAAACACCAAGAAATGCATTTGCATCCTAATGCATGTAAATGTACACTGATCAGCCATAACATTAAAACCACTGACAGGTGAAGTGAATAACAATGATTATCTCGTTATATTGGCAAGTAAATGGGATATATTAGGCCGCAAGTGAACAGTTATTTCTCGAAGTTGATCTGTTGGAAGCAGGCAAAATGGACAAGCATAAGGATCAGAGCGACTTTGACAAGGGCCAAATTGTGATGGCTAGATGACTGAGTCAGAGCTTCTCCAAAACATCAGGTGGGGTGTTCCCGATATGCAGTGGTTAGTACCTACCAAAACTGGTCCAAGGTGAACCGGCCACAGGGTCATGGGCGCCCAAGGCTCATTGATGCGTGTGGAAAGTGAAGGCTAGCCCGTCTGGTACGATCCCACAAAAGAGCTACTGAAAAGATGGGACCAGGATGCACTATGGGAAGAAGGCAAGCTGGCGGAGGCAGTGTGATGCTCTGGGCGAAGTTCTGCTGGGAAACCTTGGGTCCTGGCATTCATGTGGATGTTATTTTGACACGGACCACCTCCCAAAACTTCTGCAGCCCAAGTACATGGCAACGGTGTTCCCTACTGGCAGTGGCCTCTTTCTGCAAGATAATGCGCCCTGCCACACTGCAAAAATTGTTCAGAAATGGTTTGAAGAAAATGACAGAGTTGAAGGTGTTGGCCTCCAAATTCCCCAGATCTCAATCCAATCAAGCATCTGTGGGATGTGCTGGACAAACAAGTCTGATCCATGGAGGCCCCACCTCACAACTTACAGGACTTAAAGGATCTGCTGCTAATGTCTTGGTGCCAGATACCACAGCACACCTTCAGAGGTCTTGTGGAGTCCATGCCTCGACGAGTCAGAGCTGTTTTGGTGGCACAAGGGAGACCTACACAATATTAGGCAGGTGATTTAAAGGTGATGGCTGATCGGTGTTTATGGCGAATAAAAATTAATCTGATTCAGATTCTGATATTTAGTACAGCTACACTCTTACTCGTGCGATATTGCTTAATACCGCATCGCGGTTGAATTCTCGAATCTGATTGGTCAGAAGGTGTGGCTTATTATAATTATTTTATAGAACAGCGTGGCTCGGACTGTAGTTCCAGCTGTAACATGATCGATAACGCGCTCGTTCTAATGCGCCTCTGGTGCAATGAAATGGTCACGTGAGAAAACAATAGTTGATACACATTTTAATCTGTTTAAATGATGAAGTTAGATAGACAGCGAGTTGAGCCTCAAACATTTTGAGGCAGATGCGGGACGAGAAATGACTTCACCATTTCTCCCAGCGTTTGAAATTTGAAAGGTAAAAAAGGGGAAAACTTGGATAAATCTCATACTTGTTGTGCACTAATGCCCAGACATTAGCCTTTAAAGCAACACTAGATAACTTGTGCACTTCCTGTTTCAACAACCAGAGCGTGCTTCACAAGAATGTGAAATACTGAGTGACTTCACTGCTGTCACAAAATTCTCCTTCTCTCTGTTTAATAATCTAACTTTGATGAGGTACTTAAATATAAACAATTAAATCGGAATCTGAATCGGAACGAATTCATTCGAATTGGCAAATATTCTGTGCATGTAATCATAACCACAGAGGATAAAAAGCAAAAAGCGTTCGTCCCTGGGTGGGCTCGAACCACCAACCTTTCGGTTAACAGCCGAACGCGCTAACCGATTGCGCCACAGAGACTTCTAAAGGGCCGCCACGTGACCCAAATTTGAAATTTGTGCCGTCACAGCTCACGTAACTAAACAAATGGCGCCATCTGCTGGCATAAAAAAAGCACACAGGGTCTAAACAAACCAATCTAATCTGATCGTTTTGCTTGATGAAAAGCAAAGACTAAAAATTTCATTAGATTATATAATCTTGGAGCAACAGCAACAAAAAAAACTGAATTTTATAAATTAATAACTGCAATAGAAACAACCAGCCAGACATCATATTAATTAATTAAGTTATAATTAATTATAATTATAATTAAGTTCATAAGGTCAACAAATGTGAGTACCTTAGTGGGACCGTGTTTGTGTCACTATTGTAAAACGTTACACGGGCTCAGTTAGCTACTATTCAGTTTGCTAGTCAGTAACTCAGCTTGCTAAATTTGGATTGATAAACCACAATGAATTTTCTAAGGGCCTTTTCTTTTTCTTCTTCATTTTAGCAGTAGTAGTTGTAGTAGTAGCAGTGTTTAAACTAAACTAACAACTATTGTGTATTTTAAGTTTAAAATGTAATACATAATAAAATGCTCTGCACAATTCTGACATTACTATTTGTGAGATGAGGAATAAAGTGGTTTATGCACCATATTTTTTCAGTTCTCTTCATTTTATATATTTAAACACATTACAAACAAAGTCAGTATCAGTGTTGCATGTTTATAAATAGTTTAATTGGTATTTGTTCAGCATACAACCATAATACAACCACCATGCATAGCGCAATATTTCTTGTAATATATCCCCTGTTTAAAACAGTTTCACATCACTGCATAAGATTCTTGGGATATTAAAGTGTTGTATATTTTTGATATGCTACATTTAAGTATACACTGTAGGCTGATAATATGTTCACATTTGTTTCTAATATATTGATACATTTATCCAGATACTGGTTTGTCTGCAAATCCTTAGGTAAACATTTTGCTTAGCCTTTGCCCAAGCTTATTGTCAAACTCTTTTGCTTTTGCATTTACTTGTTTCAAGGCATTTTGGGCAGAGGCAGAACCTGGCTGGAGTTCTAGGACTTTGCCAAAAGCTTGGCGTGCTTCTGCAAAGTCTTCCAACTGCAGACAGGCTTGGCCAAGGCGATACCAGGCTTTAATGTTCGCTGGATCCAGTGCAGCGGCTTTGCTGCTGCTGTCCTTGGCTTTTGCGGGCTGGCCAAGCCTGAGCTGGCACAGGGAAAGATTCGAATGGAGTTCTGCTTTCATAGTCCTGTACTCCTCCTCAGTCTGGATGTGGGTGCTTTTGGCTTCTGTCTCTCTATTTACTGCTCGTGTTTCTAAGTCACAGGCCCTGCTTCCATCAACATTTGGAATGCCATCTTTCCCTCTTGTATGTCCCTTTAAAGTGATGAGCAGCTTAACAGCAGAGCAGTAAGAATGCATTGCTCCCCAAATGTCTCCCTTGCCGAAGCGCTGGCTGCCCCGCTGCTTATGAGACAGCACCCAGGTCCACTTCTCTGTAGGAAGCATCTGCCAGGACTCCTTCCCTGGGGTGAATGAGTGGAGCTGCAGAGAAAAACACTCAGTTTCCATCTGTCTCTCCTCTCCAGTCCCCTCGAACTGGGTGGCATGAATATCACTGGGTGCCATTTTCAGATGTCTTTGATGGGGCCTTACTGTGAACTAAAGGAAACAGATTCAGCTTTATGAAGTAACAGTATATTACTAAAGTGGAATCTTGGTCTCTTGATTTTTATGCAGTTTTGTTCTAGTGTAATATGAAATTACAAAAAGCACTATTCTTATTAGAGTCTTATGAATAAAACTCAGATACACCTACTGAATTTTCTGGAAAAATTCTAATAAATCACATCTCCACAAACTATACTGTGTGCATATTAAGTAATTATTTCTGTATGTGTTTATCATTTATTACAATAATTATACCATATAATAACTAGTTATTAATAGTTTTAGAATTGCATTACCTATTTAAGGAAATAGAACACCTTATGCTATGTTCAAAAAGAGCAAAAAAAAATGTCTACATATTAAGATTTACTATTGGTTGTGTATGCACATAATTCTCAAATATTCACTTAAATACTAAACAAGCACAAGATAGTTTTATGGTTAATTTAATAGTAAATGGTCAAAGTAAAATTAGTTTTAGACAACATGGTGATGCAGCAAGGTAGCTTCACAGTGGCCTGGATTTTTTGAGGCAGCAAAGCTACCTGCTGCACCACCTGATTCGATCCTGAGCTCCTGTCTGTGTGGAATTTCCCATGTTCTCCCATTTCTCTGTGGGGTTCCCCTGGGTTCTCCAGTTTCTTCCCACCTGCCAAAAACATGCTGGTAAGCGGACTGGCAACCTAACTGTGAAGGCACCAATCCAAGATGTATTCCTCCCTCATGCCCACTGCTCCTGGGATTAGGCTCCAGATCCACCATGACCAGGATAAAGTGGTTAATGAAGATGAATGAATGAAAAATACAGTATACTGGCGTTCCATTCCACCGACGGAATGGAAATCGACTTATCGGACATTTTCAATCATGTAAACAAATGAATTATTTTATTGCCGCAAGTCTGTTATACAATTAGTGACAAATTACTTTATAGGGAAAGGGGAGTAGTGTGAGCCCCTTGCTGGGCAAACAATTGACACCTCTCCACAATAATACTGGTACAGAGGTCAAATCGACGGTACAACTAAAGCTTATAAAGCTTATAAATAAACCACCGTGTACAGCTCCCAAAATAAAATAATAACATTTAAACCTAGTTAAAAAAAAAAGAAGTAGAAAAAAAAGAAATACTTATGAAAAACTGTGAATTCTTAAAGCCCCGAGTGTCTACTTTCATATGAAAAATTAACCACTGTGGAGTGTAACATCACAAATAAATTCAGTGCATCTTGTATGAGATGTTAATCAATCAATGCATGCGCAAGCAAGTGAGAAAGTAATGTTGAGGATTATTCACTGAGTGATACAACCTGCAATCTGACACTTACCTCACAGGTCTCTCCAGCCCTCATTCCCTCCAGACAGCCCTCTATAATGTCACACTGTCCCTCTCCCATACGCAGCATCGTCCAGCTGTCCAGAGGAACCTGCAGCACTGAATCCTGGGAGCGAGGATACTCTGTAACCTGCACACAACTGTCACTAACTGCACTAACAGTCTCATTCGAGCTCAGAGGCTGGGGATTATCTTCTGTGTGGTTCTTCGGACACACTCTGATTTTGCATATGGACCCTAATAGAGGAGTGTTGTCTCCTCTCTTTCTCTCCCCCTTCCACCTTCTGTGTACCTCCCAAAGCCCACTAGGACTCACTGATATCCATGAGGTTTCACTCCTCACTTGTTCTTCTGTGTTAGTTTCCGTGGCCATAAATGATTTCTAAAGAGACCTAAAGAGAAATTTTAATAACCAAGGGAAATAAATGAATGAAAACTTAAATATAAGTGTAGACAGGATTTGATAGGAAGTTTTTCTTCCTGCAGAGAAAGAAGAAATGAGGTAAACTAGATGAAAATACGAACACACGAGTAAATATACAGTTGTTTGGCTAAGATTTGCTTTGCTTACGTTTATTTTAATGAAGAAGGCTAATTCAATAGACACTTCACTAAACATTTACATTTAACAGTCACGGTTTCAGCACTGCATGTGTGCCTCTAAAGACATTAAGCTACGCAGGATAATACGCTTGTTTAGTCTAAATTACAAGTCAAATTACGCACTGATAGCTAATAAAGCTGTGTAGCTAACTACCATCTAGCATCCTAGCTTGTCATGTTGTTAAATCCCACTTCCGCCTCCGCGACGTGAGTGTTTTCTTAAAAACACAGCGCTTTAGCGCCGCCTGTCGGACTGGAGCGACTTCAGCGCGTTGAGACTCTCAGCTTTACCACAAGATGGCGCTCCTAGCTCGCCATTTTTTATTCGAACGTAGTAAACTTTCAAATACAGCTTTTACATAACACAAATGTAAAAGAAATGTCCTATTCTAATTCCTAACAGTGCTGACATTTACTTTTACATATTTACATAAGGTTGCTGTGTGGATAAGTATTGTTGTGTCACTGGAATTTAAAGTGCAATAAAAATCAGTGTGGAAGTGTTTCATTTGAATTATAGCATACGGATAAACGCGTCCTTTAAGCCGTGTGCTGTGAATAGTTTATCTTGTTAATGAATAACAGAAACAAGAGATGACGGCAGAATCCCTAATGACTCCATACTCCCTTATATATGTGCACTACACATATAGTGTGTAAATATATCCTCCACGCCATAGCTGGTTCACTTCATGTCCAATCAGGTGATATTTGGACTTCAGCCTGTGTGTACGTACAGGTTGCGTGCTGTGGTCGCGGGGGCGCGCTTCACGGGGACGAGCTGCTGGCTGTTTCCTGGGTGCGCGTGACGTCATGAGCAGCGCAGGAGCTATGTGGCGGAGAGAGTGAGGATGTGTTGCCATGTCTGTAGATTTCCCGTCAAAGACCTTTTGAGGTTGAGTGTTGGGTGTTGAGTATGCATTTGATGAATTATACAGCTTAGTATAACATTTAAATTTTTTTTAACCATATAGTACACAGTTATAGGAGGGAATTATTTATAATTGTACTATCCGTTATCACCCAGATGAGGATGGGTTCCCTTTTGAGTCTGGTTCCCCTCAAGGTTTCTTCCTCATGAAGTCTCAGGGAGTTTTTCCCTGCCACCATCTCCTTTGGCTTGCTCATTAGGGATAAATTCATACATTTAAAATTTATATACTGAATTTTTTTTTCTGTAAAGCTACTTTGTGACAATGCCCATTGTTAAAAGCGCTATACAAATAAAATTGAATTAAATTGAATTGAGATAAAGTTAGATCAGACAATTTGTTTGTTAGTGCAGTATTTTTGTTATTCCAGTGAGAAGTTAGTGGTTGTGCTGCGCTCATGTTACAAGTGGACATTGCCTGTGCAGTTACAATGGAGTTTAATCAGAGAAAATTACAATTTCAAACACAAGTCATAATGGTCAGATTTCACTGTTAGCTCCTAAAAACAAAAGAGCAAGCGCTTCTTTCCACACCCACAGTTTTCCAGGGAAACAGCAGACACTGGACTCAAAGTTAGAGAATACAATGCAGCTATACACCGAGTTACAGCAGAGACTTGGCTAGTTAGCGATCTATGTGATGAGAAGTGTGATAGCATTGATGGAGCACAGCCATATCAGCATGAAAGTTGAAGCTTTGATACTCGCTGTGTGTGAACAAAGTGTGCTGAATGAGTAGAGGAGGCCTTCCTAACTGTCCGAATTGAAGGGCCGTTTTCTGTGGTTTTTCTTGGTCAGATGCCGGAAATTTCTGAGTTACCATCTAGCCAAATGAGCATAAGCAGGTGTTTGAATGGGATTGTAGGTCATGTAGGAATCCATTAACCAAAGTAAACAGACCAACATGTCAATGAAAGACTTTCAATCTACAAAAGTCAAACAAATCTTGCACACAACTGAAGATCAGATGTTTTTTTAATCTTTATTTAATTATAAAGATTAACATGCAAGTAGTTCAGGGTGGATTTTTTTTCCCTTTAGAGTTCACCTCAAAATAGTTTACTTATACCTAGATCCCCAAACTCACGTTGCCATGGAAACACCCAGCACACACCCCTAAACTTCCCAGACATTGTGCACTTGTGACCAGGGAGATGCTCTCCTCTCATACACACACATCCTGATCACATTCTCGACATAAACATGTATGAATGGAGAATGAGTGGTCTTATACAGGTAGCTATACTTTATGTATATTTTATAATGAAACTTTTATAACAGTGATGAAAGCACTATTTAGCGTGTGTGTGTGTATTTTAATAGCTTACCATAGAAATATATAGCTTTCATAGAAATATAGGCTATTGTAAATCATGATGATGGACTAGTGCATCACCTTTTTCCCACAAGCCATTTCCCTCATGAACAGTTAACTACTTCTAGGTCCTTCTTAGTGTATTACCTCTCTGTGGATAAAATTTTTTGTGCGATATGTAAATTCAATCTTTACTATACTACCTGTACAAATATCCATAATGCTTCTGCCATTGCCTTCACTTTGCATATAGCTGTATTATATCTGTACATATATCTGTTCCATTTAAGCCTATTGTGTCTACTGTACAGTGTTGTATATTCTCTCATATTATTATTTGTAAATTTTTATTATTATATGTCTTGCCATCTTATTGGTATATGTGTTCTGGAAGCTTCATACCAAGTCAAATTCCTCGTGTGTGTGAGCACACTTGGCAGTAAAAGCTCATTCTGATTCTGCATGGAAACATTTAGGGGTTTGTTATTTCCCTGGGTTTGATATGCAGACCTGGCAACCCTGAGAGAGAGAGAGAGAGAGAGAGAGAGAGAGAGAGAGAGAGAGAGAGAGAGAGAGAGAGAGAGAGAGAGAGAGAGAGAGAGAGTGTGTGTGTGTGTGTGTGTGTGAGTGAGTGAGAGTGAGAGAGAGAGAGTGTGTGTGTGTGTGTGTGTGAGTGAGTGAGAGTGAGAGAGAGAGAGTGTGTGTGTGTGTGTGTGTGAGTGAGTGAGAGTGAGAGAGAGAGAGTGTGTGTGTGTGTGTGTGTGTGTGTGTGAGTGAGTGAGAGAGAGAGAGAGAGAGAGAGAGAGACAGGGTGGGCGGGGGCAGGAGAGTTGAGGAACACACTGTATTGACAGCGGCTGTCTCCACTATTCCGCTTGGAGGACAACAGAAAGTGAGACGTAGGGAGGCTCGTGTTCACCTGGATTACGCGGAGAAGGAACTTCTGGCTGTCGAGTTGGAGGAGGCGGATGAGTGCAGCAGCCCCCGGGGGCGAGTGTGTGTGTGTGTGTGAGTGTGTGTGAGTGCTGCGGCGGGCTCCGTTTAGCGAAAGATGAACAAAAACCACCGAGTGCCGAGCAACCGATCTCTGAGCGCCGTGGAGGTGAAGAGCAAGGTGCGCAGGCGGCTAATCACCTCTTCCCCCACAGCACACACGGATTAGCCTCGGCGGAGCTCATCTGCGGCCACCATTAGCCTTTAGTGTGTGTTTTATCTTTAGAAACTAGACTGTTCCACCATAACTGACGAACCTTATCGGGTTTCAACTTAATTAGTGTATGTTAATCATTAGTAGCTGCATGGGAAAGGTAGCTAGCGAAAAAAAAATCTTGTAAAATAGTATAACTCGACATTGTTTTGTGAATATAGTTTGGTTATTTGTTCGCTGACTCTGGAGAAGTGTCTCAGTTTTGTTTTTGTTTTTGTTTTTTTGTGCTCGAGCTTTGCTACAGGCTAAAGTTGTTCGCGGTTATACCTACCGTTATAGGACGTGTGCTATACAGAAATGATTTGGCTTTGAAATTCGGGTTACAGAAATACTTGTAAATAATGTTTGTCAGTATAATTGTTAGAGCTCCAGTGAAACACGGCTGTTTTTAGCTCGAAGCACCTGTCTGTAGCTGTTGAATCGGATGCTAGTGGCGGTCGCTCACCTGTGGAGGGCCAACCGGGACCAGCTCACTAACTCTCTCATTTTCTCAGAAATGTCTCTTCAGTGGAGGGACTGTAGTTTCTAAATTCCACACTAAACGAGTCGTATGGTTAGTGAGTCTTCAGAAAAACATGAAGCAGTCTTTTCTGTAGCACAGCTGCTTAACGTGGACAGTTATGAGGAACTATTGTTAGGATTTATTTCAGTTAGTGAGTCATTAAAGTAGTCCTGAAATCAAAATGCGGAAAAGTTGTGCCTGTTCTTTAGTGTTAGACACCAGTACAATAGTGTGTGTGTGTGTATGTGTAAGTATGTATATATATTTATGTAAACACATACATAAAATAATTTTGGAGATATTCTCATTTACATTTTTTTGTAGTTCATCACTTGTCGGGAAATGATTTTAAAAAATTGATGACTCATTCTGTACTACTCGTCTGTTCCACCAATTAAACACTCTATAGAATGTATATGTCCCGCCCCCATGGATGGGTTTTGCTCTACAGTAGTAGCAGCTCAATAGTAGCAAAAGTAGTGCATTTTTTGGCTCTCTGTCTTCCTGCACATTGTTCCCTTTTCTGAATATCCTTTATTCAAGAAAAAAAAAAAAGTTTGGAGTTTGTTTATTTCAAAGAGGGTGGAATGTGTGCATGTTTGCAGTAATGTTATAGGAACTATTTACCAATTCTTAAAAGTGTTCTGCCAATTTGGGGCTGTTCAGTGATGGAATGTCGCTACTTCAGAATGATCGAGAATCTGATTACGTCTTTATAGACCGTTGTAGCTTCCCTGTCAGTAAGAGTAAGTAAAAATGTTTTATCTACTGCTCACACGTCAGATGACTGTCAGTGATAAGAATGTGGCTCTCTGTCACCATCAGTGCCGTATGGCAAAACTTCATCTTGTCATCTAGATTAACGTCTCTGTTAAAGTCGATAGGCGTGCATGAAGGTGTTGGTGAGAAATCCTCCACAGCTGGAAAAAGGTTCTTGTTAAACCCTTCTCCATATTAAGCTGGTTGTCTAAGCTAGGAAACTTTGAAGCTAGTGAAGTTTGTTTAGACTTGGCTAGGGTGCGATGTATCTCGAATGCTATTGGCTGTGGTGTAAATCATTCAAGCACTTCAATGCACTGTTACTTCTGACTTCCTATTTCAAAAGTAAATATGTTAACATAAAGAATTAAATCTGCATTTATTTATCTATTAAGATTTTATGTAAGAATTCAAATTTTCTGTTTAGCTTTGGTTTCTTGTGGCCCCCTATAACTGTATTTAATCCGATTGCTTGGGGCTCATAAATCCCAACAATTAAACCCAACAATCACAACATATTCATATCCATGCTTGAGAGGATTTACAGGCCCTGGTCCATGATGTTCACCAGAACACATAAGAAAATAACTGCTCATGTTTTATGTGTTTTTCAACTCTAATCTTTGTGGTCTTCTGTGTACCGTATGGGAGATTACACTAGCAGTGATTTCAACATTGAAAATATGACAGGATAATCTGTTTATTCTTAACTCAATTATAATAATTGGTTGATTATCTGCCTGTGTTTGCGATTATTGTACACTGTATATGCTTTAAGTTACACATTTTTTCTAGCACCCATCTTTAAGGAGTTTGAATATTTTAAATATTTGTGTTTATGTATTTAATAGTTGCAGATATTCCTGTGTTTGTGTGTATACTTCATGCTGTTTACTGATGTCTGTCTACGTCTCATGGCAGTTTGGAGCAGAGTTCCGGCGATTCTCTCTTGACCGCTCCAAACCAGGCCGCTTCGATGAGTTCTACGGTCTTCTGCAGCATGTGCACCGTATCCCCAACGTGGAGCTGCTGGTGGGCTACGCCGACATCCATGGAGACCTGTTGCCAATTAACAATGACGACAACTACCACAAGGCTATCACCACGGCGACGCCCCTGCTCCGCCTCTTCTTGCAGAGAAAAGGTGAGGGTTGGGTCGGCGGTCAGAGGTCAAAACTATGTGCTTTCAGGGATAAGCTGAGCTTTGAACTCCAGCTAGGCTTCATTCTTTGGACCTGCTTAAGTGCAAAGCCATCTTTAAACACATAACGTAACAAGAATTTGCTTTAACTCTGAAAGTTTAGGGAGACTTGTAGTCTGGTGATGAGGCGTTTGTGTTTAATGGCTTTTTCAGGTTGGCGTGTCAGCAGTCATGCAGTAAACTCTGACATTATTGTAGTTAGTCTGTAGCCTAACAATGCACTCTTGCTTTAAAGGGAAAAACACGCTTGTTAAAATCAGAGTTTGCAGTACAACTCTGGCTGTTGTGATATTCCCAGTCCTACTTCTTTTCTGACAGAATTTTAAAACGTGACATATTCCATTGAATTATGTGGAGTTCTTGTCGTGACAAGTCTTAGCCGCTATACAAGGCTTAGCTGTGAAGTTTAATCCTCATACGCTCCGATTTGTTCATCAAGTCATATGGTTTTGTGGTTCTGGAGGAAGTCTAGAGACTTGATGAAAAAAATTATTTCCAGTTTGGTTTGTAAGAGCTGTGGTCAATTATTTTCCATTTCATGGTGGTCTTTCCTCATGTTCATGTGTTCAAATGACTCCGTACATTTAAAATGAATTTAGCTTAATCATTGGTAAGTACTTTTGATTGTGTAGCTTCTGCTCTTGCTGTTGTTAATGTCTCTGTAGGGAACATTTTTTTTTATTTTATTTATTTATTTTTTTTGTGATGGTGTATTTTCCTTTTAGCAGAGCCCCCGGTGTGACTGTGTGTTATCAGGGCAACCCAGTCTAAGCTGTGACTGTGTGCCATATGACCAATAGAAGCTAAGCCACTTTGTCAGAAGGAGATTACAGGGGTCACTGTGTAGCACCGCATGTGCCTGTGTTTCAATTACACGCTTGACGCTAGCATCCTGCTGTGCCCTGTCTCTGGCTGCACTCACTCACCCACCCACCTACTAGTAGCAGCACAGCCTTTTAAATCCAGATAGAGGAACACCCTGTTGGGATGAGAGTCTGTTTGTCAGTGTTGGTGAAAGAACATGTTGGCGGTTCTCCCCTGCCATCTATCTGGCAGACAGTCACAAGTCAGGACAGGACCGGCTTGTATGTGAGTCTCCGTCCTCTCCACACATCAGGCTGTTCCTGTTAAACAGTGGTTGTTCTTTATTTTCTATTCCAACATGTCTAAATTAAGTGACTGCAGTGTTTCATAAGATTTTTCAGTACCAGTGTGAGCGTTGCAATATTCCTTGCTGTAGTAAATTTTGGACAGAGAGCATATTGCTCAGGGTATACAGTGTTAGCCAGTAGAAGTAAAGGTGCTTAGCTGATTTTGCTAATATGAAAATGCATAATGCATATTATACACTATATGGCCAAAAGTGTGTACACACCTGATCATCACACCCATATGTTTGTCTTCCTCAAACTGTTGCCCCAAATTTGGAAGCACACAATTGTATAGGATGTTTTTGTATACTGTAGCATTACAATTTCCCTTCACTGGAACTAAGTAGCACAAACATATTCCAGCATGACAATACCCCTGTGCACAAGGTTTATAAAGACATGGCTTGTCAAGCCTAAAGTGGAAGAACTCGAGAGGCCTGTACAGAGCCTTGACCTCAACCCCACTGAACACCTTTGGGATGAACTAGAACACTGACTGCACCCCAGACCTCCTCACCCAACATCAGTGCCTGACCTCACTAATGCTCTTGTGGCTGAATGAGCACAAATCCACATAACTACATTCCAAAATCTAGTGGAAATCCTTCCCAGAAGAGTGGAGGTTACTATAACAGCAAAGTGGGGACCAAATCTGGAATGAGATGTTCAAAAAGGACATACAGGTGTCACTTTGAGGTGTCCACACATTTGGCCATATGTCTATAATATGCACTGCATTTTGCTGAATTTAAAATAAAAGTACATACGGTGACAGTGATGAGAATTATACCAGCACAGGTTCAAATATCTTATGATCCTGGTAATGCCAATAACTCAAGTTTAGTCCAAACTGGTTTCGTCTTTCTCTTCATAAGCTTTTAGTTGCAAGTGTATGAGGCCAAACAGGTCACATCTTAGAGTGCTTTCACACCTATTAGTGTGGTCCAGTTTGTTTGTTTTTGTATTGCATATAATTAAATGAACCAAAAAGCAAAAAAAATACAGGTTGAAGGGCGTGCAGGGCTGAAAACACATGCACGTAAAACGCCATTATTAATTGCTCAGAAATACCGAAAAAGGTAAACAAAGCTTTACCAACTGTGTATAGAAATGATAAAAATCACCAGAGCACAGTGGGCATGGAGCTGGCGCTATGCCCACTCCATAGTTAATCGTGTGTTGTGTGTTGCATCCACCATTTATTTTCTCTTTTTGTTTTTTGTCAGTGATTTTGTCAGTCCAAATCTCCAGAACGCATGACATTGCCTCAGCACTTCAGCTGTCCTTTGGCTCAGTTTGCACCTCGCAGCTCAGTTTAGCAGCTCACGTCTACAGAAAAATGCTTTCCACAGCCTAAACTGTGCAGCACATTTGGTTCAATTGGTTCAGTTGGGTTGATTCAGAATCTCTTTCTCGCTCTAATCAAACCACACTAGAGTTTGATTGAAACTGGACTGAGACATCTTTGCTCAGACCTCACCCCCCCCACCCCCAAAGTTCATTAGGACTGCTGTAGATGATCAGCGTAAGATGTAGTTGTCATTCAAAATATAATAGAAAGGTTATATTTTGAATTATGACAAACTTGTGAAAAGGTTTCACTTAACACTAGGTCTGAGGGCTGATATAATTTGTACCCTTTTCTGACCACAAACTTCAGAATCTTCAAGGTTGCAATCTGATTGGCTCTCTGCACTAACATTTCTAGCAAAAGTGGGGGAAAATTTTTTTGAACATTACAACAATTTTTGGAGGAACATATTCATAAAAGCCCATTTTTGAAAAGTTATCAGAGTGTTTTGTTTGTAGCAGTTAGTTGTGAAATAAGATAGTCTCACATGTGTTCTAACAGGCTTTAAGGAAAAAGTCTGTGGTTGGTCATCTTCTATGTCAGTCAGATTTTCTGTGGATGGTAGGCGGTTCTTGGCTATGTTTATTGAAACATACCAGACTCTAGCAAATACTATAAGGTGCCTAACCTCCATCAGTGGAGCAGTCTTTTTATAGAGGGAATGCCATTACAGAAGTGTTTCAGCATCTGGAATGAAACCAACCAAGATTATTTGATTTCAACCCATTTGTCTGCATTTACTTCTGGATGAGACTACAAATCAGTTTGCGTTTTTCCTGATAAATCTGACTGCAACTAACGAAAGTTTGAAAACCCACTGCACTCAAATAGGATGATGACAGATAAGATTTTAAGTCATGCTGACCCTGAAGACGATGAGGTAGTTACTGAATGAATGAATGTTTTGCTGTACGCTAGAGTCTAGAGTCCTGTTACGAGAGCATTTTGGCTAAAAGTGTATCTCTCTTAAATGAACATCATTTTATGTTACGCTGCTCATTTAAAAAAAGTTCATCAACAAAAATAGGTTAAAGGTAAAGTTAAAATAATGTAGTGGAGAAAACCCACAAACCACAACGCACTGTTCCTAGTCAGTATCATGAATCTCACTTTCTAACCTCCTCTCGGGTCACTAGTGTAATACTAAACCGCACACTTCAACCACCCGCGTGTGGTTTCTATCCGGACATGTTGTTCATCCATGACGTGATGAAATTTATGTTTCACAATTAGTCTGTAAATGTGTAACAATCCTCTTTTTGTTCAAAATGTTCCACAGAGGGGAAATTATTTACAGATTATGATTAGCTCTGATTACAATTCACTAAGCTCCAGTGTTGTGCAATTCAAGTAGTGTGTTGTTTGTTAGTGGTAATTTGTGAGTTTGGAGAATGTATTAGAGATTCTTCAGTTTGCCTGTGTTGTGCGTGCGTGTGTGTGTGTGTGTTTTTTTTCCTCTTAGTCTTTATTCACTAGGAACTATTTTGCATACAGAAGTGGCCTGAAACGAAGTCAGTGTGCCAAGTCTTTCATTCTGGTATGCGGTATTGCCTTAATGATATTCTTACGTCAAACCACTCAGCGGTTTAGTTTGTATTGTACGTGTGCGCCACCCCCCCACCCTCCACACACACACACACACACACACACACACACACACACACACACACACTTTCTTTTGCACAATGCAAAGACGGCTGCAATGCCACCAGTCTCGCGCCTGTTTACCTGTCGCCATGGTAGCAGTAAAGAGGCCTGAGCCTCTTTGCGCTTAGCGACGAGGGATTCTTCAGGGCTGATGGGAGCAGCAGGGCATGCTGGGTTAAATACAATGAAACCGCACACACATCACCAATCACATACCAAACGCACACTGGAAAGTCATTATCATGCACAGTCATGGATGTTTTGTTTGGTTAAGGTGTGGTGCTGCGTGTGAGTCTATAGGCTTGTTTTCACTGATAACACATCCTCTTCTCTGGTCTCTCATGACTCATCGTTATGTTTGCATTCATTCACGGTTACTCAGAATATGGCAATAGTTTCAGAACTCTGCACCAGTTTTAGCTGGTATCAGCATATTCCTGGTACAGCAGGTGAAGTATCCCCTTTTAAGGGAGTGTTGACTAAAAATATCTTGGTCTAAGTCCCTCATGTAGGAATGAGCTATCGATGCTGGTTGGCATTAGAAGTGAAAAGGCATGAAAATAGTATGTACTGGTGGGAGCTATGCCAGTTATGTAATATACACCTAACCAGGTAGTTGTCCCAATAATTTGTCATTGAATTAACATATTTGAAATAAGTATCAAAATGGCATTCTTCTATTGAGGAAACCCTGCAAGGTGTACTGTGCTGTATACCATTATCGACCTAAATTGTGAAAATATCAATGCATAGAATTTTGCATTTAAGGAGGAGAGTTGTTCAATGTGTGTTCATGCTAATATGAGAAAGCTATAAAAGGACAAATGACAAATCACCTCCTCCTCTGATATGCAGACCTCCTGTCAGCTTTTTTTTTTTTAATTAATTCTTAAATGAGTGTAGGAAATGAGCTGTCTTCTCCTCCCTTCTCCATCCCTCACTGCTTTCCTCAAGCTCTTCTGCTGATCCTGTGAAATACTGAAGCACTGTGCAGACTGTGGTTAGTATAACCGAACTTCATTTCCTTTCTGCCTTCTCCTCTTTCAGGTCTTGCCTTATCATGTTTCATTACATTCATTTAAGGCTACACCTACGTTTATAAAGTGGTAATTCTCTATAACATTGTTTTTTCTTTTGTTGTATTAGACATCTTAAGTATGTATAATTATGCTATGAGTTATGTCTACAAACTCATTGGGTTTCGAATGATGTAAGGTACTTTTGCTTAATGAAGATTTCTCTACAAAGTTCTTATAACATGTAACATGTTCTGTCATGTCATTGTTAGAGAATACGATTTTTATATGTGCTAGCTGGTTTCCGTTGGCACGATGGGGCAGCAGGGTAGTGTTCCCACCTCACAGCTCCTGAGATTGTGTTACTCTTTGTGTGGAGGTTCATACTGGTTTCATTTGGGTTCTCTGGTTTCCTCCCAAAAACATGCCAGTAGGTGGACTGGTTACTCTAAATTGCTCCTTGGTGTGAACGTGTGTGCGTAATGCGTTCTGAGAGCCACTTGCTCTATAAGGTGGTCATGTTCCATGCAAGTTCATGTGTATGCCATTTAAGCTGAGCTTTTTTCAAAGAGTCTTTTTAAGAGTCATCTAAGAGTGTGAAGTGCTCAAAGACATCCAGTGTGCACGCATGAAACCTCTGCCATCTTTCAAATGTTCCTCCCCTGTCAGTTAGGAAAGATTGTGTTGTACTGTTTTCATTGATGGTGGAAAATTAACAAATTTCTTTATGGTTTTCATGCACTGCAAAAACAGACATCTTAGCAAATGAAAATATTTTGAATATAGTCAAATTTACCTAGTATTTCCTATTATGCTATTATACTATTATAAGATTACAATAAACCAAGCATAACATTATCACGCCTATTTTTTTGTCATTTTTACTCATTTCATGCTTTACATTTTCGTATTCTGTTGCCAGATAATTTTGCTTTTTTTCTAGAAATAAATGCTTAAAATGAGCAAAATTATCTGCCTATACAACAAGACTATTGCTATAAAAAATAGTCTAGAAATAGATTTAATAAACTTATATTTGGTTTATGGTAATCTTATAATAGGAAATGTTAGATAAATAGGACTGTATTCAAGATATTTTCACTTGCTAAGATTTTTTGCAGTGTAGTCACTCATTAATTGTAGCAGCTCTGTATTTACTGCAGGACATTTTGTGATTATCCAGACTGTTGTTAGTTTAAACAGGTATTCACTACTTTCTGTTCCTCTCCTCAGTTGAGGGTAAGGACGCTGAGTGCTTTCTGGACTAATAATATTCACATTATTGTAACGTGAAACTGTTGCTATTTTCTGTATGGTCCCATTCAAAGCACCTCACCGACTCAAACCACTGATCTCCTTGTTCAGATCGATCCAAACGCAGCATGAGATCATGTTGCAACAGTGATTAACATGGCATTGTGAATGGGCTTTTAAGAGACTGGCCTACATCTCAGACAGAATAGTTTTCTGTGCCTCTTATTGAGCCGGAAGTTCTCTGCATTATAGCGATGTTCATTTCAACTATAAAACTATTTAAGTTATATACTCCTGGTCTAAGGTGCGTTTTATGGCCTAACATTCTTTCAGACAGGAATTATTTTAGTTCAGAGTTCAGTAGTGTCATATTCAGGCTTCCTTTTATTGGAATGGGTGTTGTACAGTTGGCAGGCTGGAGTTTCCTCTTCCAGCTGAATACTGTGGTATGTGTAACAGCCTCCTTCTTTCTCTGATGAAACCAGAAATTTGTTTAATTTTCCATTCATCACACAACCAAGTTGAGTCTGAGCATTAGGGGGTGTGTAGCGATACTTGTGACGTGTGCAATGATATTTTTGTTTCGGTTTCAGAGTACTGCCCCTCCCCGTGGGTTTTATTTGAACAGGAAGTGGAGCGTGTGAGTAAGGACTCTCAGGATGGTATGTAAGTTGTCCTGTGACTGAGGTCCTGTATTATGTCATAATGTCCCAAGGCGTGTATGTGTGTGTGTGTGTGTGTGTGTGCGCACGCAGAAGTAGGCAAAGACGTGAAGAGAGTGATGATCAGAGTAAGGCCTGTTCCAAGGAAGCAAGGCCTGTGCTATGATTGCTGGGGGGAAAAAAAGGGGGAGTAGAGGTGAGGAGGTTGTGCTGTTTGGAATGTGGCCAGCCTCTGTTCATCTACACTGGCTAGATTGGACAGGACAGCACATCAGACATATGAGTACAAGGAATGAACCATGCAGGGATGGCAGGGAGAACAGGAAGGAGTAGAAAATAAATGGTAAAGATCAGGGGAGCATGAAGTGTGGTTGCTGCTGAACCCTTGGCCATTTGGGAACTGGCTCTGAGAATTTTAAATTGGTGAGAAATGTGACGATGTCCTCCAGTTTGCACAATTAATGGTAAAACCATGTCTGCTCACAGGGTTGTCCTAGTTCTGCTAAAAATAAAACATTTCCACAGCATGCAAATAGTCAGAGTTGGCTGCTAAAGTGACCATGATATCCAAGTCATGAGATATGAATTTTGAGAAAATGAATTTAAAGATGTGTAATTAAAATACAGATCTGACATTGTAACTACATTATTCTTAGTGCTATGCCCAGGTATCTGAAAAGGATGAGAAGCTTGTGGGATAAAAGAGAGATGATCATTTTCCAGTAACGTTTACAGCTCTGTTAAATTAGTAAACTACAGTACATGTAAATCAGGTATATCCGGTTTGCAGATTATGTCCATTTTTCATCAGAAGGAATACAGTGTGCAGCTCACCTCAGCCACTTCATGACACATTTCTTTTGCTACCTGCTACTACGCTTACATTCATGTTTGTTTCATTCGTTGGTTTAGGCTGTAATGTGCATATATGTGCAAACTATTTGTACTGATAAATTAATATAAAGATACATTACCACTTTGATCACAGTTTGTTTTTTACAATGAGATTTCCACTCCATTTCTAATTTCTGTGGCAGTTAGAATTGTAAGCGTGAAATGTAAATTTTAATTGACTCCAGAGTGCGCTACAGCATTTTAAGCCGACATTCAGTAAAGCTTTCGCTGTGCTGTTTATTATTTCTCTATATTATGTCTGTCAAGCACATAAAACTTACGGCAAGAAGCAAGTTTAATTGCAGTTGAAAAAAACTTGAATACGTTATATTTTAGACATTTTCCCATGTTGCTAACAGTTAAACAAATATCCATTTTGTAAAGCCTAGTGCACACTACTTTTTTTTCCTCTAGTTTCCAACTAATTTTGGGGCCCAGTGACTACTCAGTGCGTCCTAGTTGTGTAGTGTGAACTGTTTAGTGACAAGATTTTCTCAATCTGCAAGCGATCATCAAGACCCCTATATTTTCAGGCATATTTGATTATCTTGACATTGAATTGCATAGTGTGAACACTTCTACGGCTAGTTGCAAGTACAGCGTTGAACAGCCAATAACGGTCTGAGAAGAAATCACATTCATCTGCTGTAATGTGCAGCAGATCCCTGAATCCAGTTTATCATCTAACTGACAGGGGTCTGGGGTGTAAAAACACTGAGCAGGCCCAGTTGACCTCCATATTCGATCGAGATGGCAAGAGGAAAACACCTAAGATCTAAGTGAAAGTGAAATCTAAGTGAAATCTTCAGGCTCAAAAGCTGCTCAGCTGGCTGTATTTCAATAGAAACAGTGAATAAAGTATGGAAAAGACATTAGTAAATAGGGTAGGACATTTTGGTTATAAGGGCACATTCAGTAACCATGGTATTAGTGCTGTATGTAAGGAAATACAGAAAAGCAATTGCTCTTCAGGTAACAGAGACTGTCAGTGCAGGACATGAACAGACTGTTAGCAAGAACTGTCAGACAACAGCTACATGACACTTTTCCTTTAATTTGTCACCTATCTGTGTATATACGGTCAGGTTCGTAAGTATTTGGACAGTGACACAATTTTTGTAATTTTGCATCTGAAACGAAGCTATCATGATGTGACTGAAGCGTAGACTTTCAGCTTTAATTCAAGGGGTTTAACAAAAATATTGCATTATCTGTTTAGGAATTACAGCCTTTTTTTTACATAGTCATACTTATGGACTTGACTGTATGAGAGGGAAAGTCTTAGTGTTATCACTAGTTTTCTATGTGACACTGTGATTAAAGAAAAAATTAAAACCAGGACAGTCTTACACAAAAATTGGCTAAAACACTTTGTAGCATGGTGATGATTAACTATGGAGGTGTTGAATTGCAAACACATTTCCCCCAGTAATCGAGGGAGACAGACAGAGCAAGTCAGCAACATGTGTCCAGGCAGATCACTGTGTAGGCTCCTCAGTTACAGTGTTTCTCAACTACAGCTCAGTCCAGGAGGTTTGTATTGCTTGTCCCCTTCTTCCCTACTTCACCAGGATGCTGCCACTGTCCAGGCTGGAGGAATGTGCTTCCGGACACCAGCTTTAACCCAGTTACAGCAGCCTCAGCTGAGAAATAAAAAGAGGCAGAACATGCCAGAGATCCTATAAGAGAGACTGCAGGAGTGGGACAAAGAGATAGAGAGAGAGAGTGAATGCCATAGCAAGAGAGCGGTGGAGGGTGAGAGAGGGAGAGGAGGAGGGAGAGAGAGAGAGGAGAGGGTGCCAGAGAGATGACTACTGTCAGCAAATTCACAGCTGATGTAAGCCTGCATCAGAAATGGCAGGCTACACAATGAAGGAGTCTCCTGTGTCCTCCCACTCTCACTTTTATTAAGCACACACACACACACACACACACACACTACCTAACCCAAATAAAGAGATTAGGACTCGTCTCTTTGTGTTCTGTGCCCCACAAAGATCTGCAACAGCTTCCTGGCCCTGTCCTTCTAACAATACTCGGTACAATAGCACCACAGCCTGACCTAAATCAAGCTAATGATGTATGAAGGCTTAGATCACTCTGAATGCAGACACCATATGCATCATTAGAAAAATTATCCCAGGTGGTCCTCAGCTTCTCTGTGCCTCACATTCCATCCCTGGTCTAATGATGTGAAGTTATAATTTATTGTCATGTAATAAACCATTTGCTTGTGCTTTCATTATTAGTTAATCTGATAAAGGAATGAAAGACCGTGCCCTTCATCATACCAAAGTGAAATTAAAATAACGTGAGTAAAAGATGACAAAAACCACAAATGTTTCTGCTAGGTCTGTTATTTTCAGCTATTTGTACACTTTGGTAAGTGCTTATAAAATCTCACTTATTAAATGACTATATATCTGCATGTAAAATAGAGGCTTTTTTTCTGTTTTGCTAATTCATAACTCAGGAATATGAAAATGATTGTTAGCCTATTGTTATTCTATTTCAGCTGTGTCTCTCAGTTCCCACAGGCTACCATTACATGATTGTTGCTTTGGTCACTTATACACACTGTAGCATGTAAATTATTATTTTTTGCATAATTAAAATGATAGTTTAAATGCAACATTAATATTAGTCTGTAACATGAATGGTGAAGCCAAATGAAAAACTGTAACTTTTACTGAAGAGCAAGAAGCTTATCTCTGCCATTTAGTCATGACTTCTATTTTCTCTAACAAAGCTAATATAATTTAAATTCAGTGTTTCCATTGATGCTGGAATTGGATAGGTAATAGTCAGAGCGTATATTTGCTGCTTTTGTGCCATCGGATTGATCGTAAGCATCAGGCCAGAGAGTAGAGACTTTTTCACTTCACAGATCCAGAGTGATGTGGATGATGTAGTATCTGTAAGGATACTCTAACACTAAATGTTCCGCTACTCCTGCCTCTCATGTTTTATTCTCTCCAGACAAATTAATATTAATAGCTGTCAACGCTCATTGTCATGCTTACATTCCAACATGTTTGAATACATAGTATTAAGAACATTGATTTAGAGCTGGGATGAAATTTTTGCCTGAATCTATGCCAGAGGTGTTGCAATCTGTAAGGAATAAAACATGACAGGGCATGCTGTTATAGAAAAATCATCGGCGACAGGGTGGCATCATGTGCCGCTCCAAAGTCGATTATTTTATTATAACAGGATGTCACGAAGTATTGTTACCAATGCTAATAATTTTTCATTTATTGAAAAACAGCATATTCCTTTTATCTGTTTATAGTTACATTTAAAATTGTGGAACACCCATGAAACAAGTTATTTCCAGCGTCAGAAAAATGCTACAGCTCTCCCTCTGACTGTCTGAAAAAAACGCTGGACACTGGAGACTCCTTAAATAAATGTTAAATAAATGTCTCCTTGCAAAAAGCTTCACCACATCAACAATTACAAATATTTTTAAAACCATTTAGGTAGAGCATTTGTCATACAAAGCCCTGTGTAAGTTGTTACTATAGAAATGATAACGTATGAGAACGAACCCGTTAATATAAACCAGTGTTTTATCTTGTATCCAACATCTTGAGCCGAAAATTAATCAACACCTTCTGACCAATCTGATTTGAGAATTCAACACAACTGCCAGCTAATCAGAAATTTAAAAAAATCTGTGGGTATAATGTTTTTACAGCTTAGTTTTACAAAGTTTAAAATTTTTGTAAAGGTTTCTGTTATTTGTTGTTTCTATGCTTCTTTCATGTCATTCCCAATAGTTCTTCTTAACTTTGCCTTTTCTCTTTCACCTTAATTTACTCTTCCTCCTCTCTTTCTCTCTCTCTCTCTCTCTCTCTCTCTCTCTCTCTGTTCCTTGTGTGTTATCAGTTGAAGGTGTACTTTATCCAGGCAGTGCCACCGAGGTATGTGCAGAATGGCCCAGAATAGCAACACCTCAGGAATTTTTTTTTTTTTCCCCCTACTGAAAGGATTTTTACCCCTCTCTCCCCCCCCTCTCGCTCACCCACTCTTTCTCTGGTCCTTAAGAAGCACTCATGCCCCCCCTCCATCCCTCCGTAACTGGAACACAGTGGCACACACTGACCACGTGGGACATACGCGGCCAGAGAACCTTAAAGAAACAGGATGCCTTTCAGAGACGGTCAGTGTTAGGCTGTCCAACAAAGCAATCTGGCTGGTTAGATAGTAAACACAGCATTGTAGAGCAGCTTCACACAAAATGCCTTGAAGGGAGCCATTCAGTAAAGCAAGACATGAGCCATCACATCTGTCATATGGCCTGCTACAGAACTGCTGAATATTGGATGAGGTGAAGCCGTGTCTCAGGCTGTGACAGGCCGGCACACAGAGCCATCCATTCAGAAAAAAAAACACATTATTGCAAAGTATTCACAATATTCTTCACAGGATTCTTTTTTCTTCACAACTTTCTGACATTTCAGCCAAAATGCTATAAATATGCACTTGATTGTATCGCAGTTACAGTAAGAATGTTTTTATGCCATATCAGTCTATAAGCAATTAGTGATTAGTGACCTATTGAAGCCTAAATCAATGCAGGCACATTAACAAGCACCTGATTCTGGAAGAGTTTCCTTCACCTTGTGTAAGAGGATAGCCAGTCGTGACACTGGTGTTTTATTTCACCGATGTGAGGCCCTATTCTCACACACTGACACACACGGTCTCTGTTGACCAACTGCTGAGACACTGTTTCCTGTGCTGGGGTCAGTGATGGTCTGAATAGATCAGAATAGAGTAGTTTTGCTTTGAGTGCCAAGCAGAACAGTCATGGTTTGTATATTTGGTCTAAGGCCAATATTGAGGCAGATAACCTGCAGCGTTTCACCTAAGATGAGACTGAACATGATGTGTCAAGTAAACTATCTGAATTGAGTCCAGTTTAACAAAACCTCCGATGGTTGCTGTACTACTTGTGTGTGGACTGGGAAAACCCTTCGCATAGTGATCCCCCCCATCCCGCCCAACTTTTATACACTCTGTGGCCACTTTATTAGGAACAATACAGGGTAGGACCGCTTTTGCTCTCAGAACAGCTTTGATTCTTTGTGACATGGATTCCACAAGGTGTTGGAAACATTCCTTTGATTCTTGTCCATGCTGACATGATTGTACCACATCCCAAAGGTGCTCTGTTGGATTTAGATCCTGTTCACTAGGAAGTACACTGAACTCACTGTAATGTTCATGGAACCAGTTTGAGACGATTGTGCTATGTGGCATGGCGCATTATCATGTTGGAAATAGCCATTATAAGACGGATAAATTGTGTCCAGAAAGGAATGCACATTGTCAGCAAAAATATTCACCTCACTACAGTTGTAAAGAGTGGTTATTTGAGTTATTGTAGCCTTCTGTCATCTCGAATAAATTTGACCATTCTCCAATGAATAAATTTGACTGTTCTCCAGGGAGTGTTTCACCCTGCAGAACTGCTTTTTAGTTTTTGTTTTTCGCACTATTCTGTGTAAACTCTAGAGACTGTGGTGCTTAAAAATTTCAGGAGATCATACTCAAACCAGCCTGTCTGGCACCAACAACCATGCCCCGGTCACTTTTTTCCCCATTCTGATGTGAACATTAACTAAAACTCTTGACCTGTATCCTCATGATTTATGCGTTGTTTTTATACACTATGGTTTTTTGAAATTGGTTTCTTGAAGTATAGTTTCTTAAATTTGAAGTGTAGTGAAGTATGCTCCATGCAGAAAAATGAAAGTTTGGGTATTTTCCAGAACAGTTATTCCCATACAGCCTCATATATATATATATATATATATATATATATATATATATATATATATATATATATATATATATATATATATATATATGCCTTTGTGATGTGGTTCTTTGAGGAAACCTGGCCCTGCACAATTCTTTCCAAGCACATGGTATGGTTGGCTTACATATCAACATATCAGCAGTGTTTTTTTTCTCTAATTGGGTCGTGGGAAATTGACTCTTCCTTATGTTGTATAGTGCTCTGGCCTTGGCCTTTAGCACGTTATTGATTACTTTCCCCTTTCTATTGATTAGACAAGCACTGTGTGGTGAGCATTCAACAGAGTGCAGTGGATCTCAGTGTGCGTATTGGGGAGATGAGGAAGTGCTTCTGTCCTTTAGCATCAGCTATAACCCCACTGTTAGAAGAGGAAAAGGGGGAGAGTTAGAGTGATGAAAGAACGATGAAGTGCTATGCTTGATTGCACAGGCTGAACACACTCTGCATGTGCATGCATGCTTCAGAGAGGATGGTTCACATTAATGCTTGAGAAGTATGCTCATGTATGTGAGCAAAAGTGAGAGCTTTCAGATTATGCCTGAAGGTATTATGAAATGTAGCTCATATGTGATGACAAATTCAGGTTAAAACAAAGAGCAGGTCCAGATAGTTTTCTTGGGGGAATTCAAAGGGAGACCATTGCACTCTGTAGACAATTAATCCTTTGTGTGTGCTTGTGTATGTGTGCTTATTTGGGCTATATTTAAGTTTGGGCACTGGAATCAATTGTTTCACTTTAAGCAGGCATTTATTTGATAGATCTAAGCTATCCTTTGCTTAGACAGTGCTGTTGTTCTTTAACAGCATGCAGATAAGTATGTCACCTGTTACTTATACTGTAACTTTGTCTGTGATTATTTCAGAAGGAATCTGCTACTTGGAGATGGACATTTGCAGAAGTTTAGTGGAGGGAGCAAGCTTCTGCTTTGTTGTCCCTAAATATCATTATCAGATATATTTTTCCCCATATTGGAAAACACAGGGTGTGAGATTTTGTTTGTTTTTGGTTCAAGTGAAGGACAGGGAGCAGTAGAGACACAACAGGTGCACTAATGCTTCCCAAGTTAATGATTAGAAGCATAGATTAACCATTACCATTTACATGGGACAGTCGTGATAAAGTTTGACTGGCATTTTCTTTTTATCACCCATCAACTGTATTCTATTTCTGCCCCTTTTCCTCTCTGCTTCCCCCCACCCCCCTTTTTTTTTCTCTTCTCTTCTTCTCATTCAACTACTGTAGTACTTTGATCCTGAGAACGATTGTTCACAAAGGTGAAAGTCTATGAGCACAGCCGTGTGAGTAAATCTCTGTGGAATTTGCAAGCGGCTGCTGACGGAGGGAAAGAGAGAAGGAGCACAGGAGACACTTTGAAAAGGAGGGAGGGCGACAGGAGTCTTGGCTTGGGTTTACAGTAGATTAAACTTCAGATCAGTGGCAAAACTAACGAGGCAGGCATTTTTCTCCCTGGGATCCCCTTTAGGTTTCCTCTTACAGCAGTTCTGTGGGAATGGGGTTTAAAGTAGAGAGAGTAATTTGGCCTGTGCAGCTTACAGAGGTTTAACTGAGGAAGGAGAAGCTTAACACCGATGTCAGGTTCATACAATGATGATGGCTATCTATCTTGAATGTGCATGTGCAGATTGGTTATCTACAAACATATACATATAAAAAAAAAAATCTATTACATTGAAGGGCCAGGTTCTATCATAATGCTTTGAGATACAGGCTAGAAAAAAACTTGTGAGGAAGCTGTTATCCTCAGTGTTATTATAGTGTGTGTGATTATAAATGTGTTAATGTTGTATTTTGTAGATTTGTCTGTAAATACATGGCTTGAAAAATGAAAGAAATGTAGATCCTAAGCTAATGACTTTGCTCTGCTTTGTGTAATCTCTTTCTGCAGAGGAGGCGGACTACTCCACATTTGGCACCAACTCTTTGACGCGCAAGAAACCTCCCCTTGCTGCAGTGCTCCTGCGCCCTGATGCAGGCAGGAAGAAGCCAGCAGTAGTCATTAGCCTTCCCCGAGACTTCCGTCCCGTCTCGTCCATTATCGACGTGGACGTCTTGCCTGAGACACACCGGCGAGTGCGCCTTTACAAACACGGCCAGGAAAAGCCGCTGGGCTTCTACATCCGAGACGGCTCGAGTGTGCGTGTCACGCCGCACGGCCTGGAGAAAGCACCAGGCATCTTTATCTCACGCCTGGTGCCCGGCGGCCTTGCCGAGAGCACGGGGCTGCTTGCTGTCAATGACGAGGTGCTTGAGGTCAACGGTATCGAGGTGGCCGGGAAGTCTCTGGACCAGGTCACAGACATGATGATCGCAAACAGCCACAACCTCATCATTACGGTGAAGCCAGCTAACCAGCGCAACAACGTGGTGCGCCACAACAACGGTGGAGCTGCATCAGGCAGCTCGGGTCGATCCTCCGATAGCGGAGCCAGCTACTACAGCTACACGACCCCAGGTGCCGTGGCGACAACCCCTGCGCACATCATCCAGAACTTCCATCCTGAGGAAGTAGACAGCGATGAGGATGAAGAAGACTTGGTGATCGAGGCAGGTGGTGATAGCAGGCTCGCGCCCGCGTCAGGGACAGAAACTAGCTCCAGCATGTCCACCCTGCCCAGATACAAGCCTCATTTTGACCTCCGAAATTCCAATGGGACCTTTGAGCCTTCTGTTATGAGCAGTACCAGCTCAGGGTCACCGAGGGGCCCCGATAGAGGTGTGCAGACGCGGAGCCTGGAAGAGGACGGCACAGTGATCACACTCTAGAGACAATAGATACACAGAGACATCAACAACAGACACACACAGCTGACATTTACACACTCGATATGCTGTATATATGCAGTATATAAAAATGATCCTAACCCCATTATCCTCACATAGGCAATTATTCACAAACACAATATATAATTTACAGACATACACCCCAACATAGTCAGCAACAACATTGCCACACCAACAGACATACACACCAACATTGTCTCTCGTGCCATAGGACTAACTCAGTGACTGTCTCTACTCTGTAAGATGACTGAATCTACTCCTTTAAAAAGAGCATCTCTTTTTTTGGAAAGGTGCTTCAGAAACTCCACAACACAGCACTTCTCTTTAAGCACAGATCTTTTTTTTCCTGCTGGAGGGCCTTCTACACGCTTCCCTCCATAACTAGGAGCACAATAATAAGTAATGGATTAGACTTGATGAGTGTGAACTTAGGGATAATTGCACATGTTTGCAGGTTTTTCCTGCCTGTGGAACTACAAAGACAGAACTCTCTGAGACACAATATCAGTGATGACAATCTGTTTTAATGCTCTCTCTGGAGTCATGTGACTCTGGGATCTGAACCACAAACAAATTTCAATGACTTTTGCGCTTCACAAATAGCACAGTAAATGCTCTACGGTTACACTGTTAATTGAGGAGGAAGCTGTATGACACTAGTTCAACTGTCATGTTTGCTTCCTGGTGTGCTTTGTCAAGTTTTTATTGAACAATGACTAAATTTAGGATGCTTCTAAATTTTTCTGTGTACAAGCAAATTAGCTTTTACCTACATTGATTGGGAGATTTACTAGGCCTGTAGTGGGCCACTGCTAATGCTTTTAATCATTGCCAAGGACCCAAAAAAATCATATTTTTGTAGCAGATATTTTAATTTTTTTTTACCCTTTATGTTTATGACAAGGGCTGTCTCCCTGCTCTGTGGCATGTGATTTATGTGATGTGTTTTTCCTTAAAGATGTAAACAACACCAGAACCTGATACATTGTTGATAACGAACATCGCAGATAACGAACACATCCACTCATTTTTACTGTACACTCTGAAGTGAAGTGTTTCATGTATGAGGAGTGTGTTAATGCCCTCTTGGATTAATACACAGTTCGGGCTATTAGATATACCATGGTTTTAAACCATCCCCACCCAACCAATAGTGGTACATAGATACAGGCTGCAGAAGGAGCACTTTTGTAACAACCTTTTTCCAGGTGACGTGCTGTGACTTGTCAGGGGATGAACTTTGAACTGAGGTCTGACCCACAGTAGATCACCATTGAGCCTTTCTGTAGTTACAACTGAAGCAATGTAGATATGAACACGGGTAGTGGTTTGTAGGCCTATGTGATGTAGGCATTGGCTGCATTATTCTTATCTAATAAAGATATGCTCCACAAAGGCACCTTCTATCATGAAAAACACACACCTGTACTTGTTTTCCATCCCTGACTCACCTTCTCAAATGTTGCACTGCTTGGTGCTAAGGCAAGAGTCTCCCAACATCTAGGTGGACAATAATGACTGAGTATGTTTCCTCTAATGCTTCTGACACTCTATGGCTTATGTATAAATGTCTATAAATGAGCCTACACCATAAAAAAACGATTAACCTACTACCCGGATACACTGCTTCAAGTTAACATTATTATTGCTGATACATTTGCATTAAATCTGTATGGATGGCCCTTTTGTATACTCAAAGGCAATATAATAAAAACACTAGATTTTATATTAATGGATGTACTGAATATACATCTTGAATGTGATGATATTTTGATAGACTGCTGTGCCTCATGTACTCTTAACCAGTGTTCTTGGATCTTTATCCATAGTGTAGTACATGTAGCTTTATCCTTCTCTCTTGTACTCTGATGAGAATCAAAAACACTGGATGACTGTGACCAGAACGCATTCCTATCCACTTTCTTCCCCTCATACATAGACACTTTAATACACTCGCCATTACAAAGGCTTGTTATGGTACATATACTGTAGTATGACAGGGTTGTCCTCTTATCCTAGAATTCCAAGCTGTTCTTCATTAAAACAGGCTCAAATGGCTTGTAGGGAGCATTGTTAATTTATTTTTTTTGCTAACCACTACACTACACTACGCTTGGGATTGTAACCACAGTGACTGTATTTATTTTCTAATCAACTCTGATTTTTTCTCTCTCTCTTCTAGTGTTTAGCGTACATGTATCTCTTTTCTTTCTTCACAGAGTATCATCTCCATAAACAGAGTTTGGGGCCACTTTTTATTTTTATTTTTTTTAATAGGCTTATATTTGTTATAGTGCATATATTGAAGATAACATGCTGTTTTCCATACTGTGAATTTATTTCATTTCTGGAGGAGACCTGAATGAATCGGAGACCACCTACTAATGGGCTTTTTTTGTGTGTGTCAACTCCTTTTGTTTCTTTTTGATAATGAGCAATGATTATTTTGCTTGCTAGATAAATCCTAAGGTATAGATTTGTACTGAAATGACCAGTATTTTCATAATGCTATATACTGTAAATTTGTATCACATTAATTAAACTGTTTAAAAGGATATATACTATATTAAGACATAGGTGCACATGTATACATTAGTCTACAGGCTGGATGAAATAAACTAATGTGTAGAAATGGCTGTTTTGTCATGACTGTTTCTTTTATGTACCAGGGTTGCCATAACTCATTGAAGTCAATTAGGTCTGTACTGAATATCACCTGCTAAATTTAGCTTAAATAAATAGGATGAGTAGAGGGTGGTATGATTATATGGTTATATGTATGTTTTAGGGTCTCTACACATAAAGGTGAAGGGCTAGCTACCCTGGAAAGAAAATGGATGTGTGAGAGCAGGAAATGTGAACAAAAGTAATGACTACTAATGTAATACTGCCCCCTAGTGTTAAGATCATATAATAGCTATGCAGTAATCACTAGCAGTCTTTGAGAACAACTCAGGGTCTTTAAAAGGCACTTCCTGGCTGCTTTTAAATATCATCAAAAACTTTACAAGGTGATGGAAACAGGAAGAAGAAGCAACCATCCAATATTATGGTACTATGATACCATAGTTACTCTATGTGGTGGAAATAATGTCATCGGCTAAGATTTACTTGATATGCTACTACAGGCGACTGATCAATAAAAAAAAATAAAATAAAGTATCTTATTAAGGTTTTGGGCCACTACGAGCTACATGGACAGCCTCAGTGGTGGAGAACCATTCTTCCAAAAGTGCTTGATGATGATGCTTGGTGGTGGACAGCACTGTTGAATAAGTCGCTCCAAAATTTGTTCATTTGGGTTTAATATCTGGTGACTGCAAAGGTCATAGCATATAATCTGCAACATCTTTATACTCCTCAAAGCATTCAGTGAGCCCTCATGCCTTGTGGATAGGACACGGTCATTCTGGACCACTCCCATCATGATAGAAAAGTTTCATCATACAGTAAAAGAGGAAGAATAACTTTGAATTGATTTGCAGTGGTGCTTGCTTCTAAGGCAGTGGCGCTTGCCTCTAAGGCAGAGGTATTCAAACTGTGGGGATGTGGGTGAGGGGTCGGATAGAAAAATACCAAAAAATCTATCCATTCATCTATACCACTTATCCTACACAGGGTTGCGGGGGGAGCCTATCCCAGGGGACACCCTGGACAAGGTGCCAACTCATCACAAAGCACAATTCGACACACACACACATTTACACACTACAGACAATTTGGAAACACCAATCAGCCTACAACACATGCCTTTGGACTGGGGAGGAAACCGGAGTATCCGCAGAAAACTCCCAAAGCACAGGGAGAACATGCAAACGCCACACACAGGGCAGAGGTGGAATTCAAACCCCTAACCCCACAGGTGCAAGGCAACAGTGCTAACCACTAAACTACCACAGCCCCAGAATACCAAAAAAAAAAAAAAAAAATTTTAAATTAAAAGACGGTGTAAGACCTATCAATCGTTCTGCATTTTGCGTAGGAGCTCCACTTTTTAACATCAAAGAGCTGTCTTTTTTTATAATAAAAATGGCAGATGAGTCAGTCGACATTTGCACAGGTGTTTTGAACCCTTTGATATTAAGCCCTGCCCCCCACCCACCATTTCACACTAGTAATGTTTTGGCTTGCGTGCTGGAGGTGTTTGAAAGATGAACTGATGCGGCACTCTCGCCTTCTGTCGAGGTACACTCACTGAGCACTTTATTAGGAACAGCTGTACAACTACTCATTTATGCAATTATCTAATCAGCCAATCGTGTGACAGCAGTGCAGTACATAAAATCATGCAGATACAGGACATCAGCTTCGATTAATGTTCACATCAACCATCTGAATGGGGAAGAAAATGTGATCTCAGTAATTTTGACTGTGGCATGATTGTTGCTGCCAGACGGGCTGGTTTGAGTATTTCTATAACTGCTGATTTCCTGGAATTTTCACACACAACAGTTTCTAGAGTTTACTCCGAATGGTGCAATAAAGAAAAAACATCCAGTGAGCTGCAACAGAAATGCCTTGTTGATGAGAGAGGTCAACAGAGAATGGCCAGACTGGCTCGAGCTGACAGAAAGGCTACAGTATCTCAGATAACCACTCTGTACAATTGTGGTGAGCAGAAAAGCATCTCAGAATGCACAAGACGTCGAATCTTGAGGCGGATGGGCTACAACACAGATCACGTTGTTGGATTCCACTTCTGTCAGCCAAGAACAGAAAGCTGAGGCACAGTCTCACCAAAACTGGACAGTTGAAGACTGGAAAAATGTATCCTGGTCTGATGAATCTCGATTTCTGCTGAGGCACACAGATGGTAGGGCCAGAATTTGGCACTAACAGCATGAATCCATGGACCCAACCTGCCTTGTCTCAACAGTCCAGGCTGGTGGAGGTGGTGTAATGGTGTGGGGAATGTTTTCTTAGCACAATTTGGGACCATTAATATCAAACATCCCTTGAATGCCACAGCCTGTTTGAGTATTGTTGCTGACCATGTGCATCCCTTCATGGACACAATTTACCCATCTTCTAATGGCTACTTCCAGCATAATAATGCACCATGTCACAAAGCAAAAGTTGTCTCAGACGGGTTTCATGAACATGACAATGAGTTCAGTGTTCTTCAGTGGCCTTTCCACTCACCAGATTTGAATCCAATAGAACACCTTTGGGATGTGGTAAAATGGGAGATTCGCATCATGAAAGTGAAAAATCTGAAAAATCTGCAGGAATTGCATGATGCAATCATGTCAACATGGACCAGAATCTCAAAGGAATTTTTCCAGTATTTTGTGGAATCCATGCCATAAAGAACTGAGGCTGTTTTGAGAGTAAGGGGAGGGTAGGGACCCAGTATTAGTATAGTGTTCCTAATAAAGTGTTCAGTGAGTGTAAATGGAGAACATTTCGAGTTCACTGAAAATGGTCAAAAACAGCACTTTTTGACCAAGGCCAAGATTTTGGACAAAAAAAAAAATTTCTTAAAAACTGTAAAGTGGGCTTCATGGGGAAAAGTTTGAATATGTCTGCTCTAAGGGGACAAGATCCAAACCATGTCAGCAAAATGTCTCTGCAGCACAACAGAGCCAGCAGCTGTCACCCATCTGTATGTTCAACCTTTGGAGATTGGACTGGATGTTGGATATTAATCATATTTCAGTTGTAAGATCATTTTCAGGGCTGATTCATCACACAATTAGTGTTTATCTTCAGAAAATGTAATTTGGCTTTATGTAATTTGGCTATATATATGCGAAACATAGTTACTATTATACATTAATTTAAAAACAAATGTTTAAAGTTTAAAATGTTTAAAGTTTAAATCACTAAAATTTCATCTTAACATAAGAGAATGTCAGTAACGAATTCATTTTGACCTTTAAAATAGGCCTAAATAATCTTACATGCCATAAGATATTTCTCTTGACCAGCTGCTCTGCCAATCAGTTGTTTATGAAAATGACATTATTAAAGGAATATCTTTATTATTATTATTATTATTATTATTATTAAAGAGAGATACTATAGTAATGCTTAGTTAGACACTATATAGTTTTTTCCCTTTGTCATGCATCTGTATATAAACACTTACGTGTATTTAATACCCCACTATCTAGTTGTACAAATTTCCACTGCTTTCACTGGTTTAGCTTTGATGTATCTCCTGAAGCTGGATAACCCAACCTGAGCACATCTCTCAGAGGCAGACCTACTGTTTCTGAAATATACTGTTCATGAGTGTACATTGGTTCTTTAATGTGCCATAAAATACTTTATTTAGACATAATCTTTAATGTATAAACAGATTTATATCTCCAAATGTTCCAACATTGGTTAATTTGATAAGGAAAACTGGACTGGTCATTGGGACCAATCTAGACTCCTTGGAATCAGTTTTGCAGGACTTATTTTTGTTGTTACATAGCATTTTATTCTTATCTTGATTTTATTTTTACTTGGTTTTTACTGCCATATGAGTACGATAATCTGCGTTTTCTGTGCATCATCTGTGTCCTTGTAATTTCTTGTTATTTTACTGCTACAACAAAACAAGGATCAATAAAGTACTCTATCAGTCACTTTATGAGATGACTGATAGATAGAGAACTAAATCAATAAATCAAGAACCCATATACTACATGCTGATTTTTATTTATTCAAGTCAACATTGTACAAAAATCCATTACAAGAGAACAATTCTCATACTCCTCTTCTTCGTCTTCCTCAGCATCTTCAGCAGAATCTGCTCCAACCTCCTCATAATCCTTCTCCAATGCAGCCATGTCCTCAGTGGCCTCAGAGAACTCTCCTTCTTCCATGCTCTCACCTACATACCAGTGAACAACGATGCCGCTTGGCATGCATCAGGTCAAACTTTTGTCCAAGCAACTCCAGGAACTCCAAGCATGCATCAGGTCAAACTTTTGATCCAAGCAACTGTCTTCTGCAATTGTTCTGGTGTTACTCAGTGCACATACAGCCCTCTGGACCTTGGCCAAATCTCCACCAGGAACTACAGTGGGTGGATTGTGCTTGCAAAGTTCAAAAATGGCCTTGTTGTCCACCATATAAGAGCAGTCAGAGTGCTAAAGAGTGGTGTGTGTGTTTAAGATAGAGTTGTAGGGCTTTACCACTGTGGTGGAAACCTCTGGAGCAGGATAAACTGAGACTCCAGCTTTGATTTTTTTTTGATGTAGTCAACAGATAAGCACTCCATGAACAGAGAGGTGAAACCAGATCCAGTCCCGCAATCAAAACTGTGGCATATCAGGAATCCCTGCAGACCTGTATACTGATCAGCCTACAGGGGGGGAATGACAGGCCATATGGTATTGAATGCACTCTAAAGTGAAAACGTTCTGTCTACCTCTCTAAAGCATTCTGTTTATCCCAGTGGGGGATTCCTTTAAAGGTTGTGAAAAAAAAAAAAAAACACACGCACGCATACACACATACACACACACACACACACAATTCAGAAAATTTGTTTCCTGTGTAATTAAATGTCAAAAATCACAATGGCCCATTAGGGTATAAATATTTTATGGATTTCTATTCAAGTCTCAGCTTTTATACTGTGTGAACATTATTGCAAAATTCAGACATAGAGGAAAACCTGTCAATACTAATCTAATTAGTATTGAGTCATTTAAACACCACAATCCGATTGCCTGATTCAGATTAAGACAATATTCTGATTCTCCAAATTCCGATTCCCATCCCTGGAATATGTCTGTGGAAATTTGTTGCATGTAAACACCTTATTCAGAAATCCACTGAAAGGAGATATATGCGCATGCTCAGTCTGCAAGGAATTGTGGGTGCTAACAGATGCTTAGCTGTAGTATTGGTATTTAGGAATGGCAACTCAGGCATACTTACAACAACCATGTATACAGGAATATTCTGATGCCTGTACGCATATCAAAATCGTATTCTGAATATGGCTGCAACCTGAATATAGACCTTACAGGTAATTTGAAGTGCATGTAAACGTAGCCAATGAAAGGATGATGAATTTTCTTCTTTCAAGAGAATCTAGAGAGTTGTGCATTATCATGACATAGGACAGGGCGACATTAAATAATGACATAGCCTTGACATGCTACAGCGTACTATCTAGCAAATATGAATAACTCATATTGCCAAGCTGTCATTGCTCAAGGACAGCTTGGCAGTGATGGAATTTGAACTCACAACCTTCTGATCAGTCATCCAATGTATTAATTACATAACATAAGCAATGTACCAGTGCTACTGATATTATGGTTTGCTGCATCTGATATTTTTTAACTGATACGAATTTAACTGATACGCATAACAGTGTATGAAAGGTGCATTAGGGTATACTTCCTGAATCTTCCTCCTAACTCCACCAGTCGCACCTTGCATTACATTGCAATGCAATGCATTGCTCCATTGGGCAACATCAAGAAAGGCAAACAAATCAATGGAAAACGTACGACGTATGCTTGTCAAACAGTAAAGTTTTTAAAAATTATTGGTCACTCAAAAGAGGTAATTAGTATTTCAACGGAATTTAAAATGTATGGGGTTGTGAATGAGGACTTTATAAAAATAAACACTTGTTGAACATCTGATATAAATTCTAGAGGGGCTATTGAGGAGCTGCCACTGTAATCATTAAAGTCTTAGTGGAAGTTGTCACTGTAATCATTAAATCCTCAGTGAAAACACCATCACAACTCACCATTTTTTGCACCCGATCAAGGACAGAGTCTACAATCTCTTTGCCAATGGTGTAACAGCCACAGGCATATATGTTAGCTGCATCCTCTTTGTCACTGATTAGATGCTATATCTGGGTGATAGAGTTGCTTATAATGTCCATTCTTGTTCTTATCTGTGAGCAAAAAGTTACAATAATCAATTAACCCCTACCATGTGACCTAAACATCACTTTCAGATAAGCGCTATAATTATCAGTACCAGAAATGTGAAACTTAAATATCCATTACTGAGAAAACTGGATCATTTAAAAAAAAAAAGGGTCTCAAAGGAAGCAGATTCATTAGCAGGTATTTTTCAACAACAGTTGGCTTCAGGTTTATGAAGATAGCTTGTGGAACCTCTTTCCCAGAACCAGTTTCACTGAAGAAAGTATCAATCAGAATCAGCCAAGCAGGTGCTGCCAGAAGTGATCATCCCTTCCAGCTGGATGCCATGCTCCAGACAATACAACTCCCAACAAGAGTTACCATCTAGAATTCCACTTGGCCAATGTGCACTGAGATACACTCCCTCTGTAGAACCAGGATATTGCAAACCAGCCAAAACCTGTGATGGTCATAATCCAAGTATAAAAATGAAAATGTAAATTTTAAAAAACCCTTTGTAGTGTTACTCTACCAGTTTATCCACTGTTGAGGTAAAGCCAAAAAGAAAAAGACATCTTTAAGCTGCAAAGTAACAGAACATGATAAATATCTAAGAAACCAACAAAAACGAACCTCTCAAAAAACAGCTACTGGACAGCGGCTATTTGGAAAACTAGCTTATGGTCTTATGCATGTTTGTGTTTACATGGCCATCCTGTCAATCATTTTAAGGACACTCCCCTTCACCCCTTCACTCCACACCCTGTTAACTTTCTAATACCCCAACTTAGTGCTCAAAAGAGCTTATTACAAAGAAAAAAAACAGCAACAGCTCTTGTGACCATTCTTATAAATCATTATGAGCTGGAGTTTGCGTGTTTACGATCGATTATATATCGATCAGCCATAACATTAAAACCACCTGCCTAATATTGTGTTGGTCCCCCTTGTGCTGCCAAAACAGCTCAGACTTGTCGAGGCATGGATTCCTCAAGACCTCTGAAGGTGTGCTGTGGTATCTGGCACCAAGATGTTAGCAGCAAATCCTTTAAATTCTGTTAGTTGCGAGGAGGGGCCTCCATGGATCGGACTTGTTTGTCCAGCACATCCCACAGATGCTTGATCGGATTGAGGTCTGGGGAATATGGAAGCCAAGTCAACACCTTGAACTCTTGAGGAACACCTGAGGAACAGCATATTCCTCAAATCATTCCTGAACAATTTTTGCGCATTATCCTTCTGAAAGAGGCCATTGCTGTTAGGGAATACAGTTGCCATGAAGAGGTGTACTTGATCTGTTTATGTAGCTGGTTTGTGTCAAAGTAACATCCACATGAATGCCAGGACCCAAGATTTCCCAGAACATTGCCCAGAGCATCAAACTGCCTCCGCTGACATGCCTTCTTCCCATAGCACATCCTGGTGCCATCTCTTCCCCAGGTAAGTGACACACACACACACACCTGGGCATCCAAATGATGTAAAAGAAAATGTGATTTCCTCAGACCAGGCCACCTTCTTCCATTGCTCCATGGTCCAGGTCTGATGCTCATGTGCCCAGTGTAGGCGCTTTGGAGTGGACAGAGGTCAGCATGGGCACTCTGACCGGTCTGCAGCTTCGCAGCCCCATACACAGCCAGTTGTGATGCACTGTGTGTTCTGACACCTTTCCATCATAGCCAGCATTAACTTTTTCAGCAATTTGTGCTACAGCAGCCCTTCTGTGGGATCAGATAAGGCGGACTAGCCTTCTCTCCCCACACACAGCAGTGAGCCTTGGGCGTCCATGACCCTGTCGCCGGTTCACCAGTTGTCCTTCCTTGGCCCACTTTTGGTAGGTACTAACCACTGCATAGAGGGAACATCCCACAAGACCTGCTGTTTTGGAGATGCTCTGACCCAGTCGTCATGTTCCCTGTGGCACGTTTTGTGTAGACACACCTAAAATCATAAAGTCAAAGACTCAATCATTTCATGTTAAGTTTTTAGTGGCATAAAGTTATTAAAAAGTTACATTTTAACCCTCTATCATGGTGCTTTTAAGGTACCTTAATCTGAAACATCAAATTTGGCCCTGACATTAGAGTCCTATCATGTCTGGCTGATCTATGATTACATACATTCAGTGCACTGGTGCAGAAACAATAATGTTGCCAAATAAATCAAATATGACACATTATAACTTTTTAAAACATCATTAGTTTAATAGATCAGGTCTGGTATGTGAAAGATTATTATTAGAGGCTTAATAATAAGTGATATAACAATGGCAATGGTTGAATATGAGTGTAAATGTATAGTGTAGATACTGTTAGAACACAGGGCAGGAATTAAATGGTTCATAATTTGTCTTAACAATTAATATGAAAGCAGGTCAGAATATATTTGTACCCTAAGTGTAAGTAATCGACCCAGACCCGTTTTGCAATACGGATCACAAACCGTATATACGTATATCATGGGAAAAACAAGTGCCGCGTACAGGTAAAATATCCTGCCACAATACTATCACTGCGAAACCTGGTGTGTGGGCGATTTATGCAAAAGTCGCAGAAACGGAAACGTGCAGTTTTCTCGACTTTACGGATAAACATGAAAGAAAATGCAAATCATTTCCCAAACACACATCAGCGTAAATCATGCCCAGCTCCCAAATGGCTTTCTATGATTCGTTTAGTGTCCTAATTTAGGGTGTAAAGGCCATTATCTGATACCGTATGGTATTACAGAGAAAAGCCACACATTCAGGATGTAACCCCTGCGAGCGGCTGAAGAGCACGTGACATGACGCGTCATCAACATGGCGACCCAGTGCTGAGACAGCAGCGTCTGTCGCTCCAATACAACCAGCGGCGACGTCGGCGGCCAGCTTCAGGTAGCGTCTGCTAGGGACACCTGCACTAAAGCAGGGCTTAGGCCGGCAATGACGGCCTGAACGAGGAAATAAACTCCGGAGCAAGAAATGAAAGAACAACAACCTGACTTCAGTAAACGGCACACTGAGACAGAAAGCGCGACGACGAAGAGCATGTTTGTGTCTCGGGCGCTGGAGAAAATCCTGTCGGATAAGGAGGTGAAGCGGAGCCAGCACAGCCAGCTGCGCAAGGCCTGTCAGGTGGCTCTGGGTGAGCTGTGTTTATATTTACACCACAAGTCTCACCTGCTACAACAGCTGTCCACAGAGCACTGACGACTTCTTTACGATAACACTTTAGTCAACACTTTATAAACCCACTTGTAGTTCAGCGCCTGTGTTTAAAGTGCTCAGGTTTTTACCAGGCCCTAATCATTTCCTCCTTTCCTTTAAAGACTCATTGCCTCATTTGGGAGCTGATTCCTGAATGTTTATCTGCCAAACGCTTCATTCAGTGTTGTTTCATTAGCTTACACAGCTAGCGCTGGCCCTGACATCACGATGCTGTCGCTTGCTGCTCTGCTAGCTGTACTAGCTAACAGGCTAACACCATCGGGCTCATCTAGATAGCGCTCAGAGATTTGTTTAGCTCTTTTTTATTTTTGCATTTGGTCCTCGTTTGTGTATTATCAGCGTATATCTTATCCTAATCGCTATTTAGCTGCTGGATAAATGGTGTTAGTGATTCCAGCGGAGTCTTACATGAACACGGATGTCAGCTGTTCGACCAATCATATGTGAATACGTACTGTTTGAGTGATCAGCTAGCCTTAGCCTGCTCAGATGAGTCAGTTTGCTCACATCACTAGTCTCATGTTGGCTCTTGTAACTTCAGCTTTGCTTCATTGATCAGTGAATGAAAGCTCTGTCATCGATCCCCTGACGACCTGTATACGTGTCTCTGAATCCCTCTGAGCATTATTAAAGGAAAACTCCACCCTGACACACATATTTCTCTAGATAGAAATATTTGTCATGTGCTTAGGGATTCAGATGCTGGTTTGCTGGTTGTTCTTGTATCTTTTTTGTTCCTGTGAGAAGTTAGCGGTCGTGTCCCTCTCTGATGTCACCGGGAGACGGTCAGGTTTTGCAGTTAGTGCTCCTCATTTTCCAGCAGCGCTCGATGTCATATTAATGAGAAATCCACTGTAGAAACAGTGGACACAGCAAACAATGGACTCAAATTTCCTGAATGCAATACAGCTATAGAAGACATTTGTGTTGAGCTACAGCAGAGACTCGGTTTAGATCTGTTTGAGCAGCGGAGGTGTAAGAGCTGGACAGAATAAAGTACTAAAGCACTGCTGCATCTGTCTCTTTAGGTAGAGATGAACCGTATTCTACTGTATTTAGGGCAGTGGAGGCTAAACAGTTAAGGCTCTGGGTTACTGGTCAGAAAGTCAGGGGTTCAAGCCCCAGCTCCTCCAAGCTGCCACTGTTGGGCCCTTAACCCTCTCTGCACCAGAGGCGCTGTATCATGGCTGCGCTCTGACCCCTGCTTCCTAACAAGCTGGATTATACAGAGTTTCACTGTGCTCTAATGCATATGTGACAAAGGCTGCTTCTTCTTCTTCTTCTTCTTCTTCTTCTTCTAAAAAAAAAAAAAAAAAAACAACTCGTGCCACTATCAGCATGTAGTTGAACAGCATTGTTGTTAGTGCAGGAAACTGTTAACCAAAGTCGAAATAGAAAGAAGTTTAAACCAAGAAAGAGAGAGTCAGCTTAGAATTTCATTATAAAATAAATCTTGGATGCCACTGAAGATCACATGTCAGTTCTAAAAAATTAATATGGAAGTTTCCAGCACTGACATGAACACACATGTGGCCCTGTACAGTAGCACAATTATTGATGGAATGAAATGGCAGCTATCTGCACTTCCTGAATGCTTTTTCAGGCGTGTCCGGGTGAACTTTAACAAAGTGGTTTGGCCACTTTTACCCCAGTCCTCAAGTGTATTATTGTTAGGGAGTTAACTGATACTCCTGAAGGTGTAGGATCGTGTGTCCTGATGACATTTCCCAACCTCTGATCTTTGTTCGGGAACTTCCTCAAAAAAAAAAAAAAAAAAGAAAGAAAAAAAAAAAAAAATCAATAACACAGTTCAAAATGCTCATGTGGGATTTGATCATTGAAATAGCTGATGTTGTTCAGTAATCACGTTAAATTTTTCATTACTGCATAACCTTGATAAACGGAGTGGTCTGTTGGTTCAGGCTAACGGCCACAGCAGAGCTGTTTGCACAGCAGTTTCCCGGATTTGTAGTGCACGACTTACCTTGCACATACAGTCCACCTATTCATTGGTGACTTTCCCTTAGCTCATCCAGAAACATGATATAAATATAAAGTGAGAGTTGTTGACTAAAATATTCTTGGTCAAATTATATTGCCTATTAATACTGACCTGAGAGAGGTTCTGTAGTTGTAATAGAACATATTTCTCTTAGATAGATTACGGTATAGTATTTTCCCAGATTTATACAGGATTTCATATCAACAAAAACAGTCAAGTATTCACATTATTTTTATTTATTCATTTTTCTTCAAGCTTATGGTGTCAGTATTGAAATATTACAATGGCACATAACTACTAGGGCCTTCGTGGTGCACCTGTGAAAAGCTACCAAATGTGTAACTATGGTTTAGTCAGTGATAGAAAATGTTAGCATCGTTCCTGAACACTATATCATCATAATAATAAGAATAATAATCATATTGTTATACTGTTTTTTTTTTCTTAATAAAGGGGTTCCATGCCTCTTCAGTTTTGGCACTAGTGATCCATTTTACTCCAAAATTACTCAGATTTTACTTGAATTTCTCAAACCATTATAGCTGATGATTATTACCGTTTACCGTATTACGAGATATCAGTTTACATCAGCCGCAAGGCTTTGCTCAGTCTTATGAAATGAAGTGTTGCTTAAGTTAAGCATGCTGTTGCATGTAGATATTTGTATGATAATGACTAAGAATACAAAAACCACAGTGCACTGCTCCAGACTGAGCCATTTACTAGATTTTGCACAGTTTTCGGCTCATTAAAGGCTTTGCTGATGCCTGGTGAATGAAGTGTGTGTGTGCACAGGGAACACAATTTTCTTCAGAAACTTTATAAACTTAAGAGACTTCAGCGCTTATGAAATCAGTTTTGGAAGTTTAGCCTAAACTGGTGTTTTCCAGTGTTATCCTGCTGTCTCCCAGAAACAATCTCAAAAAACACTACCTTATATTAACAGTGTGCTCGGTTTGTGCTGCGTCTTATTCTGCTGATAGAAATATAGTTTTTCTTAGACCTATATATAATGTGACTATCATTGCCTGCTACCTTATTTGCATATCATTGCATATCACAGTATTTTGTTTTCCTTGTGGTCGTGTTAGTGGCCATTTCTCTGCTTCATCATGCTGATCTAGCTGCTTTCTTTATTTGGCAGTTGGGTGGTTCTTGCTCAGCCTCAGATTAATGCAAATTCAAATCAGGAGCTTAAAAGAACGCCTAAACTTGCATTTACACATGTTCATTTGCATAGACCTGAAATCCAAGTGAGGGAGTGAAATGGAACATAATGTATAAGGAATAAATCACTTCCGGGTGTGCCGTTATAAGAAAATAATCAATGAATGGGTGGTGATTATCCTATATCAGCATGTCCTGAAGTGTTTTATTCCTCATATACCACAATAATTTGCCAATGATTGCATTTTTTTCAGTTAAGGACAACATATCTGTTTATAGTTACATTTCAGTACATCTGTGAACAAAGTTAAGTCCTGTTATCACTTGCATTATAGCAGCTATAAACAGTCATTCCCTCACTTTCTTTTGAAGTTAATAAAAAAAAATGCATTTTGTTACTGAGAAACTGCAAAGCACAACATCCACCATCTGTATACTTTCATGTGGCGGAAATCTGAAAGGAGCAGTTTTACCTCTGACCATTCCAAAGTGCTGACACTGGAGACTACTTCCATAAAATGTTAAACAAACTGACAAAATCTCCTTACAGAAACTTTACTATATCATTATATCCTTTCTTTGGATACATCAAATAACAATACATCTTTTTAATCCGTTTGTTAGTAGGCTTAGTGTCAACCAGTCAAGTCATTGTGAATGAGTTGTTACCATAGAAAGGATAATGCATTAGAATAGACCTGTGATTTTTCTTGCAGCTATCACTATTGCCAGAGGTGCCTTAATAGGAAAATTAAACTGTGCTATGAAAGCACATAGTGGTTAAAGGTCCCAACATTGACCACCAATTGACCAGAAAGAAGTGTAGGAAAGTTGTAGGAAGAATGGAGAGAGTCACAACTGAACATCAGGCTTGGTGAACTATAAACAGCAGTCATGAAGCAGACACTCAAACTTAATAATACATCATCTGACACCTAGAAGACTGCAGTAGATTACTTAATAATATATGTAACCACAAGCAGCATTGTGGGTCATCAGTGGCAGCACAGAAAAAGAGAACATAGCCAAATATATACATGTATGCATCCTTTCCCAGTCCTTAAGAGGAAGGAAGCGCAATTGCGCTTGAATTTAGATGTATGATATTGTAGAATGATACTTTGTGTGTTGTACTCAGTAATAGTTCCACTTACTTGTTCGCATGTTTTTTCTCTCTATTTTTCAGAGGAGATCAAGCTTGAGCTGGAAAACCAGAAGTGAGTCCATCATCGTCTCTACTCTCACTATTCCTTCGCATGCCTTTTAGCTAAAGTGATGTACAAGTGGAGCATTACTTAAAACACCTGTGTGTGGATTTCTGGAGCATATGATCTAGTCTGGAGTAGGGATGCATTAATACCAATGCTGGTATCAAGTATCAGTCTGATACCATGCTCACTTACTCATACTCGTAAAAATGTTCTGATACCATACGGTACTATGTGACGTATGTCTACTGAACAGAAGATATGAAATGAATGTGATCTGGAGATGTTTGACGATTAAAGATCGAAACAAAGCAGACTGCAAACTGTGCTCTGCAAAAATATTAAGAGGAGGAACTACATCATCTTTGTACATTACCAGTAGTTGTAGTAGTAATAATAATAATAATAGGTTTTATTTATATAGCGCCTTTCTCAAACCCATGGTCGCTTTACATCAGGATGATGATAAACAATTCTTAAGTAACACATACAACAATTTAATTCAATTCAGTTAACAGAACGGGGTGAAGAATGAAGTGAAGGAATGTATTATGTGAAAGTGGCTAGAGGTACTCATTTACAGTCAGGCAGTTATAGCATTGAGTGACGAGAGGAAGGAGGAAATGGAGGAGATTTCTCGGAGGCTTTGTGGAAGTGAATTCCGTAACACGGGTGCAACAACACTGAAGGACGTGTCGCCTGTGGAGGAAAGTCTGAATCTAGGGATTGTGAGTAAGCTGGAGCCAGATGACCTTAACACGAGGGGTATAAGGAAGTGACAGTTCAGTCAAATATCCTGGGGCATTAGCCATGTAAGGCTTTGTAGGTGAGGAGGAGGGTTTTGTATTAAATACGGTAGGTGATGGGTAACCAGTGCAACTTGAAGAGAGTGGGAGAAATGTGAGCGGAATGTTTCGTGTGAGTGACTCTAGCAGTCGAATTCTGGATATACAGTAAAGAGAGCGTTGCAGTAGGCTAGAAGGGAAGCAGTAAAGGCGTGGACTAGAGTTTAAGCATCTTTAAAGGAGAGTGACGTGCTGGTGTTTAGACAGTGTCTTTAATCGAGAGAGTGAGGGTGGCTGACCTGACTGTGCAGAGCAGTATAAGTGAGCACAAAGTTCACGCGCTCAAAGATTATCGCGAGCATGGATCAGTAAATGAGCATGCAGAGGAACTTTCGTGCATGTGAGCACTTCAGTTCTGCGAGCACTGAGACACACAGTCATTCTTTCCCCTCACTCTCCAGTGTCTACATTTAGCTCAAGTGTCAAGGTGCAATTCATGACACCTCGCGTTCATTTTTAATGCTTTGTGCACTCAGGTCAGGTGCCCTGTCACGCTCTCTATCAGAGATACTGTTTAAATGCCATAACCTCTTATACTCACTACAAGGAGTTCATCACCAGGAGCACACCAGCAAACATAAACACAGCTTAATGAAATGTTCTGTAATTCCCCGATTGCGTAATACTAAGTGGGATACTCATTTATGTATCAGTATTGGTACTGATGAGTACCAAAGAGCTCATGAAAAATGGTATTGATGCATCCCTACTCTTGAGGCACAGTGGTTGACTGTACATTTGTTTGTGTTATGGAGAGTTTATACAGCTGCAGCTGAAATTGTAAACTAATGAGGAAGTGCTTCGGGCTCCACTCACAAAGCCATTAATTGTCATTGTTATTTTTATTTATGTTGGGAGTTAGAGTGCAAAGCATTATTCATTTAACTATTCTTTTGATGTTTAACTCTATCAGGGTTGGTACCGTGGTTCCTCCCAAAGCTAATTACATCGAAGCTGACAAGTATGTGTTACCTTTCGAGCTGGCATGTCAGTCAAAGTCTCCACGCATTGTCAGTACGTCATTGGACTGCTTACAGGTATTGTATATTCTCATACCTAGCTCAGTAATCTATCTCATATTACACACTGGTTTATAATAATTGCAAATGTGATGCCTTCAGATTGTCATGTTGCTCTTAAACAGGCTTTTTTTGTGGAATATAACTAACCCTGGACTTCCTGTTCCCTGTAGAAACTTATTGCTTATGGCCATATCACGGGTAACGCACCGGACAGCGGTGCACCAGGGAAACGGCTGATCGACCGACTGGTCGAGACGATCTGCAACTGTTTTCAGGGTCCACAGACTGACGAAGGAGTGCAGCTCCAGATTATCAAAGTGAGAGCTCCCTATGATTTTATTGATTTTAATTTTTAATTGCTTGCCAGATGGATAGCAGGAGATGATCCTGTAAAGGTCACCAGTGTGATGCACAGCGTGCTTGCAGAATAAACACAAAAGTAGGAACTAAATAATGTCACTCTACATTTTATAATCCCTTTCGGTTAGACATCTCAAAGATCATACCAGGTTTTGTAGCATAGCTAAGGCAGGTTAAATCACTATTACAGTCTCTACTGATTTCTGCACAGTTCATTACATTAGAAAAGGTCATAATTAGCAGCCATGACTTTGGTGTTGCTTGTGGATCACACTTTTTGTCAATAAAATTAAAGGTGTAGTGAAGAAGTTTGCAAAAACTTTTCCAAAAAAGCCGTTTTGAAAGCCATAATTCAAACAAATGCAGCCCGTGTTCAAGTCACACCCCCAGAACATATGCTTTTTCAGCGTTAAAACCTGAACACTAGTGCATGAGGGGAGCTTTCCGAAGTAATGGACAGTAAAGATACATTTTTTTGGTCCTTTTTTGGTTAGATGTTGGTACATTATTTATTTACAACTGCCATGATATCTGATGTGCCATAATATCTGATAAAATATGACGTAGTACTAAATATAATACACAAAATGTTCTAACTAACCTCACCTTTAAATTGCTATAGATGCTGAAGCAATTGTTGGTACATTTTTACAAGTTTCTGGTTTCATCATGGCTGTTATTGTTTGGTTTCTCAGGCTCTCCTGACTGCAGTCACATCTCCTCACATAGAGATTCATGAGGGGACAATTCTGCTGACCGTGCGCACCTGCTACAACATCTACCTGGCCAGCCGCAACCTAATCAACCAGACCACAGCCAAGGCCACGCTAACTCAGATGCTCAACGTCATTTTTTCACGCATGGAGAACCAAGCAGTCAGTATAAACACTTTCACTGAGCTGACTGATTAAGTAAGGAATAAAACACTTAAGGCATTTTAATATTAGAAAATAAACAGTGATGTGGTGGTGTGATGCGGCCTCACGACCAAATCAGATTAGAGAATTCAACAGCTCTGTAGTATAATACTCTTTGATGTCTCTTTTTGTGATTTAAAAAAATTTTTTTTTTTAATAATGAGTCAGTCAGTTTTGTCAAAACTTGTTAGGTTCCCTGTTATAATTGCATGCATGTTGTAGGCACTTGAGGCCCAGGAAGCAGAGAAAGAGAGGCAGCGGCTTCAGGTCCCGAATCCTGTCCCAAGCTCCCGAAACCCTTCACCTACACCAGGAGTGTGCGCGTCCCCACAGAATGGGCCTCCAGAACCCTCTCTGAGCCCTCCTGAACTCACATCCACACCCCCTACTCCTCAGAACTCCTCCTTGAACGGACAGTCAGAGGGACCAACAGCAGATGAGGAACCGGCTGCACCAGAACAGAGTTCAACCAAAAGTTCACAACCAGGTGCCTTTTTTTTGTCATGCTAACTGAAAGCACTGAATATACATCAGCTGTTGTATATGTGATATACATATTTATTTATTTTGGTTGGTTATATTTTATTTATGTATTGGTCCAGAACTGCAGGAGTCAGATCCTTCTGTGCCCAAGCCACTGGAAGAGAGGGTTGCTGAGGGAGAAGAGGGTCATCTGGAGGCTGAGACAGAGCAAGCCTCAGAGGTTCAGGAGGAGGCAGAGCCAGACAGTGGCCTGGGAGAGAGCTCTGTGGAGGGAGGTGAGGGGAAATCCAGTGCAAACACTCATTTTACCAAATGTGCTGATGAAAATTTTCCATATCACAATAATTACGTAATGTTTTATTCATTGTTCTGCCCCTGCCACTAAGTGGTGATTATATTTTTGGGTTGTCCATACATCCCTGCATCTATCCGAGACTCTCGTTAGCGCGTTATCTCAAGAACGAGTTGTTCAATGTTTGTAGGATTTATATGGAAGTATCATTGTGACCAGCAGATGAACTGATTAGATTTTGAATGGATCCAAACAGGGCCAAGGTCCAAGGTCTGAAATAGTTTTTCTTCAATAGCTTCTTCCCTGTTTGAAGTATATTTTAAGGGTATTTCAGGCACACAATTAGTAACAAGAAGGATTAGACTTCTCGGTGGCAGAGGCATATTTGTCAACGTCGTTCGTCTTGTTCCACTTGTTCTGCTTTATTATTGTAGTTGGACTGGGCAAAGAAAATTCATTAGCTAGCCCATTCATCCAATCCTATACTTTGGTTCCCTGAAAACTTTACTTTAAACTCTCTGTACTAACAAAAAAAGTCATTTGTGTGCCATATATCAGTGCTTCTCAAGCATTTTGTGTCCAGTGACAACTTTAAGTATAAAATAAATTTCACGGTCCCTAAACATATTCCAGCTACTCACATATTAGGCATATTTAAATGTATGCAATAAAATATTTTGGTTATTTATTAGAGCCATGAAGCATTTTCCTAAAATTTCCACCCATACAATACATAAGGTCCAAATTGACATTTTTTATAAGCCTACTTAGATTCATTCACTTTAAGTGAACAGTGAAACAAAACTAAATAAATATACTTTTTTTTTTAATAATAATGGATTGTGCTTTTCCAGTTTTACAGTAACAAACTGTAAAAAAAAAAAAAAAAAAACTGGCTGTGCATCGTAATCATAGACCCCACTTTGAGAACCATGACTTCAGTGTTTTTATCATGCTGTGTACATGGCATTTCAGGCCCATATGTGATCTTTTATTAGTTCTACTGTTTCTGCTTCAGTAGGTTTGGACCAACATTCTGACTCCGAGTCCAAAGTGACACCCCCTATGGCCAGGACAGACGCTCAGCAAATGAATGGTGTTGTGGATGACCAAACCTCTGTGTCATCAGATATTCTGGTATGTTACAAATACAGGTATCACTTATTTGGTTATGTTTATTTTCCTGTATCTCTTAGCTTGACCCTTAAGTGTCGGACATTTGCTTGTTTATTATTGTTCAGTAATACTTGTGTTCTCTTGTGGCTTCTAGTCAAGGTGACATTTTGTCTACATGTTATCTTGTTTTTCACTAAGTCTTCTTGCTGGTACTCAGCTCTTGAAAGATTTCTGAATGCAGTGTATTAAGGGGATAACAGTTGCCAGGATACGACCTTTCTTCACTGAAAAACTTTTGTGCTTTTGTAATTTTCCACGCAGAAAAGCTGCATGCAAGAAACTTGCTGCAAAATTGCTGCATTTAAACAAAATGTCCACCTTAATATACAGTACCTGAGGGCTCTACCCTATTTGCAATCCACAGACAAGGATTTCGACATGTTGCTCTGTACTGGGAAAAGACCAGAAAACCTGTTTGCCTGAAACTTACTTATAATCAAAGTGCAAGGGCAGTTGTTGGGGCAGTTTTTTTTTTTTTAGAATATTTGACAATATAATGTGAAGTACAGCCCTTAATAGAAAATGTAGCACTGCATTTGTGTCTACAGTAGCAAAACCTGTCCACAAATTCTTCCCTCTGAAAAAGAAGTCCCATCACTGAAACAAAATATATTAATGAAAGATTTATGAATGTGTTCTACAAACAATATTTTGCATAAATGTTTATTGACTGCCCCAATAACTGTTTGACTTTCATTATACGCTTTGAGTAAATTGGTTTTCAGTAAAGGGATGCGTTACAAATTACTGTCTTTGATAATTGCAGATCTGTTATGGAAGATTCAAATTAGTTTGATAAAATGCTGTTTAAACCAGGGCATGAAAAATCCAGAGGACTTCAATCATAATGGAATCACATAGTCAGCATAGTCTTGGAAACTCTGTCAAGGAACACCCTAAGCAACAAAGGTGTATGCTCACTGGCATCACAGGCTTTGTAGCTTCTAAAACATCTCTAGGTAGAGCTTATAGTAGATGTAAGGGCTCTTTGACCTACTGTGTGATATCAGGCATTCCTCAGACAAACAGCAAATAAGCCACAATACCCTTTTATTTTAAACATCTCTATAAGGCTTACTTTTTAAAATTTATATCCATTTCTATAGGTTTTTACAATGGCCGTGAGTTTTAAATTAGGAATTGCATTATAATAATGTTTTTAATTGTAAAGGAGCCATTTTTACTGATATAGAATTGGAAATAATGTCTGTGGTGTGTATGCCATGTGTGTGCAGGAGACAGAGGTGATGCAGAGCATGCAGACAGCTGCCCGCTTCTCACACATCCTTCAGAAAGACGCCTTCCTGGTTTTCCGTTCCCTTTGCAAACTCTCCATGAAGCCATTGGCTGATGGTCCACCAGACCCCAAGTGAGACATTAAATCCTTTTACTCTTTCCTCCATATGTGCCTACGGGCCAATAGTTTACGACAAATACCTGGCCTTCCAGAAGATGTGTCTGCAGAGAAATAAATGCACTTTGTATGTGATGAAATACTGGCATGGTTGTATAAACTAGCAGTTTAATGGGTTATTTTTAACAATAATTAAATTTCATATTATGTCTTAGATTATGAGTTAGTGACTAACAATTCCAGTTTCGCATGTTAGACTGAGAGTTGTTACGAAATATGTGCATGAAGTTACACGCCTGAAGTGAAGCTGGAGTTTTCACAGTTCTTGGAGGTTGGAGGTGCATTTCAGCTCCATGACTAGATTAGAAAATCAGATGGAGTCAGACAGTGTCGCTGATTAAAAATGGCTCAGTATACCATTAATCGTAAACTTATTGTCCTACACATAAATGTTAAGAGCACAGCACATGGGTGGTTGTCTTGCTAGAAAACCTATTTCTCTATACATCATGAACAATCACTGAAACAACTCAGTTTACCTTTTTCTCACTGGGCATTTCTGGACAAAATTATTTAAAAGGCTAGTTTACATCCAGGCAAGTGTAAATGAGCTTAGATGCAGAATGTAGTGCATCCAGATAGGTTCTCTTAGATCTTATCACTGCTTTTTACACAGTTGATCAAAGCATGCTATTCTGCTAGCTGCTACAGTTATTTGGCCTCTGGCAAAGGGTTGGATTGCTTTAGATCCTATTTAAAATATTGGGAATACTATGTTGCACTGGGCACTTGTATTTTGAAGCCTTAAACACCTGCTGTCAGCTTTCTGCTTTACTACATGACACTTTAGTACATAACTTGCATGTGTCTTATAATTTAAACCAAAGGGGAAAAAAAAACTTTCTTATTCGAACCAATGCACAAAAGAAAGCTCTGTCTTGTCTTCCGGTCTCTGAAGGCCAAAAACTGTGCCAAGAACCTATTAATCATTTTTGATAATGACCTCGCCTTGTAATTTCTGCAGTATCTGCAGAACAGCATACTATCACCTTTGTAATGTCTCTAAGGTCGGGAAATGAATACGCGCTTTTGTGATTATACACTGGAAGTTCTGCAATGCCCTCTTCTCTGGCCTACCTAAGAGCTGAATCACTCTCTACTGGCCATCCAAACTAAAGGGGGAGTTAGCTTTTTGTGAGACAGCATGCATTTGGTGCTTTGTGAAAGTTGCTTCTCACAGTCCCAAAAAGTGGAAGCTAAAGCAGCTAAATATATATATATATATATATATATATATATATATATATATATATATATATATATATATATATATATAGTGGTGACATTGTTCTCTGTCTTCTTTTAGGTCTCATGAGCTACGCTCTAAGGTGGTCTCGCTCCAGTTGCTGCTGTCAGTGCTTCAGGGTGCCGGCCCCGTGTTTCGCACACACGAGATGTTTGTGAATGCTATCAAGCAATACTTGTGTGTGGCACTGTCTAAGAACGGAGTTTCCTCTGTGCCTGAAGTGTTTGAACTCTCTCTAGCCATCTTCCTCACCCTGCTTTCCCACTTTAAAGTGCACCTTAAGATGCAGATTGAGGTAAGACAAGAATATAGGAAGACGCAATTAACTGATTGTATCTGCAGAATTGGATACAGTTGAATACAGTTGAAACTTTATCGGTTCTCTTTGGCTTTTCTCAGGTGTTCTTCAGAGAGATTTTCCTGACTATTCTGGAAACATCTACCAGCTCTTTTGAGCACAAATGGATGGTCATCCAGACCCTGACTCGCATTTGTGCAGGTACTCATGCTTCTGCTTTGCCTATGACCTGTTTCCATTAGTTATGGAAAAATACTCAATATTCATTATGCCAGCATGTCAAGGCCTAATTATGAAAGAGTTCAGTTTCTCCTCTTCTCTCTCAGATGCCCAATGTGTAGTGGATATCTACGTGAACTATGACTGTGACCTAAATGCAGCAAATATCTTCGAGAGGCTGGTGAACGATCTGTCAAAAATTGCTCAGGGTCGGAGTGGACAGGAGCTGGGAATGACTCCACTGCAGGTATTCCCTTATCTATGTCCCACTGTTTTATTGCTGCACTCTGAGAAACAGCTAACTTTAAAGGTTTTAGTTGAGCTAGCATGTACACTATCAGTCTACTTAAGTGTGAGTCAATCTGTGGAAAGCCCATTGGATGTCACTGTGGCTAAAGTCTGGAAAACATCTAAAAGAAACGACAAAAAATTGGGGTTTGGCCAAAAATGGGGTTTTCTGCTGATAGCATGACATGCTAGTGTTCTTATTTTCTTGCTTGCTGCACTGCAAGCTACTAAGAAAACTAGCCAACACTGAAACATCTTGTGACATTTGCATTTTATTGTGTGGCTACTTTATTAGACAAAATAAAATGTAATTAATTATTTAAAAAAAAAAAAACATGCTTTTTACGGGGCAAGCCATGGCAAAGAGATTTTGGTTACTTACTTATAAACCATTCTTATGAAGGAGTTAATAGTACTTTACTTAACATCATGATCATCATTATCCAAAAAAGGGGGAAAGGGATTGTAGCGTTTTGTCATACTATGCCACTACTTGGCGAAAAAGTAGTTTGTTACTGGAGAAGTTACATTATTTTGAAAATAGCTCTACGATTGCCACACTTAAAATGTAGTTAAGCCAGTGGCGTCATTACCTGTAGCTAGCTACTCCCAAAGACTGGTCGCTAAAATGAATCAATTCAGTGTGAAGTCAGATACTGGCTGTCAAAATGCCTGTAATGGTCCTGCATCGCAGTGGGAATGGAATCTTTATATGCAATTTTTTTTTATATGCAAATTTGCTTTTTCATTCTCCTTTTTTCACCTGTGGTTGTAATATATGCCAAAGAGAAGCAGGAAAGCCTTTATGTGAAACTTCTTCATGTGAATGGCTTTTTCCCTCAAGGCAGCCTAAAATATTCTATTGATGTTTTATGGGCAGGTACAATACAGACATGTTAGTTGGAGATTAGTTGCAACATTGCTTAAAGCTAGTGTCAGTAAGTTTTTGGTTTGTTTTGCAGGAGCTGAGTTTACGTAAGAAAGGCTTGGAATGCCTGGTGTCTATTCTGAAATGCATGGTGGAGTGGAGCAAAGACCTGTACGTCAACCCTAACCTACAGACCAATCTAGGTCAGAAGACATCCTTTGTAGGATATTTAAGGACTTTCCTCTTGCCATATTGGTTCTGCAAGGTGGTTTAGATCACCTTCAGTGCTTCAAATGTCTGCAGTTCTGTGTCTCATTTTTTGACTCCGTTGACTCCGTGTTCTGGTGTATGTATAGGTCAGGAACATCAGGCTGAAGGAGAGGGAGTAGAAGCAAAACTCCCTGAACACTTGTCCTCTCGCAGAGACAGTGTCAGCTCTCAGGACTCGGCTGTGTCGTCCAGTGTTCAGGCTTCCCAGCCTGACCATCCTGAACAGTATGAGGTTATCAAACAGCAGAAAGAGATTATCGAGCATGGCATTGAGCTGTAAGTCTCTGTTTTTTTCTTTCATTCTTTTTTATCTTCGTTCGAACTGTAATGTCTTTATTTCCACCGTGTATTCTGGCTAGATTTAATAAAAAGCCCAAGAGGGGTGTGCAATACCTGCAGGAGCAAGGCATGTTGGGACCCTCTGCGGAGGATATCGCTCAGTTCCTGCACCAGGAGGAGAGACTCGATACAGTAGGTGTATTTATTTTCTATTTGCTGCCTTTGCTGTGCTTAAATCTATAATGTTCTCAACTCGTCTTTTGCTTCCTTTGTAAGACTCAGGTTGGGGAGTTCCTCGGTGAGAACGCCAAGTTCAATAAGGAGGTGATGTACTGCTACGTGGACCAACTGGACTTCTGTGGCAAGGACTTTGTGTCGGCATTGCGCACGTTCCTTGAAGGCTTCAGGTTGCCTGGGGAGGCGCAGAAAATCGATCGGCTCATGGAGAAGTTTGCAGCACGCTATCTGGAGTGCAATCAGGGGTGAGGGGTTAACAGAGTCCACCATGAATAGAGCAAGTCTACACACCCAGCAGCCCACAGATTAAATCTGACCTATAGATTAATATTTACTATTTAATTGTTTAGGAAAGCTACTGTGAAGACTTGTATAGTCAGGAAGACACAAAAGAAACAAAACTGCAGTTTTTATTTATGTAATAACAAGACAATTGTAATGTAATAACGTGGCATCATCTATTGTTTTTTTTTTTTTTTTTTTAATTGATTCCTTTATTGACTAAGTTTTCTGCCTCGTATCTATCCAGATTTTTCCCATTTTGTCCACTTGTTTGTGAAGGTTGTTCTCTTTGCACTGACCTTCAGCTGTTTGTTTCCAGGCAGACTCTGTTCGCTAGTGCTGACACGGCCTATGTGCTGGCGTACTCCATCATCATGTTAACCACTGATCTGCACAGCCCACAGGTGAGTTTAAAACCCTCTTAAAGACGCCAGGCTCTGGGATTAGTTTGAGGACTGTTTCATCTTACCTTTATTCTGATAAGCCTGTTTTTATTTATTTATTTTCTTTATTGTATGCCATTATAGTCATGTGCACAATTTCTAAATATTCCTGCCGTTTTTGTTTCGTCTCAGGTGAAGAGCAAAATGACAAAAGAACAGTACATTAAGATGAACCGTGGCATTAACGACAGTAAGGATCTGCCTGAGGAGTACCTCTCCTCCATTTATGACGAAATAGCAGGAAAGAAGATCGCCATGAAGGAGAGTAAGGAGTACTCCATTACCCCAAAGTCCAACAAGCAGAGTGAGTGCTTTTTCAGTGTGAGGGAGTGAATTTTTCTTTCACCCAGCGAATTTATTTAATCTCCTATGTAGACTTAATAAGCATAAATTATTGAACATATTACTAGTATTAATTTAATTTTATTTTATAAAACCCTTCAGTAAGGTCCATTTTGTGAGCAGTACACTAACTGAATAAGGCTTGGCTTTGCTGGCAGGTGTAGCTAGTGAGAAACAGAGACGACTGCTGTATAATATGGAAATGGAGCAGATGGCCAAGACAGCTAAAGCCCTGATGGAAGCTGTGAGCCACGCTCAGGCTCCTTTCTTCAGCGCCACCCACCTGGAGCATGTCCGCCCCATGTTTAAGGTACCAGACCTTTACCCTTTCCCTCTTCTTTTCCCTCTTTTTAGAACCATACAGCATCTGGGGTAATCATGCTTCTGTCTAATCATGCTCTAATCTTGTGTCTAATCTAGCTCTGTCTAGTCATGTTAGCTTTACAATCTATCGTCACAAAGTGAAATGCAAGTTCAGCTGTGAACTCGGTTCTAGACAAATTTTAGATTTCTGTTGTGTAGCACTGCTAGATATGATTATTACTACTAGGACTGGATGGTTATAAAAATTGTCACTGTTTTTTTTTTTTTCTTAAAGGATTAAACCAATTCTAAACCAATAATATTGGCTGAAATAAATGTATAAAGTCAAAAATTAAGCTGATATCAGTAGTTTTTTAATGGGGCTTTGCTAATATGATCATTAACGTTTAAAAATGAAATCAGAAAAGGCAATGCATATTCAAAATGTCAGTTATTGTATCACTTAACATTAGAACATTTCTCATTTCACTTATATTTAAACTTTGCATTTCAGTTCATACTATATAAAGACTATTTAAAAAACATATTGCCTTTTTAGCCAGGAAGGCAGAGATTTTATGATATTCATATTCAGAACATTTGACTGACATTGTAGAATTATGGCTGCACTGCAGGTTATCATTTTAGCATAAATGAACCATGGTCCTTTTACAGTGAAGGGTTTGCAGAGGGATAAAGAAAAGATGTCTTTCAGTGTAAGATAATGAAAAAACAATTACATTTGCATGTTACAGTTGGCGTGGACGCCCCTGTTAGCAGCGTTCAGCGTTGGCCTGCAGGACTGTGATGACCAGGAGGTGGCGTCTCTGTGCCTGGAGGGAATTCGCTGTGCAATCAGAATTGCCTGCATTTTCAGCATGCAGGTGAGTTCAACACACTACACACTAATCAGTGCAGGGATTATTTATAACTGCTTATTTCTACTAGACTTTTCACTGTTATGTGTTTTTTTTTTTTGTGTGTGTGTGTGTGTGTGTGTGTGTGTGTGTGTGTGTGTGTGTGTGTGTGTGTGTGTAGCTGGAGCGTGATGCATATATTCAGGCCTTGGCCAGGTTTACACTGCTCACAGCTAGCTCCAGCATTACAGAGATGAAGCAGAAGAACATTGACACCATAAAGACCCTCATCACTGTGGCACACACTGATGGGAACTACTTGGGCAACTCCTGGCATGAGGTGGTCATTGCCCTACAGCTCAGCTTTCCATTTTGGTCTTGTTAGCTGATTTAATTGAATTTAAGCAAAGCACTCATTTCACACCTGATCTGTTATCTTCTGTTCACTTATGTAGATTCTGCGATGTATCAGTCAGTTGGAATTGGCTCAGCTGATTGGCACAGGCGTAAAGACACGTTATATCTCTGGTGTAGTCCGAGACCAGGGAGGTAGCATTAAGGGCTTTCCCACTGGTGGAGAGGAGTTCATGCCTCTTGGCTTAGGTAAGCCACTTTGAATGTGATTAGCGTTCTTAGGGTGCTTTCACACCTACTAGTCCCTTTGCAGAGTCCGAATGCACACGAAGTTGATACTGTGGGTTCGTTTGCTAGTTGGTTTGGTTTAGTTTCAAACTGCATGTAGCTTAAGAAAATAAAAAATCAAAAACTCTTGGCTGAGGGCGTTGTAGGACTGAAATTGTGCTCATGAAATTCTCATTCATTTGTCAGCAATTTGGTGTTGGAAAAAAGATAAACAAATCTTTTCCATGTATACACAGAAATCACAAAAATCATCTGAGCATGGGTAACACAGAGTAAAATAAATTACTAGCTAATTGTATAGATAACTATTTATATAGGCAACAAGTTTAAAACTTATTTCGTATATGCGTCCATCATTTATTTTCTCTTTTTGTTTGTCGGACCAGTTCTTCAGAACGTCACATTTCCACAGCACTTCAGGCCTGTCTTTTGACTCACTTTGCACCTTGTGGATTGCGTCTACAGAAAAACACGACCCACAACCCAAAATACATGGCATGTGTGGATTAATCAGATTCTGAGTCAAATCACTCATTCTTGTTGCAGTCAAACCGGACCAAAACCACCTCGCTCAGATGGTCATGGCCTGGTAGTTTTGGTCTGCACCCGAATGTGATTGATGTGTTCTCCCGTGCCAAAATAACCACACCAAAGAGGAAAACACACCAGGGGTCGACTCAGACAGACTAAATGCTGCATATGCGAAAGCACCATTAGGGCCCAGACAAACTTCTCAATGGCATTATGTTATGAACAGCTTGTGATTTCATAGAAAGACTTGACAGAATGTATTGTAATCCTTGCACTTTATTCAACATATTGTTTGTTACTGTATTCTTGACCTACCGCAGGCACACTAGTTGGGGGTCCAGACAGACGTCAGATGGCTCACATTCAGGAGTCAGTGGGGGAAACCAGCTCTCAGAGTGTAGTGGTAGCTGTGGACAGGTAAGAGAACAATGGCTGCTAAAAAGCTGTATATTTAGTGTTGTTGCTTTTTGTGTTTAACTAATTTTTCCATTTTGTCCTCCAGAATTTTCACTGGATCCACAAGGCTTGATGGAAATGCAATTGGTATGGGCATATGTTTGTATTTGTCTGAATTGTCACCATTTCTGGCACACTTCCTGCATCCGTAGTTCCTGTATTTGTATTCTTTGTGCATAGATATCGGTTTTGAGTTATCTTGAGTTCACTCAAACGTGTAGCTTTATGTAAGATTTTAACCTCTTATCTTTAACATTGTATATTTAGTTATGCCCTTGCTCTCCTTTAATTAACTTAACTAAAATATTGCAAAAAAATACCAAAACCTTAAATTTATGTCCCTGTTAAAGTCACAGTTGAATTTATTAGTAAACTTTTCTCTTCCAGTGGACTTTGTGCGCTGGCTGTGTGCGGTGTCAATGGATGAACTGGCTTCTGCTCACCAGCCACGCATGTTCAGTCTGCAGAAGATTGTGGAGATCTCCTACTACAACATGAACCGCATCCGACTGCAGTGGTCCCGCATTTGGCAGGTCATAGGAGACCACTTCAACAAGGTCAGCTACGTCTCTGCTTCTAATGGATTTATCGTTCTAGTCTTTGATTTCTGCTCTGCAGAATTCGTAGTAGCATTTCTGATGTGTTTACACTGTTTGTGCTGTTCTTACAGGTGGGCTGCAACCCTAACGAGGATGTGGCCATCTTTGCTGTGGACTCTCTGAGACAGCTTTCCATGAAGTTTTTGGAGAAGGGAGAGTTGGCCAACTTCCGCTTCCAGAAGGACTTTCTTAGGCCGTTTGAGCACATTATGAAGAAGAACAGGTTAGAGAAACAGAATGCTATGGAATCAGTAATAATTTAGCCAGCATTGGTTTTACTTAGATTTCTTCCTCTTTTCCGTGAAGGTCTCCGACAATCCGGGACATGGTGATCCGCTGTGTGGCTCAAATGGTGAACTCGCAGGCAGCTAACATCCGCTCAGGCTGGAAGAACATCTTCTCTGTGTTCCACCAGGCCGCATCAGACCACGATGAGACCATAGTGGAGCTTGCCTTCCAAACCACAGGACACATTGTCAGTGAGTGTCAGCAACTTCCCCATTTGAGAGAGCAGCAACACCAATATACTCTTTGAACTAGTCTTTAATAAAAATGGTTTAAATGTTCTTATTGTCTTTCCACTCATTTTCTCTACCTTCTCTCTCTTGTTTTAGTGAAAACCTTTCAGCAGCACTTTGCAGCAGCTATTGACTCATTCCAGGATGCAGTGAAGTGTCTGTCTGAGTTTGTGTGCAATGCTGCATTCCCTGATACTAGCATGGAAGCCATCCGGCTCATTCGCCACTGTGCCAAATATGTGTCTGACAGACCACAGGTGAGCATGCGCACTTTACCATAGTTTACGAGTGACCTTTTAAAAACAAGATCACTTCCTTATGCGATTTCTCACTGTCATCCTGCACAGGTACTAAGAGAGTACACTAGTGATGACATGAACGTTGCTCCTGGTGATCGGGTGTGGGTGCGAGGCTGGTTCCCCATCCTTTTCGAGCTCTCCTGTATCATCAACCGCTGCAAGCTGGACATCAGGACCAGGTGGGATAACCCAGTTCCAAAACTCCTTCAGTCACACTCTTACTGATATTTCAGGCTGTTTACATTGTTTGTGTGTACGTGTGTCTTTAGAGGCCTGACAGTGATGTTTGAGATTATGAAGAGTTATGGACACACTTTTGAGAAGCACTGGTGGCATGATCTCTTCCGTATCGTCTTCCGCATCTTTGACAACATGAAACTTCCAGAGCAGCAGACTGAGGTGAACCAGTGTTGCATATTTTCCATTGGCCGTAAAAGGGAAACTTGTATTTACAGGAATAGTCTAGTGGTTGTAGAACTAAATTTCTATCTGATGCATCTGTGGTGCACGTTTTATTAACAAAACACTCACTTTATGTGTGTAAAGGCAAATGTTGGGGCCTCAATAAATGTTTATACCAAAAATGTTTTTGGAAGAATGCTTTTATTATTTATTAAGCCAAAGGTATTTGCTCTACATTTGTATAATTGATCCTTTTAGAGGTAGGAGAATGTAGAAATGGGGTGTTTGTGGTCATACACATCGTTAAGTCACATTGTAGTGAACAGCTGTGTATTACAGATGAAGAGATTTAGATCATGCTGGGTGTGTATTAGTAACTAAATATTGAAATATTGAAAATTGAAATTACCTTTCCAACATTTTAACGAAAAGTTTGTTTGGAATCAGTTGTATTATCTTCAGATAATTTAGTTAACTATGATTATAAACTGGAGTCAGATATTTACAAAATAAAAAGAGAAAACACGTTTAACCTTCATCTTCACCTGTTTCTGCCACTGGTTTAAGATTAGCAATGGGTTTTTCTCCTACAGCGCAGATGTGGTATGCAGAGATTGCGTTGCAAGAAAGCTGGAATATTCGTTAAAGATTGATCAGTGTGCTGCAATGTTAGTGACCTGCTGAATCCTTGCAATACTTCTGAGAGCAAATAACCAGCAAATGTCAGACCATTTCTCATGTGATTTTTGTCTTCCACAGAAAACCGAATGGATGACCACTACATGTAACCACGCGCTCTACGCTATTTGCGACGTCTTCACACAGTTCTATGAGCCTCTTAGTGAGGTGTTGCTGGTGGATGTTTTTGCTCAGCTGCAGTGGTGCGTCAGACAAGGTAGAGCTTTCAGTTGCTTAACCAAACACACTCATTGCGCCACCATTTTGTGAGACAGGTTGAAAGCTCACAGTCATGACGCTAATCAGCAGTCCAAAATGGAGCAAGTGTTTATATTAATGTTGTTTTGTCTGATTATCTGTTTAGTTAACAAAATTATACAGGCTGCCATCAAATTACTGGTGAAAAGACTTCTTAACCCAGGGTTTTTAAATTTTGTCAAAAATAATAAAACCATATACCTGCACATGGATAAATCTGTTTAATGGAAAATATGTTTAATGCTATCAGTGCACTAAAAGCTTCCCTGAAGTTGTTCTTCCATTAATTGCTTTCGCATTTGTGCAAGTTAAGAAATAAAACACCACAGTGTTGCTTTTGATGACACAAAGGTGCCAAACCTACAACTCGAAACACTGCTACTGAACTCATAGCCAATGAAATAAGAAAAGCTCCAGTTTTCTGGTGCCAAAAGTTCCTGTACTTTGTGCAGCTCTTACATAGTCTTTACTCTGTGTCCTTAGATAATGAGCAGCTAGCACGGTCGGGCACCAACTGTTTGGAAAACTTGGTGATCCAGAATGGAGAGAAGTTCAGTGGGGAAGTTTGGGGTATCACCTGCAACTGCATGCTGGAGATCTTCCAGTCTACCAGCCCTCATGCGTATGACACTTACACACACTACTGTCTACATTCACGTTTCAGGAGTGAACAAATCAGTAACTCAGGAGCCTTTGACAAGCAGATTTTGTGACAGGCCAATTTTTTATTCAGAGTTACCTGGTGGACATACTTACTGCTACTTACTGGCTTTTGTGAAGTAAAAGTTTTAATATGTACATGCTTTACGGTGGTGTGATGCACATCAATGCTGTAACTGTAGCATGAGCTACTGATTCTGAATTCAAACCGCCTCCTGCACTGCACCCATCACCCGAGGTGCACTCTTTCTGACTATAGAACTGTTTTTACTACAGAGCACAGATGAAAGAGTCTTTTCAGAAACAGGAACACACAGTATGTGGTAAGACTGATGAAACTGTGCAGAGTAAAGTTCAGCACAATGCTGTCATTTTAGCACAACTTGCAGTCACCTTGAGGCTTTAAAAACATTAAATGGAAAATAATGAAGCTATCCAGAGTCAAATATATATTTTACCAAATATAATAGCTGAAATGTTGGCTAACAATTTGCTGACTTTTTGTTGAAGATGCAAACACAATGTGCTGCATGATCATATACTTGTTCATTTCCCTTAGTCTTATGTTATTACATTACCACTTTTTGGTGAAGCCAGTTAGGTTTCTGGGCAACTAAAGCAGTACATTGCAGCTTGCCCAGTATGCTAGCTAATGAGTTTGTGATTTGTCCACCCTTGCATTTATTAATGATATTAATATTTACTTTTTTTCTAACCACCTAGAGATTGTTTAATGCTAACAACGGGATCATGAAGCCTGTTTGCAAGGCAACTGTGATTGACCATTTGAAATGTTCCTAATTAAATACACCTGACCTGATGCAATTATTGTCCTCTTAATAGCTTGTTGACATGGAGACCAGCTGGGCAGGAAGAGGAGGTGGGAGATGGGAAACACATGGTGAGATGACTAACATAAGCAAATATCTCACACGCGCACACACCACGAAAAAGATACACAGAGATAATCACCAACCAAATGGCACTCTGATGTTCATATGCCAGTAAATATCTTGTTATATGCCTTCTAACACTGACACACCCTAGTTAGAGATCACGTTGAACAAACTATGTGGAATCCAAATGCAAACTGTTTATTTTCAGGATGTGGAAATGGACTCTCAGTCTCAGAGCAGCTTTGAGAGGACGCTGTCAGAGAGAGGACAGAGTCAGATGTCCACTGCCAGTGATGAAGCCTGGAGGGGAAAGCCCCATGCACGTACGCAGCCCACTCATCATCTCTCACCTACACCATTTAGACACTTCCTGTTCTTACTGATGTCATAGCATCATCTGATTTTTTCCAGTTTGCGTTAAACGCATATTAGCTGTGAGTAAATGTGGACCTCACTCTGTTATCTCGATTTCATGAATTCTATTTTAGGCTTTGTTGTCATACTCGGTCCTCCCCTGCACATAAATTATACTATGGAAAAATTACTATGAGCCATAAACGTTATCTGTCCTGCTCGTTGGCTCATTTTTATCTCAGCTATGATGTGTCTTTGATGTGATCACATAAAAAAATTAAAAAAGGAGGAAAGACATAAAACTTAGAAAGGAAGGGTAGAAAAAAATAATCAAGACTTTTTTTTATTCTCTGCATTTCTACAGTTTAACAAATATAAAAATATACAACAAATTTAATAAAGGAGTGATGGAATAGTGTCATTGTTCTAAGGCCCTTATGACCATAATGCAATTTCAAACAGTTGTTAAAAAAAACTGTGAAGAATCATGCAGGCGAAGCAGAAGTCATCTTAGCATGTCCCTTCTCTTATGCAGACTGAACCAATTATATCTTTATGCAAATCCTGTTTAAAATAGACAAAATAGTATACTTAGAGCTTCTAATTCACTGGTGAATGGTTAAAGCAATGGTTAATACCATGATTAGTCCACTTAATATATCATCAGCAATACAATAAACTTGGATATTTTCAGTCAGCATATCGATGTCTAGAATGGTGTGCGATACAATTTACTCTACCCTCGTCACTCAGTGATCCACGACCTTGCCTGCAGTTTTCATGTCTCCTAGGAAGGTCTAGAGATAGAAACATAATGCCGGCTGTTACCAGTGCTTTTATCTCAGCAAAGTGATAAATGTGCAAGTACACACCTAAATACATACTCTGGTTAAGGTTGTAAAAGTTCAGTTTTAAATTCTTCACTCAGGTTAAAGTATAAAAATATAAACTCTTAATTTTACTTAAAGTGTGAAAGTAAAACTATGAAAAAAAGATTCACAAAAGAATACCTCAGCTGACATACTTATTTTAGTTACTGATTGTAAATTAAGGCCCCTTTTACCAAGGAATGTGGGAAAATAGTTAATTAAGGTTAACTAGTAACAGTTTTGTTCCTCTCAAATTTTAGCTTGGACTATAAAACTAGCTTTGCAAATAGCTAGCTGTCACAGGACAAACTGTGTGTATTCAGCAACAGATAAATTACATATTTAGATTTGTTAGGAATTCTTATCAACTCCTTAAAGGTGTATAATGCCAAAAAGTCACCTTCTGACGTGATTGACTCATGACTTATGATTTTGACCTTATGTTTAGTGGTAACAGAGTAGTTGTACATTGTTACTTCCCTCCTCAGTCATGACGTCAAGGAATCATGAACTTGATTAAACATACACACAGTAACTTCACATAATAAAACAGAGAAACACAAAGCCACAGAGGTACTGAATAAAGGAATGTTCAGTAATAAAGGAGGCAAAGAAATATTAATAATCTATTAAGGATTAATATAATAATATTTATAATCAATGAAATATTATAGATTATTACTTTACATTGAGTGACACTGTGCTGTTCTAAGACCTGTGTACTGTGTGTCACAGGAGTGTCGGACCAGAGGCTGTTTGCAGGGCTCCTCATAAAGTGTGTGGTGCAGCTGGAGCTCATTCAGACCATAGATAACATTGTCTTCTACCCAGCCACCAGCAAGAAGGAGGACGCTGAGAACATGGCTGCTGCTCTGGTATGTCTGCCTGTATTTTTTTTTTATTATAAAAAGTTCCATTAATGTCCTTTTTTGTGGGTTAACATCTGCATGCCTGCAGAATGTAGTTGTATTTTAATGTTGATGCAGCCATGCAGAAGACAGTTACAGAGCTGAGCTTATAATGTCACGTTCTGGTGTTTGTGTGTCCTCCCCATTCAGAGAGATGGTCTGGAGGAGAGAGAGGACGGGGAGGCACAGGTTGAATCAGAGCAGGGCATGTACAGGCATCTCTCTCCTCAGCACCTCTTCAAACTGCTTGACTGCCTACTTGAGTCGCACCGCTTCGCTAAAAACTTCAACTCCAACAATGAGCAAAGGACAGCGCTCTGGAGGGCAGGTTGGTCTCCTCCATATGAACATATAGACACTTCGACAGCCGACAGAGGGGACTTACTCTCTGAAAGTGTCAGCCATAGCCCTACATTTACGCTGATTTTTAAAATCATTTTTTCTTTTTTAAATACATGACTGAAGTTTTTTTCTGGTGAGACCTGGTTTATTTTATTATAATGAATTTTTCTTTGAATTTAAATGGAAAAAACTACCATCTAAGTCTACAATATACTTATGCCTTCTTATACACTCATGAATATGATCTAGCTACAACAGTGACTGCTCACTTAATTAGAATAAACTATTGAACAAATTCTATCAAGTTGTATGTAATTTGAGCTAGCTACTGATTTTCAGGTAACACTATTCAATACATGCAGTAGCAAACATCAGTTACTCTCATTAAACTTGCAGTGACATGGGACTTTTTACACCAATATGTAGATTTAAAGTGGTTTGCCACAACACTTAAATTGTTTATTATTGTAAGTGGTCTCACGTCAGTCTGTAAAGAATGTCGTCATCAGCTATTAATATGTATATGTCTGGTGTTCTCTGTGATCAGCTATTAAGTGATTTGCCAATTCTGTTCAAGCAGAGTGCTTGGCTGGTAATGAGGTTTTGTCTGCTTTTGTTTTTCTGCAGGTTTCAAGGGCAAGTCTAAACCTAACCTGCTGAAGCAGGAGACGAGCAGTTTGGCCTGCAGTCTGAGGATACTTTTCCAAATGTACTCAGACAGGCGGCTGCAGGGCACGTGGCCCGATATCCAGACTCGACTGCTACTGTGAGTTTGGACTCGGGGCCTACAGAGGTTTACTATAGAGAAGTGCAGCCGTATGCTTTCATTATAATAGCTCGCTACTCTGTCACTGAGACAAGTAGCCAGTGAAACATCTGCATGTAATAACATGGACAAACTCTGTAGCCTGCACAGTTTTTTGGCTTTTTATAAGGTGTAATGACTCACATCAGTAAATTATTGTCACGTGTTGAATATGAGTTTGCTGTTTTTTAACAGTCATATTTAATTGTAGTCTTTAATTTGAAAGTAAGACAGTAAAATGCTTTGTAAGTTAACTAATTGGTAAAGCAATAGATTTAGAGACTAGTTTGTGTGCCTTAGTGCTGGCTGTTCACACAAATTTTGCTAGATGGTTACAAATATTAAACATTTGAAGGTTAGAGGGTTAAATATTTCCTCTCAGATTTTTAATAGGCAATTTAACTATTTTTATATAATTTAACTCTAACTAACCACTTTAATAGAAATACCTGTACACCAATTGAAGATTGCTTTTTGCAGGGGGGATTAGACAATGTTTTTCTAACCTTCAGCTGTCTAGTTTCGGTGAGCCTGTGCCCACTGTAGCCTCATTTTCCTGTTCTTGGCTGACAGGAGTGGAAACTGCTGCGGTCTTTTGCTGCTGTAGCCATCCACTTCATTGTGGTGTTGGTTCTGAGCTGCTTTTCTGCTCACCACGGTTGTAAAGAGTGGTTATCTGAGTTTCCATAGACTTTCATAGATCAAACCTTAGATCAAACCAGTCTGGCCATTCTTCTCTGACATCTCTCATCTCATCTCATCTGCCTGCAAAAAAATGGATGTTTTGTTCCCCGCAACATTCTAGAGACTGTTGATGTCAAAATACTGGGAGATCAGAAGTTTCTGAAATACTCGGGGGTTCATCAGATTGTGTAGTGACAGCCTGCAATATCTCTGGCTTTTAAGTTCATCCATTTTTAATTTTAATTTTACCAGGAGTTTTAATTTGTATTTTCATTCAGATTGAGTAAATGTTCATTGACAGAAAAAGCTTCAATGTTCACCTCACCCCTTCACTCATGTGCATTCATGTATTTCATTCTTTTTCTCCTTCCACAGTGTGTGTAGTGAAGCCTTGGCCTACTTTATCATCTTAACCTCAGAGAGCCACCGAGAGGCCTGGACCAGCTTACTGCTGCTCCTACTCACCAGAACACTCAGACTCCCTGATGACAAGGTAATTCTCCTTACACACACACACACACACACACAGCTGTAAGCTGAATATAAAAGCCGACTGTAACAATCTATCACAGTCTTTTCTTGTCATTAGTCAAGTGTCCCTGCAGGTCGCATATTCAAACTTTCTGTGACTTCTAGTCAGAGAAACTGAATGGTTCCTTTTACACTGCTGCGTAGGAGAGTGTAATGGTTCTGCTGACGGGGTTGTTATTTCCTGCATGATGACCCTGATTTGAATATTCCCCTTATCCGTCAGGGTTGTATGGTAAACTTCGCTTGCAGGAAACTCCCAGCTGATAAGTCAAACTGTCAGTGCGATGACCTCAGTATGTAAAGGAAGATCCCAGAGTTATACTGATAGAGTACTGACAGCCCCAGGAGCTTTCCCTGTCTTTTTTATCCAGATGGCCTTTGCCATTCATAAGAGCACTAGAGATAACTTTAGAGCTGATCCACCTCTCTGGAAACACCAACTGCTTTTTTTTTTTTTCCTTAATAGGACAACCTCACAATTTGTGAGTAATAAAGAATATACAAACCCCATTTCCAGAAAATGCAATTTGTAAATTCTCTTTAACCTTTATTTAATTGACAAAAGTACAAGGAAATGACTTTTAATGTTTTGGCTGACCAACTTGATTGTATTTTATAAACAAATTTTATATCTGATGCCTGCAACAGTCAAAAGAAAAGTGGGTAAGGGCAAAATAAGTGTGAAACATTATAGAATATTCAAGTGACACTGTTTTGAAACATTCCACAATAAGCAGGTGATTTGTTAACAGACGAGGGTATCGTTGGATATAAAAGGAGCATCCGCCAAATGTTCAGTTCAGTCTTTGCAAGCAAAGACGGGCTGTGGCTAACCACTTTGTACCAAACTTTGTGAGAGAATTGTCAGTCAGTCAGTTCAAAAAGAACATTTGTCAACACACGATTGCAAAGAATTTAGCTCTTTCACCATCTACAGTACATAATGTTGTGAAAAGATTCTGGGAAATCCCAGTCCGTGTAGGGCAAGACCAGAAACCACTGCTGAATGTGTGTGACCTTCAAGCCTTCAGATGGCATTGTATGAGAAACCGTCATGCTACTGTGATAAATATAGCCACACGGGCTCGGGAATACTTCAGGGAAAACCGTTGTCACTTAACAGATTCCGCCACTGCATCAAGATCTGCAACCTGAAACTCTATTATGAAAGGAGAAAGCCATACATCACTTCAATGCAGAAATGCCTCTGAGTTCTCTGGGCCCAAACTCATCTCAGATGGATGGAAAGACGGTGGAAACATGTGCTGTGGTCAGATGAGTGCATGTTTCAGCTTGTTTTCACGAAAAAGAGACGTCGAGTTCTCTGTGCCAAAGATGCAATGAACCATCCAGACTGTTATCGGCGAAAGATGCAAAAGCCAACATCTGTCATGGTATGGGGCGCATCAATACCCACGGCATGGGTGACTTGCAAATGTGTGAAGGTACCATTGATGCGGAGGCATAGGTTGGGATTTTAGAGAGATATATGCTGCAATCAAAGTGATGTCTTTTCCCGGGATGTCCATGTTTTTTTTCATTAAGACAATGCCAGGCCTCATTCTGAATGTGCTGTAACAGCATGGCTTCGTAGACACAGAGTGTGTGCTTGACTGGCCTGCCAGCAGTCCAGATCTGTCTCCTGTTGAAATTGTATGGCACATGAAGAGGAGACAACGGTGACCACGGGCTGTTGAGCAGCTGAAGGAAGAATGGGCAAAACTTCGATTTGCAACACTGCAACAATTAGTATCCTCAGTTCCCAAATGATCAAAAAAGTGTAATTAACAAGAAAGGTGATGTAACACAGTGGTAAACATGCCTCGGTCCCAACTTTTTTTGACTGTGTTGCAGGCATCAAATTCTAAATTTGTTTATATTTACATAATACATTTAAGTGGGTCAGTGAAAACATTGGAAATCTTTTCTTTGTACTTTTGTCATTTAAAGAAAGGTTCAGGAGATATTAACGAATCACAGATTCTTGTTTTTTATTGCATATTAGAAAATATCCCAACTTTTCCGGAAATAAGGTTTGTAGTTTGAAATGGGGTTTGTAGTTGGAAATGGGGTTTGTAATCTTTAATTAACGTCCTTCTAAGATGATTTATGAGTTTTAAGTTTACACATGAATCTGTTGTTTGTCTATGCAATAGTTATTGTAGTAGGAATTTGCTGTATATCTATCTTAATGAACATATCTTTTATCACTCTCCAGTTCAAGCCACATGCCTCCTGTTATTACCCCTACCTATGCGAGATGATGCAGTTTGACCTCATCCCTGAGCTGCGTGCAGTCCTGCGTCGCTTCTTCCTCCGCATCGGTTCAGTCTTCCACATCGCTGCCCCTGAGATAGTGCACACACGAGCCCCAACCTCATAGGCCTCTGCAAGGCTTGTGTGTGTATAAACGACTACGAAAATAGGAGGTGGGAAAGCTTAATTGTTGCGTGTCCCTCCTCTGGTGTGAAGAACCATGCAGGATCACTCGGAGCCGATGCTGAGACTGCTCGCTCTGGGCTCTGGGTGTCCAGGGCCACCCTCCATTTCTGGATCTCATGACCTTTTTACCCCACGGCTCCCCCTCAAGAGAGAAAAGCACTGTGAGCCAACAGAGCTTTTCCACTACGTGGACTTTCTAACACTGCAGCTCAGTAAAATCATATCATTTATTCCAGAACAGGGGGGCAGTATGGCAACAATAATTAATTTATTAACCATATAGTTGTCTATCCTGTTCCTGATTGACAGTTGATTTGTGTTGTTTTTTTTTTGTTTGTTTGTTTGTTTTTGTGTTATCTGTTATTTTTGTCCTTTCAGTAAGTCAACAAACAGCGATGTCCAAATGCACAGAGCTGAAAGAGCATTTTTTGAATATTCCACCATTCACACATTTGTAATTTAAAGCAACGTTATGCCTATGATGAAAGAGATTTACTAAATCCTCAGTCAAGAATTACAGCAACAGACACAAGGGTTGGGCACTGCTGTAACAATCATACCCACACACAATCATTCGATTTGATTATACCTACTGGGTTAATAATCTCTTTTGGTGTATGTTGATCAGTTCTGATTGAAGCTTTAATGACAAGCAGTGCAAAATACACTCCGTTGCTGGTATTTGCATCTTAGCATATTGCATTCATATAAAACAGAAGTGAAACATTATTTTTGGAGCCTAGGTTTGGGTTGCGTGTGTCACATTTAACAGTAAGTATCCTGAATGCGGAGCCAGTTACCCTTCATCTTCTGATGAGTGTGTTAATAAAAAGAGGGTTAACTTTTATATGGAGTTGAGCTAATATTGGCCAGGGAAAGTAGAGCTGCTCTCATTTCTTTTGATTTCATCAAGTATCCTGTCTAAGCCATTCCATTCGCTCGGTAATACACACTACACTTCCCTGCGTGAAGTGCAAAGAAATTGTTTGGCCTGGAAAAAATATTTGGAAAATGCCCGTTCCATTCGGCCTACATTTAAAGTGTGGGTTGTCTCTTTGTTTTTCCTTCTTGGTGGAAAGTCCCTGCTTAGTGGACAGATTCATTGTCTTTCCAGTCCCATCATCAGCTGAGCTTTATCCCAGTATTGAGTGTGATCAAGTCAGCTTGCTTCATTATCTTGCAGTGTTGCCATACCAACACCAAGCAAACCCACAAATAAAAAAGGTTACATACACTGTATAATGCAGACTTGTTTATACTTGAGTATAACAGTATGAAGCCTCTGTAGTAACAGAGCATATGAAGCTTGGGATTCGTTTTTATGCGGATGTATTTAATTATTTGAAGTGCATTTAAATATTTTCTGAAAGCATTCCTTCCCTTGCAACTATATATGTCTACTTTGCTCCCCTGATGTATGGGGAATATAAATATATACAGTAAGAAGAAAATACAAAGTGTAAAGTTTTCATGTAAAATAAAGGATTAAATAAATGCACTACACATATTGTGGTGTCATCTTCCAAGCATGGGGAATTCTGAATGAAAACATAATACTCCATTTACTCCAGGCCATTTCATGCTTCCTGTATCTGGATTGAATCCTGATAAGATTTTAACCACATGCATTTACACTTGTAGTCAAATGCACCTCCGCTTGGCCAGACTGAGCTGTATTGCACATTAATATTCAAATCAACTCATCACACTCAAACACCAACTTCCAGAGTGCTTCATTTTAAGGTTTATGAGTAAGCTATATGCCAAATTTTTAAAAGTGCTAACAGACATTCACAGAGCATGTCTGTCATGAGAGACAGATGCATTTACACTCACCACCTACTGCAGTGGATTGAACGAGCTGTTTTAAATCTGTTTCAAGTGCATCTTGAGTGCATTAACCCTTTAATATTTTATGAGTGTAATCTCCATCCAGATATAATCCTGCCTATCAAGACTCATGAAGTGAGCAATTGTAAGTGGGGTCTAGGTCTTCAGAGTTGCAATTCTCTGCACTGAATAACTTTCAGAATTTTAAACTAATGTTTAAACTAGCAACAAATAACTACTTACACTAATATGCTTTTATAGGATTTTCTAATCTAAGGATCTAGTAAGTAAAATAATAACAAGCGTAATAAAAGTCAGGCGGCATGGTGGCACAGCAGGTAGCGTTCCTACCTCACAGCTCGAGGGTTTAATCTTGAGCTAGGGTTACTGTCTGTGTGGAGTTTCCCGTGCTCTCCATGTGTGTTTACTCTGGTTCACCGGGTTCCTCCCACCTCTCAAAAACATGCCGGTAGGTGGATGGTGACTCTAAATTGCCACTAGGTGTGAACGAGTGTGTGAACTTGTGTGCATGATGCCCTGTGATGGGTTGGCATATGATCCAGGGTGTATTCCCACATCTCGCCCAGTGTTCCCAGGATAGGCTCCAGATCCACAGTGGAAAAAGTTCTAATAAATAAATATGATGGTGCCTATTTGCTTAGTATTTTAACAATTAGATTATACTAATACCTGTACTGTGAAATGGGGCCCTGGCTGAAAAAGAAAAAAAAAAGGTTTTTTGATAAACTCTGCTAAGTTTAAAGCTTCATTTCTCTGTTAAATACATGTGGATTAAATAGAAGATGCAAATGAGGGTGAAAATGAATTAAATGCACCACAGAACTAAAAGACTTAGACTTGGGTAATAAATGTTACCATGGTGTTTTCTTGTATTCTTTATTAAAGCGAGCTTTGACTCAGACAGCTGTGTCAAAAATGACATTAAAACACATACACTTGTTGGGAGTAAACTGGTTTCTTTGGAGTCAGGGGAAAATGCCCACGGACCACGTGACTGGGATACCTGGAGCCATTTAGCACAATCACACTGAAGTTGCTCACCATTAGTCCGCCCTCAGAGTCTTAATCAATCAATAATCATAAAAGTTTGACTCTTAACTCGTACTCAGATGCACACTGTGCGTTCCTGCTAAGGTATGTTTTCGTCTCACAAGAATCTCTCCTACCTAAACCAACATAACCTGCAGCAACGTAGTAAGCACAAGAGGCTCAATTTCTTGCGCATGCGCAGATGGTGTCTGTCCTGTGGTATTATTTTTTTCCCACCCACATTTTGGCAAGCACGTTTCCGGCTCTAAGGCGATTGGTCAGCTTTATGGGCGGACCCCTTTGAAGATGAGGTCTTTGCCAATCCTTGTGCAGGAGGTGGGATTTGTCACAATAGGAGTGTGGAAAGAATAAACGCTCCTCTTGAGCAAGCAGGTTAGGTAGCTGGATAGCTGGCGTAGCTTTGCTAGGCTGCGGAGGTGGATTCGTGTAGGTTGAGCAAGAAATGTCGGATTTACAATCGGGCAGTGACTGGACTCCTGCTCAATATTTCGATCATGTGGGAGAGCGAGACGTAACGCTTTTACTGATCTGAGTAAGTAGCACGCGCTGTGTGCTGAGTGCTGTGTGGTGTTTAGTGCTTTATGGGGCTGGTGAACACCGGGCCGACTCTGTTAGCTAACGTCAGCGCTGCTAGCTAGCGAGCGGAGCAGGCTGTGGTAGCCCAGGACTGACGTATTAACTCGGAAAGCGCTAACCAGGAAAAGGACTAGTAGCTTAAATTCAATTCACTCAGACCTTACTGTTTATTGTGTCGTTAATTCCTTTATAGATGTGTTTATGTACTTATACAGGCTGTAACGTGTAAGCGCAGACAGTGGCAGTTTATTTACATATCGGTTGAATCTGAATGTGTTTAAATAATAATAATAATAATACTCTGCTTTGGTTATACCAAGCTGCTACAGCGTTGTAGCTAGGCTAGCTAGCTGACTTGTAATGTTCCTGATATAATACTAGGTTAATAATTTAGGTTAATAATTATAGGTAAATTACAATTGAACTGTAATGGTGAATGCAGCCCAGTGAGCTAACATTAGTTAGGGCAGCTACTTTAATGACATCCACAAGACGTCATTTACTGACTGTACTGTAGCTCTGGCTACATACAAACAGCTGTTTTCATAAGACAACGGAAGAAATGACCAGGTTAAAAGCGAAATAGTGCTCTGATGATCTGAAATAGCTTCCTATAACACTTCATTCTCTCTCTCTCGCTCTCTGTGTGCGCGCGCGTGTGTGTGTGTATGTACGTATGTGTGTGTGTGTGTATATATATATATATATATATATATATATATATATATATATATATATATATATATATATATATATATATATATATACACACACACACATGTGTATATATCTCTCTCTATATACACACACACACACATATATATATATATATATACGGAGTGGGTGCTGTACCCAAACAGGTTCCTATAGTTACGTAATCGTGATTGCCCTGTGGGCGGGGCCGCTGCGATGCGTGGGAAAATCAGAGGCGGGGCCAACAGAAAGATTCCTGTTCATTCTGGCTGTTTTCTCACACTTTACAGTAGATTCTAGAAAGCAGTTGTTAGAGATTGGTACTCCAGCTCTTGTACAATAAACCAACACAGAAGTTAGAGTGCTGAGAGTTCGTGTGGAGCCCGGACCGGATTTCCGTGTGGGTAAGCAGGGTTGCTCTTTAACTTTGTGGTTCAGCAGGTTGTCATGTGTGTTGTTTACAATAGAGAGCGATAAAGCGAGCTGCTGTACAATGTCCAAAGTGGAAGAGAGCTAGTGTTATTGATGGCCAGTGTCTCGGTTAATGTCTAACTAAGCTATACACAGCCTGCTCGAGGGTATGTTAGATTTTAGCTGGGTTCTTTAGGATCTTTCGCGTGCTGGCCTTAAGGGCACGCATTCTTCCTGCGTGACTTGAGTCTCGTGTTGATGCGCGTCAACACATCAGAAGCGCCGCACATGTTCCAGCTTTATAGCATATCACGCTCATGAAGCAGTAATATAACCACGCTGAAGCTCCTGGCTCGTTTCTAATACGCGTCGATCACACACGAGTGATTGTTTGGGTGCTGATTTCTCTCAGAGACGTGGTTTAATGGGGCAGTGTGGTGAGCCTAGCTGCCCCGCTTCACCACGTGTTTGCTGCTCAGGCTGCGTGTCTGAGTTCACGCGCATCTGCGCTGTTTTCTTTTCTGTCCATTGTTAGGGCTTTTCCAGTGAGTTGTGGATTTAAAGCGCAGATCGTGCTGTATGTGTTATTTCCTGAGAGCACGCGTTCTGCATGCTGTTTGTGTCACCGCTTTAGCGTGTTATAATGCAGTATGGGGAAATGCTAGTGAACGAGCACGCGCTGTGTTTGTTTAAAAAAAAAAACTCTTCACGCGCAGTGAACGTGTACGTGCTGCACATGAACTACTTCATTTCCTCATATCCAGCATGGATGAAATCCTAATTCTAAGCACAGTGGTTAATCAACCCCCCACCCCCTTAATTTCACTCTGGTCAAGGTTAGTATAGCCTTCTGAGTCTTAGAGAAGGGGATAGGGGTGTTTTTGTTCTTCATCAGACTGAGGCAGATGATAAGGGGCACCATCTGCTGCTTTGGACAACCAAATTAGCCATTGGGGTTAGAAAAAAAAAAGGTGTTTATTTACAAAAGCTTAGGGGCGCACAATATTGCATGGTCAATGTGATAAATATCACAATAAGCATTTCAGAGTAACCATACTGTCAGGTGTCTTTATAGTCACAATAACCTTTTCCTGAGTATTGCTATATCCATGTGTCAGTACTCACTGCAATAAGTAAATAATTGGATAATAAATCATATGTTTGTACCAATTGTTTCATTTCCTAGTCCTTTTCACCATTAAATAAGTAAATTAATTAAACTCTGAACTTGTTGTTTTTCCATCATGGCTCAAATGATGTATTGCTGCATTTTCAGCAAAGCCTCACAACAACAACAAAAAAAACATGGTAATATCTTCAAGTATTACAGTACATTTTTGCTCTATTCCCCAGTCTTACAGTAGTCCTTAACCTTTCTCCTAAAAAACTTCTAATTCTGACTTCCTCCTCCTGTTTAGAGAACATGTCTAAGTCTGTTAGTGTGAGAGAGCACTCTCACTAATCATTTTTTTTTTCATTTCCCTGCTCTCTGAACGCAGTGTCCAAGCCCTTGCACCATCCTTGATTGTATCTGTTTACGCCGGATAAGAAGCAGAGGAAATCAATGAAGATCAGAGGTCAACCTGGTTTAAGATCCGTGATGAGAGAGCCAGGGTCAGCACAAGTCTGAGTTAGAGACGCAAGCGTCTGTGTGCTGTTTTTCAGACACTGACGAGCAAGCAGGAGCGGTATCCAGCGCCAGATAAAAGACGTATCGCACGTAATTATGTCTTACTACAACAGAGAACTGGTCGTGTACTTCATCAAGTACAAGCTCTCCCAGAGAAACTACCCCTGCAACCACATCGGGCTCACGGAAGATGCGAATGGAACTGAGGGAGGCCAGGAGGAGGAAGTGCACGCAGAGGGAGCGGCAGAATTGGAGACGCCGACAGCAGTCGTTAATGGCTCCATAAACGGGACAGGTTCGGCAGGGACTCCTCCACGATCGCCGACTTTGTCCCCTCAGAGGCAGGTGAATGGTAGTGCAAGCCTGGAGGCAGTAAAGGAGGCACTGCGTGACTCGGCCAACGAGTTCGAGCTGCGCTATGCACGCGCCTTCAGCGACCTTTCTTCACAGTTGCATATCACTCCAGTCACGGTGTACCAGAGCTTTGAGAGTGTGATGGACGAGGTGTTCCGCGACGGTGTCAACTGGGGCCGTATCGTGGGCTTGTTCGCCTTCGGAGGTGCCCTCTGTGTCGAGTGCGTGGAAAAAGAGATGAGTCCGCTGGTGGCACGTATCGCTGAGTGGATGACCGTCTACCTGGACAACCACATCCAGCCCTGGATCCAAGAGCAAGGAGGATGGGTAAGTGAAATTCTTAATCAAAAAACTTCAATCATCTTCAATCAAATCTGACAATCATCACCCTTATTTTTCTATCATTCAGTTTAAATGTGTTGTGTTTTGGTATGATATTTTATACTTAACTGTGATAAGATTAATTATGCCTAATGCCATTGTTATCTTGGTTTTTTTTTTTAAACTTAGCGTTCTTCTGTGCTCAGCACTCCCAATTAGGCATCCTGATTGCCTGTTTAAGGGTTAAAAGAAGGCAAAATCAGATGTTATTGATCATGTTCTGCCAGTAGCTCCAGTGCTTGTGAAAACGTGTTTTGCATTTGCTTGATTTGCTGCCCCCTTGGGTCGAGATGAGAGCTGTTTTTAGTGTCGGTCCTCTCCTGGGTCTGGGTGGGGACTTTAAACGGCATGTAATGGTGAAAAGGACAGAGAGATAACGCAGTGGTTGGAGAGTGGTCAGCTGAGCATTGATCATCCCTGTTGCTTATCAGCTGAATCGAAACTGAACGGGGCAGAGCAGAGCAGCGAGCATCACGTGTAAGCTACATATGGAGGGTGGTGGGGGACGGTCCCCCTGATGCTCTATTGTTTTCCCCGCTGGTATTCCATTGTTCTGACTATTTTTGCATTTTGTGTCTTTTTTTTTTTTTTTTCTTCTTTGGTCAACTAGGCAGTAGATGAAAGCCTATGCTGACAGGGAGGTCATGTGCGGTATGCTTTGTGGAGATGCGATATAAAAAGCAATTCTTTCTCTTTGTGGTGAGAACCAGACGACTGGGTGGTCCACTGGGGATATGTTATGGAACTCCTTGTCTGATAGGAAAGGTCATTTCGAGGCTGTTCTTTGATTGGGCGCTGTTGCATTTAGTGTCCCTCTGATTGGTTAACTTGTATTGCTGGTGCTGCTTGAGGCTCAGTTGAATTTAAGTGCATTTCCGAGGCATCAGATGACATGAAACGCTTCCACACCGACTCGTGTTTCCCTCCTGTTGCAAAATGTCCTAACTCGATGCCTCACAGGACATAGTGTCCAAACCATTCTCAGTAATGAAATGTCAACAAGCCAGTCATAATCTGAACTGGAGTCAAGGCCTAAAGATAAATTTACTCTCAAGTCTAGCCAAAAAACATTTTACACCATTTTATTTATTTATTTATTTATTTATTTGAGGGGCATCACAGGATTATGATTTTTTTTTTTTTTTTGCCAAAAAATTCATCCTACTCACACTAGTGAGTGACTTCAGTATTCAATGAGCCAAAAATGGCTGAATGAAATCATCCTGTGGGTTTAACAAAGAAATAGTTATTTCACTTCTTCTTCACGAAAGGAAGCAGGCATGTGGTTCTGATGTCACTTCCTTTGTGGTTAAATGAAAGTAAATCTGTAAGCCTGACAAGGAGGAGACAAGCACAAATATGGTGCATGAACATACTGAATGTAGGCCAGCTACCCTCAGAGACACGCTCACAGTGTTCATTATCACACAAACACACACACACACGATAATGGTTCCCTGTTAACACCAGGCCCCCAGCTAATTGCTGGTTAAATTTGGCTAATGGGTGGAATTGATCAGCTTCTCTAGTACTGTACTATGTTGTTGAACGTGCTGTTATTGGCAGTTTTAACGCCTTACAGCCAAGCAAGACCCACATGTACATATCTGAACAGTTACAGAGGGGGAAGTGAGTTCACGAAACCTTTTTTTCATGCAATAAAAACATAAACAATTATTCAGTGTTCTGGTAACTTGCAGCTCCGTCTGAAAACAAAATACTGCCCCCTAAAAGCACTGCACACTCCAGCATGCAGTCATCTTGAATTCAGGGCTGGACTACTATAACAGCAGCAACATATAACTTATCACACCACCAGAAACCTCCATGGTCTCTGTCTGACTCACTTCATGCTTATGGCTTGGCGATGTGGCATTTTACACACACACACGCGCACACACACACACACACACACACACGGCTATGGGGAAGCCGTTGACAGCTGTTGGTTGCAGGTGTGTCTCAGTACCTGAGTATATCTACGTTTAGGTGCTTTTTTTGCGCTCTCTTTCTTTCTTTCTCTCTCTCTCTCTCACTCACACACACACACACACATTGTCTCTTCTGCTGCTGTGTTGTAGTAATGCATCACAGCAGTGCCATTGTTCCTCAAATGCTTTTCTGTGTCTCTCCGCTACTGTTTCTGGCACTAATTAGTTTTATGGGGAAAGTCAATGGGATTAAAATGACGAAGTAAAAAAGAGAGCAAATGGAGATGATGGAGAGATGTGCTAGCAGGCATCTGCACTGACAGTTTGAGGATCTTGTTAACTGTGGCTCTAGCTGTCTCTGTGTGTGCGTGTGTGCGTGCGTGCGTGTGTGCGTGCGTGTGTGTATGTGTGAGAGAGGTGGTTGCTGAGGTGAGTTGCTTGGGGGAGGGGGGTTGTTGAATGAATAATAAGTAAATGTGGCCTGAGTAAATGTCTTTCTTCAGGCGGCCAATATCGCATAAATCATCTTCAACCCGCAAGTGAGATTCAGAATGATAAGTAGAGCATGGGGAGGAATCCGTCAGGTCAAGAGAGAGAGAGAGAGAGAGAGAGAGAGAGAGAGAGGGGAAAGACTGTATTACTCTGTCTGTGGGTTTTGTCCTTTATTTCTCCTTCATAGAGCCTCTGAGTGTGTGTGTGTGTGTGTGTGTGTGTGTGTGTGTGTGTGTGTGTGTGTGTGTGTGTGTGTGTGAGAGAGAGAGAGAGAGAGAGAGAGAGAGAGAGAGAGAGAGAGAGAGAGAGGGGAATGTCATCCTGTGGCAGTCCCTCTAAAGCCCTCATTAGCACGATGTCCAAACTGGGTTCTTCACCCTAGTGTCACCACACTCGTCCCTGCCAGGTCACTCGCTTCCAAGCGCACTGCCTGTGTCCTTAATTAAACACACACACACACACACACACACACACACACACACACACACACAGACACACAGCCCAATCAGTTACACAGTCGAGCAGGGACGCACTCAAGCATATGTTTAAATAAGGGCTGTTTTTATCATCTTTTAATTGCTGTCCCAATAATGAGAAATATATCTCTAATTTCTGTTTAATCTCTCTCTCTGTCTCTCTCTCTCTCTCTCTCTCTCTCTCTCTCCTTCTGTATCAGAAAGCCAGGGCATTATGTGTAAGATATTTGTGAAAGGATAAGCTATGTGGATCCATCATCACTCCCTACCTTGACCTACTGAAATTCCCCTTCCTGCACCACTTTCACTTTCTCTCTCTCTCTCTCTCTAATATTGTGTCCTCATTTTCTTTGTCTCTTGCTCCTTTTTTCACTCTCTGTCTCCTTATCTTCCTCTCTCCCTGTCCCCCCATATCTTTTGCTTCTCCCTCTCACTTCTCTCTCTCACTTCTCTCTCTCTCTCCCTGTCTCTCTGCTCGTCTGTCTCTCACATGGTTAAACGTGTTGCAGATGAGACATGCAACAGCACGTGTGCCTCGCTGTCATAGATTTGCTGTTTTTGTATTTCTTCATCCCTCCATCTCTCCTCTGATTTCCTCCACGGATCTGTTGATGCCGTGACGCCTTTATCTGTATTTTCCATATTTTCCTTTCATTTTATGTGTATGAGAGCAGTATGCATCTGTGTTAGTCTTTTTAACCACCATCGCTGCTCGAACATTTACATTTTTAGGAATGTGTTTTTGGTTTCTGTCGTTTCTTACGGCTGTGTTTTCATAAACAAGAATGAGAACACTGAAGGGTTAACATCTGTTTTTGTGTGCAGCTGTAGCTGCAGTGTAACTGTTTCAAACTGACCTTGATGTGGAGTCTTTAAGAATCTGTCAGAAAAATTCAAACAATGCTCCTATAACCCATATAAAAGGCGCAAAATACCATAGTGTGTGTTATGTCCACAATTTAAACACAATACAATTGCCAGAATAAACACCAAAAAAAGGACAACTAGCTTGTTGTCATTGAACTGTGTGTCCTTGTATATTTGAATTTTTTATTTATTTATTTTTTTAAACAATGGTGAAGTATGGTAGTACACTTAGTCCAAGTTGCTCGATACATATGAAATCTTTCTGCTTGTAATTCTATACACAGTGTCACTCTTTCCATGTTGTGTATTGTCTTAATAAGAATTGTTCTAAAATTCTAAAAAAAATCATTTCCATAGAATTCTCTGTAGAGATGGTGGCTCTGCATCGCACACCCAAATCATAAAATATAGCCTAAATATTATAAATATACAGTATGTAACATTATTCAATGATAAGCAGTTTTTTCATTTTCTCTGCATTACGTGTGGAGATGAATTTGGATAGTCGAATATCCACGCTCATCCCGAGTGTGTGTTTGTGTGAGGGAGGACATGTTTTTCTTTCTCTGGTTACCTATTTGATTTATAGTCTAGCTGTATGTTATGGCTTGTGTGAGGACAACCTGCACTGTGCACGTGATTGCCTTAAACAAAGACAGAGGACACGCATGCTTGTGCGCACACACACACACACACACACACACACACACCTGCAGTGGTCCAGGTGAAGAGCTCTGAGAGATTGTAAACAGGCAGTAGCAGGAGGTGCACAGAGCTGAACGCAGAGAGGATGATCTAAATGAATGACGGATCTCGCGCTACATCCCCTCTCACTGCCCACACAGACAGAGGAGCTTTGCACAAAACATCCCATCAGCCCAACCCCCTTTTATTTAGATCGATGTTTCCTTTCTCTGAGGGCACCAGCTGTTTGATATCCTGTCGCAACTTCATCCACACATACATACAGTTAGCATCTCTCTGCTTGCATTTCACAGATTGTGGTTTGTCACGAGCAAGATGAGTCACCCCGTGTGTGTGTGTGTGTGTGTATGTACCTCACATTGCAGCGGAAAAGTGTCGTGTTTTTTTTTTTTTTTTTTTTTTTTTTGTGTAAATGTATGGTGTACGTGCCTATCTGGGTCTGACACAGTGGATCAGTCCGCTGAGCTTCAGTTCTACTCTTTGCTATTAATAGTCTGTCTCGTTTTCACAAACACGCACACACTCACTGTCATTCAATTTGTGTGTAAGTGTGTGTGTTAATCAGTCTTGTGGAAGAGCGATCTGCAGCTTTGAGTCTCCCTCCTAATGCACTTACAGTGAGATTAGCCAGCATCATGGGACTTGAGTTGGCCATCAATAACAGAGACGAGCAGGTCAGTGTGCACTGATGCTGACCTCTTCCAGAGGAAATCATAGTGATATGTCAAAAATTACACTGTTTTTTTATTAGTGAAACTGATTGTAAAAGAGATTATAATGTCAATGCCTGTAAGACGGGATCACTGTCGTATAGGGTCCTAGATCAGATATATCCCACATGAACAAGAAAGGTCAGATCAGACTTCACGCAGCTCTTTCCCTTCATGCACATTTCACTGTCATCGTCTTCTTCCTGTTTCTGCAGCACAACAAAACAGTGGAGGACCTTAACAGAGACGACTATATTTAGTTGAATCCCAACGATGCCACAGCCATCTGTGCTCTCTGGGTGGGAGGGATGGCAAACTCTTTCATGGGTGTCTGTGAGCTCATGTATGTGGAAGAGGGTAGATTGCACTTTCCTCAGTGTGTGTTACGCTGCCCTGTGATGCAGCATGAGCAGCAATTTGAAAAGATGCGAATGAAGCCAGGTGTGATTGTCCCAGGCTTGTAGCCGTCATATGATAGGGGAGAGCGGGCTGACACGTGGGAATTGGGGAACAAGATGGGGGGAAAAAAAGATACGGCTTACTTATGGTTAAGAATGTGATTCATCAAGATTCCATCTGGGCAAAAAGTCGGAAGTGTGCAAAGACGCTTGTAATGTAAACATAGCCTAACATTCCCAGCATGTTATGATCATTATCATGATATCATCATTCTCCCCACCTCCCTATAATTTAAGGACATTTTGTGTCTTTTTCCGTTACTGTAAATGTATTGTAAATGTTGGGAAAGCACAGTGATGCATGTACTGTATGCTTTGCTATGCCATGTGACTCCAGTCTGCCTCTGGCTACGTAGTGCAGTAACTGTCAAAATAACTGCTCTTTCTGTGTGTGTCTGTGTGTGTCTGTGTGTGTCTGTGTGTGTCTGTGTGTGTCTGTGTGTGTCTGTGTGTGTGTGTGTGTGTGTGTGTGTGTGTGTGTGTGTGTGTTTGTATACAAGCCTTGAGATTGTGGGTGAGCTAGAGTGTTATGCAAGTGAACCAGGGCTGAGTAAGAATCCCTGCTTGAACCGGCTTCATCTGGAAATCAGCAGTTTCTCCTCACTTTCTCTCGTTTATTGGCTTACTATCTCTCTTTCCTGCTCTTGCTCTCTGGAACCCCATGTCTCTGACCTGCTCTGTCTTTTTCATCCCTCCTCCATACCACAGTTTCACCCTCATAGTTTCCTTTTGTCCTCTTCTGTCTTCACATCTCCTCCCACCAGCTCTGTTCTGTTTCGAATAGTTCTGTCTCCCTCCTTGATGTTCTTTCCATCGTCGCACCCCACCCCTGCAGGAACCTCTTCTTCATCTTCTTTCTTTTATTACTTTGACTCGGAGCTGATAGCAGATTGTGCACCTGTCAAAACTTTGGGGGCGTGTTCATTTTTAAAATGACATAATACATATGAATTTTCTTTTTCAGTTTGCATTAATTTAACATATTCTATGTAGGTTTGGAAAATTTATTTTGGACAAAATGACAAAATTAAATGCAGGAGACGGTATGGGAAAATGTTTTTGTTTCCAGATTTCTGTTAATGGTATCCATAACTCATACTCAAGTTACAGTCAGATCCGTAAGTATTTTGACAGTGACACAATTTTCATAATTTTGCCTCTGTACACTACCACAATGGATTTGAAATGAACCAGTCGAGATGTGATTGAAGTGTAGACTTTCAGCGTTAATTCAAGGGGTTTAATATTGCATTAACTGTTTAGGAATTACAACCATGTTTACAGAGTCCCTCCATTTTCACAAGCTCAAAAGTAATTGAACAAACTAACATAATCATAAATATTAGGATTTTTTTTTAATACTTGGATGCAAATCCTTTGCAGTCAATGACTGCTTGAAGTCTGGAACCCTTGGACATCACCAAATGCTGAGTTTCCTCCTTTGAGGTGCTTTGCCAGGCCTTTAATGCAGCTGCCTTCAGATGCTGCTTGTGTGTGGGTCTTTCTGCCTTCGGTTTTGTCTTCAGTAAGTGAAAAGCATGCTCAGTTGGGTTGAGGTCATAGGACATTTTAAGAACATTTAATTTCATTTGACTGAATCAGTAAACACCAGTGAGCCGGTTCCACTGGCAGCCATACATGCCCATGCCATAACACTGCCTCCACATGTTTGACAGCTGATGTGGTATGCTTTGGATCATGAGCCCTTCCTTCCCTTCTCCATACTCTTCTCTTCCCATCATTCTGGTACAAGTTAATCTTGCATCAGAATTGGTCAGGGTTTTTTTTTATTTATTTTTTTTTAAGGTGTTTCTTTTTCTTTTTTAGCAAAGTCTAATCTGGCCTTTCTGTTCTTGAGTGTAGTTTGCATCTCTAGGTAAACTGTCTGTACTTATATTCATGAAGGCATCTCTTGACTGTAGACTTTGACAGTGATGCGCCTACCTCCTCCAGAGTGTTTTGACTTGGCTAGGGGTTTTTCTTCACCAAGGAAAGAATTCTGTGATCTTTCACTTTAGTTGTCTTCAGTGGTCTTTCAGGCCTTTTGGTGTTGCTGAGCTCACCAGTGCATTCCTTTTTTTTAAAGAATGTACCAGGTTGTTGATTTGGCCACTCCTAAAGTTTCTGCTATCTCTCTGCTAGGTCTGTTTTGTTTTATCAGCCTAATGATGGCCTCCTTCACTTGCATCAACACCTCTCTGGACCACATAGAGAGTTCCCATGAACAGCTACCAAATGCAAATTCAATGCTTGCAATCAATTACGGAACTTTTATCTCCTTAATTTGTCATGAAATAAGGAGGAAACAGGCCACACCTGACCCTGAATCTGCTTATCAGTCAATTTTCCAATTACTTTTGAGCCTGTGAAAATGGGGGGGACTGTGTAAAAAATGGCTGTAATTCCTAAACAGTTAATGCAATATTTTTGTTTAACCCCTTGAATTAAAGCTGAAGATCTACACTTCAATCACATTTCAATTGATTGCTTCATTTCAAATTCATTGTCGTGGTATACAGAGGCGAAATTACAAAAATTTCGCCACTGTCCAAATACTTACGGACCTGACTGTATGTGTATGATCTTATTTTTTCCCCAAGGTGACGTGGGCTAGTTACAACCAATCAATAATCAATAACTCCCCAAAACCACAGACAAAAAAGCATACACGCTCACTACATTGTACATCTGGCTAAAGTGAAAGAACAGTGAAAGAATCTCACACCTCCATGAGAAAATGATGAATTGTTGGAGAACTGGCTAATCAGTGCCTCAGTAAAATGTTTTGAGGTACTTGCTTTGTGTATTTCGTTGTGTTTTTATTGCCATGGCTGATCTGTTTCTCCCTCTCTCCCTGATTAATCTTTTATTATCTTCTATAATCTTTTATTTATTAACTTTTATTATTACTTTAATGTCATTTTATTTTAATTTTAACGTTTGGCCTTTAAGATTAATCTTTTAGACGTTTTTAAGATACCTGTATAACTTTGTCTCATGGTTGTGGAGCTGGTTGGATACCCCTCTCTCTCCCTCTCCTTCTCTCTCTCTATCTCTCTCTCTCTGTCTATCTCTCGAACCATTTGAGCCGCTTAATCAGGTTGAGCTCGAGTCACTGGATTAATTTACACAAATGTCCTTTGCAAAGTTAAATGAAAAATAAGCAAGATTTCTTCAAATACAGTGCCTGAAAAATATTTTTGTTTTTAGAGTTTGAGCTAATCTGAGACTTGGGATTAATTACAGTAACTAATACAATGTGACCAGTGAACTGCAATGATGAGCAGCATAATAATCAGTTGTCTTTCACTCTTTATTTTTCTTAACAGTTTCCTTCATGCCTGCCTCACAACATTAATCTCTGACTTTCTAATTCTTCTCCCTCTCTTCCTCTCAGATAACATGTCTCTTTGTGCTCATGTGTGCAGGCATGGTTGGGCAGGGATTGATGGTGCTAACATACCGTGACTTTGACTCTGGAAAATGCATACACACACACACACACACACACACACACACACACACACACACAGGCTTTGCGTACCATTCATTATCCACAGCCTGCAGTCTGTTTCCTGCTAGACGTCCCCGTGGGTTTGCTGTATGTCTGCTTTACAGTGTTCATTCATCTGTATTGTATCTGGTGTTGTGTGCATTTGTAGGTTGCACCATGAATCGTATTTTAATCCTGATCACAATTGTTGGCTTGCTTATTTAAACATAGTCAACTGCAATAATGGTGAACGTAGTTAAAGTTGACTAATTGCCTGTTAGATATCGGTTTTTGAACCCGTGATTCTGATTGGTTGTTTCATTTTCAATAACAACATGGCAACAACTCATGTTTATATTAGTGTGCTTATTCTAATATGTTATCCTTTCTATCATTGCACTTGTATGGCGGATGCTCTGCATAATTTATTATTTTTTTTTTTTAAATATGTGTAATCGTTGACATGAATCTTCTATGAGGAGAGGTTCATGTAGCATTTTTTTGAAAGGAGTCTCCAGTGTCAGCTTTGGACCGATCAGGTAAAGCTGCACATTTCTGATATGGGCGAGGCTTCAGGACTGAAGGCTTTGCAGTTTCTCTGTAACTTGACAAGCTGTTTTTTTTTTCCTCTTATTAAGTTCAAGAGAAATTAAAAAAAAAAAAAAGAGGCTGGTTACTATTTATAACTCTCATAACATAAGTGATAACAGGAACTCACTTGTTTCACATATGTTCCACATTATTACTAAATGGATAAAAGTAATATGCATTGTTCTTTAGTAAATAAAAATTGCAATCGTTGGCAAGTTGCTGTCATAATTCCGAAAAAAATAATGAACTGTGAAGTTGAGGATCTTCCTGTAACAGCATGCCCTGTCATGTTTTGTTCTTTGCTTATTGACTTGCGTTAGATCTCGAGCTCCCCATGTGAGCAGTCGCAGTATGCCCTGATCATTTTGTGCTCTCTGCTTCCCAAACACACTGAGACTGCAGAAAAAAGGCACGGTCATTAGGTCACAAAGGCAAAAGCAGAAAGGAGGTAAACAAGACATACAAAACCTACAATACCACAGTAGTGTATTTAAGCCTGGGCTGATGATTGTATTATAAATAATTGCAATTACGGATTTAATTAAATTTTCAGTTGATATCCTTATAATATATTAGTGTAATTATCCATATGCACCTTTTGCATAGCAGCCATTTATAAATGTTAAGTACATTTACAAGCAAATTATATAGCTTTATTATTCACATGAAGCATTTACAAGCAAATCATGTAGCTATAGTCCTTTTTCCACTGCGGGGAGGAAAAAAAACAAAAAAGGCATAACACACATAAAGCTGGAAATGAACAAAACAACCAAAAAATATAAAAAATGAACAATTTATTATGGTTTTATGATTAGTTACATGACAAAGTTACAAATAGTTTCTAGATAAAGTCTTTTATTGTATTAAAATGTTATGGCACAACATCTTGATTATATGATTACATGAATATTTTGTGAGCTGATGTGTTCTACTTGACAGACTAAATCCATATATTAAAAAATAAGCACTAATCATGATGCTTAAGTAACTGCGTTTAGGTGATTAATATTTGTGACAGGTCTAGGTATATTCATACAATTAATTTTAGTCAAATTCTATTACAGAATTTAATAATGTTAAAATTAATCATAATTTTTACCATTATTATGTAGATATATATATGTGTATGAGTGCATATATTTCAGGTTGGCTTTAAATTGAAGTGCTTGTGTGTGTGTGTGTGTGTGTGTGTGTGTGTGTGTGTGTGTGTGTGTGTGTGTGTGTGTCTTCTTTCTGCGATTTACTTGACAGTATGAGAGCTGAAGGGGGCATCTCCGTAATAAGATGGAGAACAGTTTAGTGTCTGAGTCCCACTATTCTACATCATTAATCTCCTCTTTAACTTCTACATAACATACTGCTCACACACACAGCCTGACACACACACATTGCCATAGTAACAGAAAGGAACCCTCCTTTAGACGAAGCTCTAGAGATATGACCTAAAATAGTGGAAGGGATGTGTGCTGTGTAGCACAGTGATGGGAGATAAGCCTCTCAACATTTTCCTCTCCTTAATATTGCTTTCACGCTTAGAGAGATTGTCAGATGCCTTGCTCTCTCTATCACTTCAATTCAAGATAGGTTTATTGGCACGACTATACTGCTGACGCTGGAGTCGTGTAGACGTTAGAGGTGTAATACGAACAATATTCCCAACATTAATAAAGATAAGAACAATCTCCTCAGTTAACAGTCAGCTAAAAACCACGAAGATGATAATAAGATATTGCTATCACATATCACTCTACTATCAAAGTCATAGTACCATTTCTTTTAAATTCTTTTGGAAAAATCGTTATAATAGCAAACATTTAGTTCTTTTATTTTCGTGATTGGTTAATAGTCCATATACTCTGTGTAGCAGGATTTATTTTTGAACAGACTACCCTGTTATCTAGGTGTGTGTTGTCTTGGTGCGCAAGAAGACGTTGTACCATTGGGGAATTGCCTCATAATATGCTTTGTACACAAAGCTGAACTGCACACACTTCTGCTTCTTAAAGAAGACCGAGATGTGTCAGGTTTGAACTGATGTCACTGAGATACGAGGCTGCTTATGAAACAGGATATGATTTCAGAAACTGCTTTTTTGCTAAAGTGGCTGGTATATGTGGTAACCACCTTCACTTCTCTGGAAGTCTGGTGACCCATCGGTGATGATCTGAGTCATGCTGGTGTCACTGACCTGTGGGGGATAAAGATGATGACCAGCACTATTGAAGATGATGTAACTCTGGTAAACACAGGCTACGTTATTGACCGATGTTCTTTGATCGATGAAATGGACAAACGTCTATTCACGTCCTGTTCTATCTTGAAAGTGCCCTGTAATTCTCATCCAGCCCTATCTTGTCACATATCCTGTTCTGTGACCGTTGAAGCCACGTCTACTTTGCCTCACATAAGCTGCTGTGCCTTGGTGTTAAAACGATTCTGTGAAAGTGACGTCATATGTACTGAGCGAGAATACTCGAACAAATCCAGGAATTGCTTTCCTGTGTATGCTCTGAGGTCATGCCTTCTTTCAAGCAGCTCTTTTGGTTCAGATCAGCTGATTTTCCCCACCTCCCCCCAAAAGAAAAACTTTGACAAGCAGCATTCCAGCGAGTGTCAGGAAGTTCTGCCCTTCCTGCCAGCACTGATTGTTCTGTTCGGGGGGCCGGTTCAGGGGAACAAGTGGAACAGAGCTCTGCTTGTTTCCGCTAAGCTTATCCAATAAAACATGATGAATTTGAAATAGAACTGAGCTACATTCAGGGACAGCGATGCTGTTCTGTGTTTCTCAGATTTCAGTAATCGAGTTAATGGCTCAGGGATGGACAAATCAGTAGCCTGGGTGCCTGAGACAAGCAGATGTCAGGTTTTTTTTTTATTTATCAGTAGACTTAACAGCCAGAAAAAGAAGAAGTCCCTAGTCCTTATTGACTTTCGTAAAACAAAAGTTTCCAGTTGGTATGTGCAGTATGTTTAAACGTAATGCGTATCATGTTGCGTGACGCACCGTGATGGTGTAACTAGAGCCCATGCTTTCGAATCCCACCACCTGCTGCACACACAGAGTACTAGGTGCATTAATTAGTGGTCACGGATGACACTAATTAATCAGTCTTTATTGAACCTGTGGAAACGCTGACGAAACTATAGCACAATACGCAGTAACCTGTGGTCATCAGAAAATAAAAACGTTAGTAAGACTCATGACATCTGTTAGGGGCAATGTGTGGACATAACACCTCAGCTCATAGCTGAAACACTAGCCAACAGTTTGCTAGACATTTTTGTCTAAAACACAGTATGTTACATTAGAAACTGTTAGAAGTGGATAATGATCATAAACTTTGTTTGTTTCCTTTAGTCTGTATTAATGCACTTAAATAACGAACTAGTCAGCCATTATGTTAGCCACCGCCTTTTAGCCTCATCAGTTTCCAGGCAACCAAAACCAGAGCTTTTCCTTGCCTAGTGAACTAGCTAACAAATTTATAAATTATCCATAAATATTTCATAAATCTTAAAGGAATATCCAACAGGTTGAACCTTAGGTCTTGCTGTGCCCATGTCAAGTATACATCCTCTCCTAGACTGATGACAGACAATGGCTTCTATTTTGGTATAATGACTTGCCTGAGCCACACCAGAATACTTGATACTGTGAGTGTGTGTGTGTGTGTGTGTGTGTGTATGAAAAGGAGATTTGTTTCAAGTCAGGACCAGTGGGGAAAGAAGTCAAAAATGGGCGGAAGAGGTCAAGGGGTTACTGTACTGCAATAGTGGAGAAACCTAGGTTGTTTGACTCCTGGCTTACTCTGAACACAAACACACACACACACACACACACACACACACACACACACACAAACACACACGCATATATCAGTAATTAGTTTCCGTCAGTATCAGTCTTGCTGCATCATTACTCCTCCCTGCTCACTCATTCTTGAAACACTCAGGACATCAGTGACTCATACACATACACTGTCACAGCGTGTACACTCCTCTCAACACCTCTGCTCTAACGTTGGCAATGTACCAGCGATATCCCCCTCCCATCCTCTTGCCAACTTTAGCTTTCTATTCTCCATTCTTTCCTCTTACAGGAAGAGATCTCCCCTGCATACCTTTGCTTCCATTGTACTGTGTATTCACAAAGCATCTTAAGGCTTCGTTTCGGCCCCTCCTGGGTCACTAGATCACGCAAATCCACCTTTAAAGGGTTAAAGGGAATATTCCAGGTTTAGAAGCGAGTATTTTTTAATTTAGAGAGAAATCCTCTGTCCCTCTGTGGCTTCTTTACAGCTTGCCTGTCTGGATATCATCTGGCTAACAAAAAGACTTGTATTTACACCTGGCATGTGGACGCGTTTTCATCATTTCCATTGTGTACACTTGTGTGATCCTATTTTTCTATGCAAATAAGATAGCTAGGAAGAATGTGGGAAGGCAGTCAGGGATTGGATTGACTGAGATTATTTTAATTCTACAACATAAATAATGATAAGAACTGTCTACCATTTCCCCTTGTTTTTTTTTTTTTTTTTTTTTTTTCCCCCACTTAATGATTTAATGACAGTATATCCTACGGGTGTGACCTTTGTCTCTAATGCCAAACTCATGCATACGCTGCACAGATTGCATTTATGACATGTTTACATCTGTTTTTTTGTAATGTCAAATGTTATGGCCTCATGATCACATCCTGTTGATTAAAAAAATATACACTGATAATGTACAGTGTAAGGTGTAAATGACGCCTTTGTGATTTTTCACCCAGGCTCCGTCTGAGCCCATTTTCATGCTCTGGAGAGACGTGTGCAGACACCGCTGCCTAGCAGCAGCAATCCCAGTGGACACGTCTACTAAACCCACCCATCCTTTGGGTGTTTTGGGATAGTTCATGCGCCTGGCAGATGAGGTTTGTGTGTGCAGGTGTGGTTGTCCACCCACTGTCACTGCTCATATAGTACTGTAATACTGTAACCTGTAGGTGTTCAGGGTTGATAAGGACCTGCCTGTGGTGTTTGTCAGAGAAGGATAGTGTTGTAAATGTACTCTGCTGATGTTGTGCATGCTTGATGGTATTGATGGAGGCATGTTTGGGCATGTTCACTACCTGGCTGTATGGAGCAGGATTCAGTCAACTGGCAGACATGACTGGGAGACATGACCAGTCTGAGTAATACTGAACATGATTAGCAAACGGAAAGAAACCAAGCTATGTGTTTATATCCGTTACAGAGGTGTGCTGCAGATGTGGAATTTCTAAGAGCACTTTATGGTTTAGTGAGCTGCAAGCATCTTCTCTTTTTGCTGTTCATGTTGCCTGTCACATACAGTGTGTACTGTTTTATGTAATCTTCTCCAAAGAGAACACTCCAGTGTTGTTCAACATTATCTATAACCTGCCATATCTGGAGTGTATATGTGATTGTGTCAGACAAAAATTTCGCCACATTGCCTTGTACTGAGAAAAGAACCGAAAACCTGTTTACGCAAAACTTACTTAATATAAGCCCAAGGGCAGTTATCGGGCAGTCAGTAAGTGTTTAAAATACTCCATTATACACAGAACAATGCAAAACTACAACAGTTACACTCCAACAATAAAGGTCATGGGATAAGACAGATATGAGAGAAAGTCTTACCAAAACTGTTTTTGTGTAGTCTTATTCAAGTTTCCAAAACATGAGTAATACAGTTAAATTTATTTTGGATATTTCCCCTTTCCCTGATGTTTTGTGGTATCCATGAGAGATCAGATGCATACACCTACGTTAGTAACACAAAAACACTAATACTTTCCCCTGAAACTTTTATACTTATTTGGAACTTGATGTACAAATACATTTAACTAAAGAATTACTAAAAACGTTCTACAAGTTGAAGTTTTATATTCATGTTAATTGACTGCCCCAATATCTGCCCTTAGACTTTCATTATTAAGAATTTTGAGATCAGGTTTTCTGTTATTTTCTCCATACAGGGAAACGTGTCAGAATTATTGCTTGTTGTAGTCACACACATGTTAAAACTGTGATCGATCTTACATTTACGAGATTAAATCTGGATTGAGATTATATTTAAGAAATGACTCTATCGTTCTGCCTCCATGTAGATATGTGTTGTCTGTGAATGATTCGGCCTTTTCTAATGATTCATTAAGGTTAATGAATCAGAATGAATCACCGCTGTTGAAGTTGTTCCTATCATTCGGGTTTCATGATTCTCAGACATTTATTTTACGTAGGTTTACATTATGTTTTATCTGACAGTGTTTTTAAAACATCTGTTATTTGTGAATCTGCTTTTGGTTCTGTTGAATCAGTGAATCCTTTCTGTTGAGATTCACCTCTCTTCAGTTTGGAGAGTCGGTGTTTAAGTAAGTAGACTTTTCCATCACAGCCAAAATGTGTTGTTGTCTTATTCGATGGATGATTTTGGGCTCATTCGGTCAGAGCTGGAAATTTCAGCTATTTCAGTGCTTGCAGTAATAGTCTGGGTTGGGCTGGGTGTGAAAAATAATTCTTCTAAACACAGACTTACAATCAGCTATTTTCAAGCTGTTTTTCCTCATAATTAGAGCGCAAATTTAGGCAAAGCATGCATCGAAATGATTCGGTGAATGAATCTTTTTGAATCGTTTAGCTGAGTGTCTCAGATGACTCACTGCAAAGACTGAAAAATGTCAGCACTAGAGCAATGGCGTTATGGTGTTGCAAGGCGAGTCACATGCCATTGTTTGCTCTCCTGCCTGCTTTTCTCACACATTCCCTACATACCAGTTCACCTTTTATGTATGTAAAATGTGCTAGCCCATGGGTGTGCGCGAGGCGGTGTACCGTAGGCCTTGCTTCACTTCAGTCAATATTTGCATTCTTTCTGAAGCAGCTGATACTGAGGAGTCATGTGGCGTGATCTTCGTCAGTATCTTTAACATCCTCTTCCTCTTGTGTTTAGTGTGTGGGTCTGTGTTTTCATGGCTTCACTGAGTAGTGGCTCTGTAAAGCACAGCTTAGGATTTGCTTTCAGCGCAGGTCTGCCTGCAGGAATGTCAGGCAGCTTCAGGTATGCTTGTTATTGCAAGCTGAGCCCCTTGATATGCATGACGGCAGTGCGTGTGAGATGGATATATATATATTTTTTTACAGCTTGGCTGTATTGACAGTATGTTTGTGAGGTTGACGTGCTTCTCAGCTGCAGGTCTGGAGTCATGAGGTCACACTATTGCACTGTCGCACCACTCTTAACTCTAGCTCAAACGTTATCAGCTGCCACCACCCATGTGTGCTCACCCACCACTCCCTTTCTCATTAATTTCCTAAGAAATTCTCTATCTTTCTGATTCTCTCTTTACTTAATTCTTAAAGACATATCATCCAGCTCTCTACCCAGCAGAACCCTTTGATCACCTTTTCAGCAGCTTTGATCACACTGTCGCACTTTTCCTTTCCTCCTTCACTGTTTTCTCCCTTTGTCTTGCTGGCACGCTCTCCTCATTTTGTGTACAGTCTATTTTTGACACCGCTGCTGCAAATGCGACAGGATTTAAAGTGCTCCACTTCAGCCACCCTCTCCCAGAAGTGCTACACAATGCTCTCTCTGTCTCTGCTCTTGGATGTGCACATGTGTGTACACCTTGTACCTTGCTGCTAAGTGGGTCTGATACTCAGCGCATCTGCATCACAAACCATGGCTTATAATGGTCTCTTATTCATTTTGTGTCCATTTATGGTAAAGGATTTGGGGGCATCTAGTATATGTTTCATCTGTCAAAATAATTTTACATCACAGCACTCTTGAATTCTCGGTACTGACTGACTATAAGACATGGACAGATTTTCTATAACAGCAGTTCTGACAGTTCGAGGTTTATTGATGAACTCATTCTAATATGGTGTTGTTTCTATGGTAACAGCTTACACATAGACTCGTATGGTGGACCCTCCACATAAACAGGTTAAGAAACACGTGTAATTGTTGATATGGTGAAATTTTCTGTCAAAACTAGAAAGAGTCTCCAGTGTCAGAGCTTTGTAACAGAGGTAAAGCTGTAAGTTTCAGGTTTCCACTGTGGGAACACAAAGGGCTTTGTGGTTTCTCGGGAACAAGACAAGCTGTCTTTTTTTCTTATTCATTTCAAGAAAGGATGGTGTACAAATGACTGTTTATAGCTGTTGTAACACAAGTGATAACAGGAACTAACTAATGTTGTGGAACAGTCGCAAAACAAAACATAACTATAAACAATAAAAAGTATGACATTATTTAATTAATAAAAATGAAATATAATTTTTGGCAAATTGCTGTGGTATAAGAGGAATAAAACACTTTGGGATCAGCTTTTATTAGAAAATAATCAGTGTAGTAAAAGTAACTACGCCTCACATCAGGCCACATCACACTTTACAAAGCACCATGACTTACAACCACGCCTCCCTCCATAAATGTTAGATTAACATCTCCTAACAAAAACGTCACCACATTAACCATTTTGTTAAACAACATGTTTTTAAAATCCATTTATTTTTTAGTCCTAGATTATGTGGAGCGTCTGCTGTACAAGTCCCTGTGTATGTGCTGTTACTATAGAAACAATAACATTAGAATAATAATTATTATAATAACAATAATATTAGAAAAATGGCGTTAATATTAACCTATTGTTCTTGTTACAGTCGGCATTACTATCTGGACTTTGCTGTTATACAAAAATAATACACACGTTCTGACCAATCAGATTCGAGATTTCAGCTGCGCTGTGATATAATTATTAATCAGTGATTCAGCATAGCCAGAAAACATTAACCTCCATTTCAGTGATCCTGTCACAAGTGGACAGTGTTAAGTATGGGTGTGAATAGGACTAAATGTGTCCTGTGAGCTGATAAACCATGTTCAGAGACATTCAGAGACATGTATGGCCACATTCCAATTTTTTTTTTTTTTTGGGTATATGACTGCTAATGTGTCCCTGACATCCATTGTCAAAACTTCCTGAGTGAATAAAACGGCTTTAGTAAATCAGTCAGGCTTTGATCAGGATGTTGGATAGCTACATTTACATCCGGTTCAGGAAAGTCTGTAGTTTTCAGAACTATATATAGTTGAAGATGCCAGTATTTCACAGTGTGAAGGGCTTTTCAGGCTGTCACACACACACACACACACACACACACACACACACACACATGTTGTCTACAAAGGGTATAACATAACTGTGTTTCAGGAGCTCTGAGATCAAGCCTATATTATAGTTCATCCACAGGAAAAAAAAAAAATTGGTCCTAGCTGGAAGAAGTACATCGTTGCCTTTTTGGGGTAAAATTTGAGTACAGGTTAAAAAAACTGCATTAAAACTATTCTTACAAAGTGTAGTAAATGTTTAAAGCCTTTATTTTAAGCACAAGGATGCAGTAATTCATTTATATAAAGGACAATTGTATTCAGCATATTTCATCATACAGGGTTTCGTGTTCTGTGATAGAGGGACATACAGACCTGTGTTTTCATTTCTGTCGAATCCTTCAGCAGTTTTTCTCCCTGACTTTACACCAGCACAGACAGACACAAGATCTGGGGTGAAAGGCAAGGCTGGGGGATGACATCAGTCTGCATGACTACAGCCTGTGGTGTAATCAGGGTTACGTGCTCCAAATATTTTTGCTGTATTTGGCATATACCTGATCTCATTGTTAGGCAGTGGGAGGAGAACAGTACATGAAGTACAAAGCTTTCAGAACATCGAAACACCTCAGTTATGATGGACACGTAAGGAGAAAGGGCTGAAACAGAAAATGTCAGCAAATTGTGCCCAGATGAGCTTATCCGAGGAATAAATTCACGTTTTTTTTCCTGACATGCTCAGCCGAAGAGCACACTGCACTTTGTTTGCCGTTCTCTTTGGAAACATGTTACAGCATTAAGCCTGAAATCCCCTCTCGGCACTTTGCATAAAACTGGTTGCTATAGAATTCTGCTCTGAAAGCGAGTTGTTAGGTCTGTAACCCTGTGTAAAGGGGCATGCGCCCACTGGTGGTTACAGTTTGTACTTTTTTTTTTAGCACACACAAGCTTGGTTAGAGGAAGGGGCATGTCAGAAGGAGGCCTGTGATGGGCAGGTCCTTAAAGGAGTTGTGTGATTGGCTGTAGGATCCACAGTAGGATTGGAGGGTGGTGTGTATGCCTGTGGGTTTACTGCTGTCGGAATTTTCTCGAAGGAACATAACATTTGTGACCATTTCTGGAATTTTCCACCTATGCTACTGTGGTTTTGGTTGTGATCAACACTTGCTGGAGAATATGGTGTAACAGATTAATGGGCTTTGCTGAGATTGTGTCAGTCTTTCCTTTTCTGGGAGTGAGTGTTTTTCTGTCTCTTTTTTTTACAGGAACGTTTCGCAGAGATCTTCGGGAAAGACGCAGCAGCAGAGAGCAGAAGGTCGCAGGAAAGCTTCAAGAAGTGGCTGTTGGCAGGGATGACGCTGTTCACGGGGGTGGTGGTGGGCTCCTTCATCGCTCAGAAGCGGCTGTAAAGATTACTGAAGACACAGCATCGGCCTCCACCCAGTATACACCTCAGACATACATGAAGGAACTTTTACCCTCTGAAAGTTTTTTTGTTTTGTTTTGTTTTGTACTTGTTTTGTTTTCTTTGCCAAGAATTGTCATGTTTACACCCTCCTCCTGTCGCGGTGCACTGTGGACTGTGTGAGTGGCCCAAGCACAACTGTAAACTTCATATACACAGTCCCAACCTGGTGAAAGGGGACTTGTTACTTGGCCCAAAAGAGTGATATTGCTCAATATCATAAGACTTGCATTGCTTAAATCACCTTTTTTTTTATTTTAAAGAATTGATCACTTGTCAGAGACTGTCCAAATGGATCACTTATTTCTGTTTGTTCTTTGTTAAACAAAAAAAAATCATTATTTTCTGCTTTAGTCTTTTTAAATATACACATTATTATTTTATCTTCAAAGAGGACAGCAAGTAGCAATGATACAGATCTCATTTGAGAACTGAGTTTATAAGTGAAGTATCTACTCACAGGTTCTAGGTGGAGTCTCACTTCATGTTTTTGATCCTTCAGAGGCTTGTAGAATGGACTAGCAAACATGTTCAAAACCTTGCACTACAGTTCAAGTCCTTTCTGAGTCCACTGTGGGAGTTCTTCGCAATGTGGCCTCTTTCCCAGTAAGGGGCACTGAGGGGAAAAAGATTTGCTTAACTTTGGTCATTTTAGCAAGTAAATTCTGGGCAATTCTGTAGGTTAGTGTTGAGTTTCAGGCTAATTTACATCCAGAAAAATGCCCTGAAATGTTGAGTGTGATGCTACGTATGGGACAGAAGCTTTGTTAAAGCTATTCATTTTTCTAAATGACCAAGTGCTCTCTGAGATATGTGAGAGCCTGTTCGGATAAAAGAGCAACTAAGTTAAATTTCTGTGTGTGTTTTTTTTTTTTTTTTTTTTTTTTTTTTTTTTTTAAATGTTTCATTATTAAACCTAAATTGGTTGAAATTGTGGTAACTTACTTTACACCATTGGGAGTATTGTAATGAGAGCTAGAGCTGGCCCTCCTGTCTCTGTTCTTGTTGCCACACTGCATCATAAACGCGTAACGTTTAGACTAAACTTAGATTAAAACACATCTCGACAAGAGTCCACTGTGTCTTGTGTGAATTTGGTGGTGGTTTATGTCCTACTTGGCTTTAAAAGTTGAGAACACCATCAGAGCAGGTTGTAGATGAGATGCTTAGTTCAGTCTAGCTTGCTTTAGTTATAATTAACTTAACAGCCAGTGATTTATGGTAATTCTCGAAATGCTATTTTGCTGTGAGTGTTAGTGAGTGGGTGGGTGCTTCTATTGTAAGTGTACGTCCTTGTTTATTTACAGCAAACATAATTTTATTTTGCTGTTTAAAAATGAATGAATGTTTCACATCGCTTTCTAGCATTTTCCCCAGATCTGCTTGAAATCCTAACAGCTCAACCATCTACGGTGCACGAAGGTGCTGTAAAGGGGTCAAAGGTGTGTGTGGAATGAGAAATGTGCCACTCCAATCTCAATTGAAAATGTACAAATCTGAATTTCTATGCCTTTATTTTAAATTATTTGGAAAATGAAAATATTTTGAAGTTGAATTACATCAAATTGAAATTATGTTCCATGGCATGAATTTGTGTGCAAGGCTTCAAATTCAGTTTTATAATTTTATCGATTATTCTAAAGTGAATTGATGTAGAAAATTCAAATAAATTTGGTGGGGCCACAATCCATTTCCAATGCAATTCAAAATGTGTGCGCGTGAGTGCGTGTGTGCACGAGTGCGTGTGTGTGTGCGTGCGTGCGTGCGTGCGTGTGTGTGCGTGTGTGTTTGGTGGGGGTGTGTGTATGTGGGTGTGTGGGCGTGTGTGTGCGCGTGTGTGGGGCAGGGTGTGTGTGCGGGTGGGTTGGGGGTGCCCATGCTCAATCCTGAGCATGAGTTACTATTTGTGCGGGGTTTGAAACCTTGTGTACATGTAATCAAACTACAAAACATCACTTACAAATTCAAATTAATACATTTTAAATTCAGATCGTAGTGGTGCATTTCTCATTCCATAGGTAAGGACCATTTTCAAGGAGGTGCCCTGGGAAAGTAAACTGTCTGGATTAACCAGTCAGGGGGCTCAAAATTCCTACTGCGGAGCCTGAGAATGCAAGTTGCCATTCAGCATCTGTTCCATGTCAATGGCTACATCCGAAACTGCATACAAGCCTACTAAGTAGTATGTCAATAGAATACACCATATATGCATTATTGTAGAATGCGCCGTAGCCACTTCAGAGACAAACTTTTGGAGTGTTAAAATGATTGGGATGTGACACGTTTTAGAATTATAAATTATGTCTTTTCATTTAAGTTGTGAATGCTTTAATGGCCTTTGGGCCTAACAGACCATCTCTCCCAATGTCTCGCTCTCATCTGCCATCTCTACGTCTTTACTGCTGTGTTTAATTGTAAGTTAGTTGCTTTCGCTGTCACGGCGGCTGAAGCTGCTCATCACTCAGTGAGGCCACCTGCTGCTCTGCACCTTACAGTGACCGGAAGCAAACATACCTGGCTTCAAAATGCATTTTATTCAAAAAGTCAAACATGTTTTCTGTCTGATATCGATAATGGTGATTCACTTTGTCACCTGAACAGAATCGCAAAAGGTTTTAGGAACACAAGATAAAATCTCTCAGGCTGAATCCCAAACAGTCTCCTACTTTCTATATAGGTTCACTATATAGGGTATAAAATCAATTCTCTTTTCATACCACATCTAGTGAACTGCTTGCTCACTGGGGATTCGCCATTGAAAAGAATTTGACTAGCAAAAATAGAAATCCACTCATCTACAAAGTTTTTTTTTTGCATATCTAAATAAATTAATAGGATTAATATGTATCATATACTCACACTCTCAGTCAAGAGTAACAAATTAAGAGGTACATTTTACTTCAAACCCAGCTGACCAATGCCAAGCTACATGCTGAAAAGACATAACACATGGCATTGATCTGGGATCTTCACCTGCCCAAAAATGTATATTACAGCTGCTCTGTAGACACTGATTTATCAGAATGCATTCCATATAAAGTCGCTGCTTGCATGCTCTGTGTGTACGCGTGTGTGTGTGTGTGTGTGTGTGTGTGTGTGTTTACCAGATGAGAAAGACTGAGTGTTCTGTGGCGATAGTGTATAAGAACAGCTTAGCAGAGTGAAATGACCTTGGCAGGACACTATGTAAACTAGGTAACTTAAATTACATTTAGAGTAGCATATTAGCATAGCTAAAATATTTAAAGCCTCTTGGATGTCTTGAAAATATTTATGATAACACATAGTGTTCTTTCCTATGGCCTTAAACTCCATTATTTCTTTGAGGTGTTTTGTTACTCATTGTGTTTGTACTTAGTCGAGTTCACCTGAAAATAAGAAGACAAAAAAGAAACTATTTTTTTAAAGCTTTTGGTTTATTTAAACACCACCATCTCCCAAATTGAATGTTTTATGTCTTAGAAATTTTTTAATGTCTATCATCAAAAGTGAATAAAGACCAATCGCAAAAAGGACCAGATCTGTGCTTGTGGTCATTAAAGATTTGAATGTTTGTGTGTGTGTGCATGTGCGTGTGCACAGAGGTGTCTTTCGGGCTATAGTGGGGAGAGATGATATGAAAACAAGATTATTCTAAAGTGAATACATGTTAGGATGAGACCATGTCATGATTTAGAGAGACTCAAGTCATGATTTATTCCATACCAAATGGTTTATTCCACACTACTCTCAGACAATTAGTGGCAGAAGAATAGTGGCAGGCTTCTGGCATCATTTCCACTCATTGTAAGAATACTCATCACATTTTATTTAACTTCTGATTATTTTAATCACTTCATTTTGGATGGTTGGGGACAGTCACCATGGTTTTAACAGATGAAGGTGGAAGTGAACTTATTTCCACTGGCCCTTCTCATAGTCCCACTTAGCAGAGAAGCCCTGCACTGGGTTCACTCGCATGTCCAACATCCTCTTCACCTGCTTAGCCTCCCACTCTTCATCAAACGTACGAGGAGGATGAGGATAGACTGATATAGGAAGAGGGGAAAAAAAAAAAAAAAAAAAACAACAACTCAGCATTAGCTCAATACTCAATTTTGAAATGGTCTACAAATGTCCTATTTCTGTCATTATTTATAAATTTCTCTCACACTACCTATAGATAAGTAACAATATTAATTCTGTTCTATATTTAAGCATCAAAAAGTGCAAACAAACCCAAATATGCCAATATTAATGCTTTTGGTTTTTTTTTAGTTCACTGAAACTCAAGACATGATTGGTTCTCCTTACCATAGATGCGCTGCCAGAGCACCACCAGACCAGTGAAACCGATAAAAAAGAAGATTCCACCCAGCACAGTCTTCCACTCACTGGAGGGCTTCTTCATCTCTGCATACGTGTCTTTAAACATAATCCTGTACACTGAGGCACAAAACAAAAACTGGCTGATGATTGAATAATGTGGGAGTACAAATAAATGAATTATTGGCAGCTTATTCACACATAGAAAATGAGAGAAATCTAACCCTTTAAAGTAAATATTACTAAGAAAATAGAAAGAAAATCAAATATTTAACAAAACCACATCAATTATTGGCACCCCTAGAAATTCCTAGGAATAAAATGCAATGTTATATTAAGAATAAATATATCTCCATCTATCTCATATATATTTTGTATACATTATATATACACACTGATCAGCCATAACACTATGACCACCTGCCTAATATTGTGTTGGTCCCCCTTTTGCTGCCAAAACAGCCCTGACCCATCCACTAGATCCCTGAAGGTGTGCTGTGGTATCTACTACAAAGACGTTAACAGCAGATCCTTTAAGTCCTGTAAGTTGTGAGGTGGGGCCTCCATGGATTGGACTTGATGGCCAGCATACCCCACAGATGCTCGATTGGATTGAGATCTGGGGAATTTGGAGGCCAAGTCAACACCTTGAACTCTTTGTCATGTTCCTCGAACCATTTCTGAACAATTTTTACAGCGTGGCAGGGCGCATTATCCTGCTGAAAGAGGTCACTTCCATTAGGCAATACTGTTGCCATGAAGGGGTGTATCTGGTCTGCAACAATGTTTAGGTAGGTGGTATGTGTCAAAATAGCATCCACATGAATGCCAGGACCCAAAGTTTCCCAGCAGAACATTGCCCAGAGCATCACACTGCCTCCGCCAGCTTGCGTTCTTCCCATAGTGCATCCTGGTGCCATCTCTTCCCCAGGTAAACAATGCACACGCACTCGGCCTTCCACATGATGTGAAAGAAAACGTGATTTATCGGACCAGGCCACCTTCTTCTATTGCTCTGTGGTCCAGTTCTGATGCTCACCTGTCTATTGTAGGCACTTTTGGCAGCGGACAGGGGTCAGCATGAGCACTCTGACAGGTCTGTGGCTATACAGCCCCATACACAGCAAGCTGCGATGCACTGTGTGTTCTGACACCTTTCTATCATAGCCAGCTTTAACTTTTCAGCAATTTGTGCTATAATAGCTCTTCTGTGGGATCAGACCAGACGGACTAGACTTCACTCCCCACGTGAATCAGTGAGCCTTGGGCGCCCATGACCCTGTCACTAGTTCACAAGTTGTCCTTCCTTGGACCACTTTTGGTATGTACTAACCACTGCATAATGGGAACACCCCACAAGGCCTGACGTTTTAAAGATGCTCTGACCCAGTCATCTAGCCATCACAATTAGGCCGTTGTCAAAGTCTCTCTAATGCTTACCCTTGCCCATTTTTCCTGTTTCCAACACATCAACTTCGAGAACCGACTGGTCACTTGCTGCCTAATATATCTCAACCCTTGACAGGTGCTATTGTAACGAGATAATCAATATTATTCACTTCACCCATCAGTGGTCATAATGTTATGGCTGATCGGTGTATATATCTTGATAGTGCATGGACAAGAGTGCGGTTATACTGAATATTGGCACAGCTGTGATTCAGAGAAATGGACATTATAATCAGGATCAAATACAAACAGGCAATTTTCTCCTCCTTCGAAAGGTTGTTCCATGGTCCTTTCTCCTTCTGTTTCAGACTCTCCTCAGTAGCAGTAAGGGAATTGTTGTAAGGTCTGTCTGGTAGCGGGGAGTCCCGACGATCCCAGTACATGGGCAGAGACATGTCAGCCTGCTGTGACACTTTTGAGTCAGAATGGAGGAAAACATGATCAGTGCAACCGAGTAAAAGAATAACTTGCAAATCTGAAGGCATCAGAGTTGCTTTTACTGCACCCTAAGACAAGAGCATCACCTACTGGATAAATAACCAACACTAGCCACTTTACAGCTACATAAACTGCTTGATCAGTACAGCTAGCACAAAGCATATAGTGTAATATAACCATTACCGTGGCCATGGCTGGCCATCCTGGTACTAGCCGTGCTGAGAGCTGCCACTGCCCTTCTGGACAACAGCGTTCCCAGTCGTCCTGCAGTCAGGCACAGCATCTGAGACACAAAGGATGAACATACACACATAATTTAATCATCTTCAAAAGGATTTACTTAATCTAATCCAAATGCAATCTCCTTCAGTCTGGATTTCATTTATGGATCACAGCATTAACCTTCAATTTTAGGTTGCAAGAAGTGAAAAGATGAATAACAGTTCTTTTTTTTTTTTTCTGAACATCAGCCTGGCCTGTGTGTCACTGCAGCATGTGGATGTGAAGACACCATGTTAGTACACAAAACTACTTAATCGCCTAGCTGGACACTGTTCAGTGTTAGGATCACTTTTTGTCTTTTCAGCATGGGTTCATCTGAGGACGGCAAACTATGTGCCTTGGACAAGTAAAGAAAGAAAAGAGACGTAAAAGCGATTGCTTTTAGTGGACACACACATGCCTGCGCCACAAGACCCAACCAAAATGGGCGAATCTGGCATTAGTTCAAGTGCAAGCTGTGCACAAGAATAAACAGCTCGCTCTTACTCCATTAACCAAGACAACATGTCGGATATCTACAGATCTCAAAGAATTCATTTTCCTGATATACTAAAGGACATGCATCTGGTGGCAAATGTATTATATAAACCAAATTATAGTTTTTTCCCCCCTTCTCATGGTATTATGAAAGAAAGAGCATGCAACACTCACAGTGTACTACACTAAAACCCAACGCACGTTCTAGAAATCGACAAAAACAACAAACAACAAACAAAAACAAACCCTGCAGCTAGAACACTTGTTTGCTTTCCCCCCGGCTGCCATTAGAACATGGACTTTTGCCTTTTTGCAGTAATGACAACAATGTTTTCATCATTATTCTGCATTATTTTAATAAATAACCTGCACTAATTTCCTTCATCTTTATGCAAGTTTTATAGCAAACCAAAGCGGCCTTCATTAAAATGAAATATGCGCCACAACTTCGCATTAAAACAGTGCTACACTTCACAAACATCCTCTTTGGAGGAAATCTAAATGAATGTACTCACGGATACCCTGAGAATCTGGACCACAGGAATGGAAATAAACCACAAACAAATGAGCCAAAGTCAAAAATTGACTAATCTTCTAATCCCCCTCGAGCGCAAGCCTAGCCCCTAAACTACTGCGGACTGGGTTGCCAGATTGAAATCACAATCTCTGTCCAATCACGGTGATCCAACAAATCCATGATCAAACCAACTACAATTATAAATGCAACAAGTTATACCTACTGTATATATCCTTTTCCCGAGGCTGATATAATTAATTAAAAATAACATGTTGAAAGGTAAACATAGTCCAATCTGGCAACATAGTGGCCACCACTCAGGCCTGATAGAAACGTGGAAGGGAGACAGCTTCTGATTCGACTGTGATAGAGTCTAATTAACCCATTTCATCCCAGCTCTGAGTGCACTGCATGAATTTACCCGCTGAGTGCCACAAACCCTGTGCTGTCTTTTCAAAACTAGTTTAAAAATGTTTCATTTACTCACTTTCTTTATACTTCCTTTCCTTTTCAGAGGTAACCATACACCCTTTAATTGCTAAATTGCTCTGGTCACGTGACTAAGTACGAATTCAAAACAACCTAATTTAATTTATCGGGTGGCTTTCATTAAAAAAAAAAAGTCAGTCTTAATCTAATGCTTTATTAGATTAAATCATTTAAATGGGACATTTAAAAGAGTTAAATATAAAAGTTGTAAATGAACTGAAGAGGTAAAACAGCTCTGATTTCATCTCTTGTTCTGAGAAGCTCAGGTGTGAAGTTTCAGAGAGCTGAGGAAGTGGAAGAGATGTAAACAGGCAGCCCAAGAAATGCAGAAAAAACACGAAAGAGTCAGTAGTAAGGGAGACGCAGAGTTGGCAGCATACAGGGAGAAATAAGGCTGGGGTTGGTTGAGAGACTGCCAGAATGATGGTGTTTATCCACAGCTGCTAAGCAGCCAGACTTGATTCACTTCTTCCAGCTCTGTCATAGAAACAAAACAAATTTGCCAAATTCAAACCCAGGACACTAATCCTAGTGTGATTAAAATATTAGATTAAAATTAGGTGTGAAATATCTCTTTCTGGCAACACAGCTCTGGGTCATTCAAGGTCCCTGTTGGCAAACAGATTTCTCCACCTGCTGCAAGTGAAACACAAACCCTTGGCCTGCCACAGTGTTTTAACCAGTACTACTGGAGTTATGAGCTACAAGTTACTCAGCAAAAATGTACATCTACTAGATAGATACACCAGTGCTCGGGTTCCCAACCCTGGTCCAAGGAGAACCCCCTGTCCTCCACATTTCAGTGTTTTCCCTGCTCCCATCACACCCATTTCGGTTAATCAGTTACTTATCAAACCCCCCTGGTTGGGATCTTGTGCATATTTTTAGATGCATTAGGCTACAAACTACATGCCAAAGTACATTTTAAAATATAGAACCTTTAAGGGTTCTGTGGTTGTTCCTCTGGGGAATCCTTAAAGGTTCTATGTAGAACCCTACACCTACAACCGAATGTTTCCTCATCAGAAAGGGTTCCCAGTAGAACCCTTTTGTTTCCTTAAAGAGTACCAAATACCAAGACAGTTTAACTAAAACACCTGACACATTCTAGGTATTAACAAGAAAATCATTTGGAGTTTGGACCACACATTTACCCAGTTAATACATATAGACTCTATATAAAGGGCACGGTGGTTTGGCGGTTAGCATGTGTGCCTTGCAACTCCAGGGTTGGGGTTTCGAATCCCGCCTCTGCCCTGTGTGTGTGCAGAGTTTGCATGTTCTCCCCATACTTCGGGGTTTCCTCTGGGTACTCTGGTTTCCTCCTCCAGTCCAAAGACATTGTTATAGGCTGACTGGCATTTCCAAATTGTCCGTAGTGTGTGATTGTGCCCTGCAATGGGTTGGCACCCCGTCAAGGGTGTCCCCTGCCTTGTGCCCCAAGATCCCTGGGATATAGGCTCCCCCGTGACCCTATGTAGGATGAGCAGTACAGAAGGAAGGACTCTATATAAAGTATCTTGATTAGGGGCACCTCTTCATCTAACTACCTACAAGAATAATTATCGAAAGAAGCTGCCTGAAATTTTTTTCTCCAGAACACACAATAAAAATGTCCAGTTGTCTCAAATAATAATCTCTCTAACACATATGATTCAACTAACACGGGTAATTAATAGTGGGTGAGTTAGAGTGAGTTAAACACTAAAATATGCAGGACAGGGGGTTCTCCAGGACCAGGCTTGAGAACCTTATATAACACAACATCAAGTATCCTACAGCAGCAAATGACAATGACGACTCAGTGAACAAAACCTGCTGGTTGAAATGTAATTATAGCTGATGGATTAGAAAAACTGATGAAGCACTAAGTTTAGACACAAACATAACAGAGACAGAAAAAACTCCCATTATTTTTCCTTTGCCCCTGACCTACAAGGTCTTTGTGCCTTCAGAGAAATTAATCCAATTTCTGACAGTATGAACTGTTTCAGGACGGTGGTAAATATAGACTTAGAGACAGAGAGGAAGTAAGTTTCCATCCAGCTTCTTGAAATAGTCTTAGCAGTTTGTACGTGAATACAAAACACACATCGAGTTTCCAATTTAATAGATTTAAAAGTCCATCTTTTTTCTTTAAATTTGAGTTTTTGCACAGTTTAAGGAGCAGGGGCATGGTGGCTTAGTGGTTAGCACTTGCACCTCAGGGGGTGGGGTTTGAATCCCATCTCTGGCCTGTGTGCACAGAGTATGCGTGTTCTCCCCCTTGCTTTGGTGGTTTCCTCTGGGTACTCCAGTTTCCTCCCCCAGTCCAAAGACATGTGTTGTAGGCTGACTGGCATTTCCAAACTGTCTGAGTGTGTGTGCGATTGTGCCTTGCGATGGGTTGGTGTCCCCTGCCTTGTGCCCCGAGTCCTCTGAGATAGACTCCAGGCTCCTTTGCAACCCTGTGTAGGATAAGCAGGACAGAGAATGGATGAGATGGACACAGTTTAAGGGTTTTTCTGTTGTCCTGCTTGGAACCTGATAGGAGCATTTCTCTATCAGAAAAGGCTCCGAGCAGAAACTTTTTACTTTTTACGAAACTATCTAATAAACTCTTAAAGAACCCTAAGAGAGTAGAAAGCTTACTACGGTTATTTTTCTTAATTTGCTACAGTATTAAAGACATAACATTGTCATGTGTGACGACGTTTCTTTTTAATAACATACAATTACCTACTGTAGCCTCTAGGTGGCAGCAATTAGCCAATTTAAAATAAAGGTTCGTTAGACACCAGCTCTGGGAAATGCATACCACCACTAGGAGTGTGTGTTCCTCAGTGTCATATCTCTCTAGTGGCTTTCAGTAATAACCAATTTTTATATATGGCCTGTTTAAGTACACTCTTAGACCAAAAAAAAAAAAAAAAAAAAACCTTTTAAGGGTTCTTTGAATAGTTTAGTGTTCTCTGAGGATCTTTTCTATAACATTCTGTTCTAGGGTTCTCCAAAGAGATAACCGAACCCCTTACGGTTTCTAAATTTAACCTTTTTTTTTGAATGTAGGTGGAATATTTGGATGCAGGCAGATGTGATTAATGCTGTAATGTATGTTTAATGACTGGTTTATTCCCACAGTGTTTCCTGTTTGAGACATGCCTTGATCTGAAATAGCTTAGATGTAGACCTATCAAGTTGTGCTATGCCAGTACACTATTTTTTTTTTTTTACAACCGTTTTCTATGTTTAAAGGACAATGGTACCAGTGTAACTATTTCTACATTATTTTGGTTAAACTGCTGAAAGCTTAGAGACCCACTTAATGAGGTCTAAATATGAGTCCAAATAACAAAATCATTTTAATAACTAAATTACTGGAGTGTTATGCATCATTTATAATGTCATCTTCTTGATAAGGGGAGTTTTGGGGTTATCATTGGTTCGTAGGGTTATTAAATATGAAATGGAAATGTTCTGATATTTGTGTTTTATGTGTATTTGGAAACATACACATAAAGAATTATATTTCACAAATATTTATTTTAATATGAAATGAAATAAACAATTGTACAATTAGTCTGTTGAGTTTGTTTAGTGTTATTTAGCTTGTTCTTGTAATGCAGATTATTCAAGAATAAACTAGTTCACTGAAAACATGCTAGGCTTTGAGTCTTTGTGTCTTTCAGGGATCTTTCCGGGTGTAAAGTTGGGGTTCTCTGATCAGCTTACTGGTGTCACATGGTTTGCAGACGGTACTACTGACAGCTGGCAGAACAAAACCCAGAATCGATTTGGACACGACAAACTCGCCCCATCTCCCCACCCCACAGAACCTGGCACGTGTCCCCATCAGCTTCCCCCTAAATATAGATTAAACCGAGAACATCCTCACCCCTCCTTCCAGTCGTTACCCCCATTGTTATCACTCAGTCCCACAAGGTCTCCCTTCCTCCCACTCAGCCTTATTATAATCTCAAATTTAGCATTTTTCACTCTCTGGAGGAAACACGCACACCATTTGTCTTCGTCCCCCTCTCCTCTCACATTGTCCTGTCTCTTCACACAACAATAAAAAAGCTGAGATGAAGATTGAAAGAGAAATTAGCCCCTTGACCGATAGTTTGGAGTCAGTCTGGGGACTGTCCATGCATGCAGTCTGAACAGACAGAACCGCAGCAACAGCACTGCACATCACAGGACGCCCACTTCAACAAAAGCATGTGACAGCCGTTTTATGAATATAATGAGTATTCAACAGACTCCTAACTGACAGGCGTCTCCCAACGGCAGGAGTCTCTTACCACTCACCAGGCCTGTCCTTCAGATGGATGCTCATTGCAAACTGGCCAAGAGAAACTCACTGTCTGTTTATTTATGTGAATGTGGTAGAGGAGCTAAATGCAGAACGTGCCATGCAGGCCCCACATTGTCAAGTATGTAAGTGTAGCAATTTTTGTAAAGTGTATATCCATACCATATATAAACATACAGTATAGACTCTGTGAACTACAGATACTACAGTAGACACACCTTGCATAACAGTATTAATATATAAGCACATATACTAGCCCTTATAAGCACTACACACACATAGCTGTAAATTAAACCATAAGTAAGCCATAAATAGCTCAGACTCACATTATGTCTGGAGAAAGTGTTCAAATGCTAGAGATAATCATTATTATTTGCTGTTTTTCTGTTCTAAAAAGTACCACTGACCTCATACTGTGCTAAAAGCGGGGACTGGTAATGGTTTATTTCTAGCAGTGGGCTGACATGAAGACATGCTACAGTATTTTAAGAAAGCATATGGTTTTAACCAACACTTGTGGGAGAAGCCGTAACAGGCCACATAGGCAGAGACATGCTGGTGTGTTAGTAAGGGATCATTTAACTTTTTTTTTTAAATACAACCTAATCATGCACATACACATACTTATTTGGTGGATGTTTTTTTTTTTTTTCCCAGAGAGACTTTCAAGTGATCAAGTGTCAGTTATGTGATTTGAACTTAAAATCCGCTAATCACTAGCACACAACCATAACAATTGAGCTTGTAATACATTAAGCTGAATTTACTAGGTTTCATAATAAACTTTATGAGAGATAAACCCACCAGTGGCCCTAAACAGTAAATTTTTATTTAAGTAATGCATATAACTTTCATAAATTGTCATAAATTTGGTACTCAGCGGTTGATGCCCTGGGCCATTAAGGTATGGTTTGGAGGGTTGAGAGTTCCAGTTTGGACAATAAGAAATGTAACTGCTTTCAGCAAAGCTCCAAAATGTTAATTTTACATCATTTTGCATAAAAGTGGAAATTTGGATGTAAATGTAAATTTGCAGTCAGGAGAATGAGGGTTTCCATACACTTGTTTTAATAAATTTTAAATTTGTGCATAAGGAATCCTGAATGCAAACATGTCCAATTTAAAAATTTAATTTCCTGCACCACCTGTATGGTACCCTGTGATGGACTGGCATCCTATCTAGGCTGTATTCCCATCTTATGCCCAGGCTCTGGATCCACTGCAACCCTAACCAAGATAAAGTGGATAATGAAAATGAATATATGTATGAAGATGAATATATGTGTATGCTCTGTGGAATATGCCATCTTCTTATGCCCTGTTCAAATTTTTTCTATGAATAGTTGATAGTATAACACAATCACTCATATTTTTCTTTTGCTCTTCTTTCCAAAAATCTGCTTAAAACATGAGCAGTATGTGTGTGGGAGGTGCAAGTACTAGTTTCCAAAACCTAAGATGGCATCAAGCATAACACTGTGTTTGCCGGTGTCACCAGTTTACTGGCTGGTCTTCATCTCACTGTTTCTCTTCTGGTACAGCCTGTTTGAATGCTGGCATCACAAAAGAGCCTGAGGCATGCTGGGTAAATGGGTCACTCTCAGTAGTAGCCTGTTCTGAGAGCCTTGTTTGCTTTCTGTTGCTCATTTTGTGTGCTCACCACAGCTTTTTGTTGGGTCCTGAGCTGTACCTCCTCTCTCTGTTTCTGCTTCAATAGCAGTAACGTCCTGAGCAGAATGTGTGTACGTGTATAGAGCCTTTATAACCTCACTTATCCACTCATTAGAGCTCCTCCATCTTTGTTCCAGGTTTGTTCTTCTGTAACACAACAGCCCTTGCCATAGTGAGAATATTCATTCATAATTACAATGACCAGCTGGGAATAGCAGTCTTATTTGCATTTTTTTTTTTTACATGAATCTACAGACAGGATATGTAATGAAGGAAATTAGATCAAGCGTTTTGCCCCAGGGCGTGACAGCCGTGCTCTGCCTCCTCTGCAGGCACAGTCAAAACCCAAGCAACAAGTTTGGCTTCTTACAAAAGAGTGTGTGTGCTTGCATACTTGTTTGAGTGCCAAATCATGACACTAGCTTCATTTTACTCCATAAACTTATCACACAGCATCATCAAGTTTTATTTGCGATGGTTAAAAATAGAAAAAGAAACACCAGATTAGAAACACCAGATTGCGCCCATACACATGAAGAATATATCTTCTAATGTGCACCTTTGGAGGTTCCTACTCTGTACTTCTCTGGTAACATGAAACTAAAGAACTACACAAAGTTATCTAAAATGAGAAAGTTGTGTCTGTTGTGATGAGGAAATTTGCATTCCCTGTATAGCAATCACATTCTCTATGACTTTAATAACAAAGGAGTGGTGTTCCCATTTGATTATTTAACAATTATGTAAGACTGAGCCAGGTGTGTAAGCTGATGTATTTATTGCTATTCTGAGTACAAAGAAAGTAGTAACGTTTTCAGCATGAACCAGGAAATTTAATTCCATTCAATTACTAGCATAAAAAACTTATGCAAGTCTTGTGCATGTGTGTGACTTTACCTGTGTGTGAGAGCCTATGACACTCTCCACAGTGTCAAAGTACAAGTCTGCATGTGTAAACTGTGAAATCTACACATACAATATACATGAGAATAGGACCATAACCACGATCAAACATTTAGCTAGGTCCACATTCCAGAAATGTGTCACAGATAATATATCGCAATGCTCACAATATCACAAGTGTGTACCAAATCAATTGCTAATTAATCTCTGTTATGTTATGTTATCCTTCCATTCTTTTATAAACTGCCCTGAATCAAGTTAAACTGTTTAATTTTACTGAGTTACATATTTTGGTTTACAAGACAAGGTACATGTTGATTTCTCAGTTACATTAAATAACATTATTACATTAATGCAATAGTTAATAACGTGCTTTATCATAATTGTAGTATGTTGTTCATGAGTAACCTTACACAACAACTTAAAATTGAACTAACATTGGGTTTATTTATAGCAAGCTTATTTTTCCAGTAATATTGCACTAGTTTAAAAAACAAACAAACAAACAAATTGAGGCTTGCTTTTTTTACATACCACCATTTGCTCTCACAATCACTCACATTTACAGTCCCCTTCGAAATATTGTTCTTTTTTTTTTTTTTTTTTTTTTTTGCACTGAAGACATTTGGGTTTGAGATGAAAAGATGAATAAGAGACAATAGATCAGACTTTCAGCTTTCATTTCCTGATATTTACATCTAGATATGTTAAACAACTTAACACATGGCAAACAGGTGTTTCTTGTTGCTTAGGTGTGCCCTGTTAGATTGATTGTTTAAACAATTAATAGCTCTGAATGCCTACTCTTTTCTTTGAGCCCTGGGTTTCACCTGAGAAGACATTTGTTGTTAAAAAGGATAAACGGACATGGAGACCAGAGAGCTATCTATGGCAGAAAAGCAAGCCATTTTGAGCTGAGAAAAGAGGGAAAATTGATCAGAGCCATTGCACATGCATTGGCCATAGCCAATACAACAATGTGGAATGTCCTAAAAATGAAAGAAACCACTGGTGTACAACCAGATATCGAACAGGTCGGCCAAGGAAAACAACAGCAGCTGATGACAGGAACATTGTGAGAGCTGTGAAGAAAAACCCAAAAACAACAGTCAGTGATATCATCAACAACATCCACAGGGCAGGGGTGAAGGTATCACAATCCACCATTAAAAGAAGACTTCAAGAGCAGAAATATAGAGGCCATACCACAAGATGCAAACCACTCTTTGGTACAAGCCTGGAAAAGCATCAAAAAGAAGAATGCAACAGTTCAGTGATGTCAATGGGTCGCTTGATTCAGTTGTTGCGAACAAGGGATATGCAACCAAATATTAAGTGTTGTTTAATTGAACTTTAAGACCGTCTGTTCCAGTCTTAAAAATTGGGTGGTCTGCATGTTCTAAGTTGTTTAATATGTCTAGATGTAAATATCAGGAAATGAAAGCTGTTCTGATCTATCATCTCATATTCATCTTTTGATCTCAAACCCAAATGTCTTCAGTGTATAGAAAAAAAACCAAAAGATTAACCGTACTGTTCCAGTACTTTCGGAGGGGACTGTATATCAAATGTTGTTGCATATTCTCACATATTTATTTAAAAGCTATGTCAGACATCAGCCTAAAATATGTGCATTGCATACCTCTTAACAAGAAGTTAGTCTGGTAGTGTAGTGTCTCATGAGAGTTATACCGGATGATTAAGTCTATGGCAAGTCTAGGTCCAGAGCAAGGGCAAAGTGCTAAGTCCAGGACAAACCTAAAGTGTCCTTCTCAGTCACTCTCAGGTCAGTTGAGAAGCAGTCATCACTGCTGATTGAGTAGTCTTGGAATGCAAGTTTTTGCACATAGTAGGCTAGATTTTGCCACTGCATTATCAGGTTGTTATTGATTCCATATTGAATTCAGCTACATGAAAGGTAAGAAACAAAAACCTTTCTAAACTACAGAGGTCCAGACCTCGGTGTCCCTCATAGCTAGTTACAGCCATGCTTGAGTCTACACTGCAGGATAAGAACTACAAATGCTACCGTAGACAATCCTAATGAATTATCAAAAAAAGTAAAAATAAACACACAATTCTTTCCCAAAAGCAGATTTTGGCTGCACTCTTCCTGAGGTTGTAAATCATAACTAACTTCAGCAACTCTATTCCGCTTCTTTGTCTTTGTCACACATCTCTCTTTACTCATCTGTTGAAGGGAAAGATTTGCTAATTAGGTCGCACATATGTGACCTCCTGTTAGGAAGTGATGAAGCTGCTCACCTTTTAGCCTCTCTGTCAAACAACACTGCCTTTTAATCTTTTTCCTGTGACTTCCTTGTTTTTTTACACTCCCTTGCATCCACTTCCTTTTTGTGCTCAGGCCACTGTTTTCCTGTATGCTGCTGTTCTGCTCAGTTTGTGTTGGTCAGTGTTAATAAATATAATAAAATGCTTTAAATGAGCACTCCAGTGTTGTTATCTCTAACTACTACATCTGTAGTGTATGAGCTATTGTGACAGACAACACTTTGAATGTTTCTCTGATGAGGAGCTGTTTAATCAAGATTAGATATGACGGAAGTCTAACTGTTAAATGTACTGGTAAATGAATAACATAATTGTGTGCGACTGATGCACAACAAAAATGTAGAGAAAATATAGATAACTGTACTTTTTACTTTATTGCTCTATGGTTTGAAATCAGAATATCTTCAGTGAGGCATACTTTCATGTCTGTATCCTTCTAATGTTTATCATTAGAGAGCAACCTTTGTAGTTTTTAGCTCACTTCATATAGTTAAGCAAATGATTATTGGTGAATTTCAAAACCTTTCCTTAGGATTTTATTATAAATATGTTTTGTGTCAACAGGCTTTTTTCTGTACAAGGAAACATATTAAGATTATTCGGGGTGATAATTACACATGATAAAGTGGATAGAAATTAGGTTGAAAAACTTAATTTACTAAAATTAAATTTTTTAAGTGACATTTTCATAGTGAATTAATTATATATTACTTAAACATACTCCTTTGTTTATTTTTTCAGGTTGGTGCTGATATTGCACCCTCTATTCTAAGCAATTTGTGAAACTGCTGATAAAGAAAATGCCAGATATTACAATTTAGAATGATGTGGATTTGTTTCACTGCAGATCTAATGCCAGTGCACTGCAGCTATCTGTCTCGGAGTTTCAGCCATATTTGCAGAGTTCCGGGACAAAAACATTGGGCTCCATCCATTATTCATCTTGCTGTATAATTCATAGTTTAAATAAGTGCTCCTGTGAAAGGAGCTATCACTTTGTACTGAACATGAGCATGTGCTTTGTGGTTCTTTACTGCCAGGCAGGTTCAAGAGTGTTAGCTTAGTATAGGGAGAGAGAAAGTGAAAGAAAAAGTGACAGGAAAGGAGCGGTGCACTACCAATAAATGCCTGTTGGTACCTAAATTACCCTTTTGGTTTTGTTTCTCTGATTGAGTGTGTGTCTGTTTTTTGTTAGTTCTGAGTGATAGAGGATGAAGTTTTTCTATCTGTTTCAAGCGAAATATTAGTATGTTTGCATGCAAATACAATACTGTGTGTTTTTATAGATTATCTATATTTGGATGAGTAGTAGGCGTGTTTGCTTGCCCTACCATGATTTTATACAAAGAACCATGGCACATGCAGGCTCAAACCCTGACCTTTGGTGTCTAGTCACACTCATCCGTTCTCCTGCCCTCCTCCTCCCTTCACTCTCTCCTGGGGCTCACCATTCAGGCAGAGAGGCAGAGCAGCTGCTTGTCTGAAGAGAGAAAAGGGAAGTGGAGGTAGAAGTAGGGGTGCAGCATGTAGGGAAGTCTGAAGAGTAGGGACAGGAACAGGAGAAAGGGAACTCTGATATATTTACAATAGCTATGTAGAGTTGTTTTTAATCATCTTTTCTATTATGCCTACCCATGGATTCATGCACAAATAAATTCATATTTGTTAAGTTATATGTTAAATGTGTTGCCATTGATTACCTTTGATTATACTTTTCATAAACAAATACAATCCAAAGGCTTCAGGAAGTTCCTCATGAGTAGTCAGTTACAATGTGTGATCACGTTCCTCATAATCAGCATAATGCATTGTCTTTATGCTCAGTGTATAACCTCAGTAAACTTGCCTTAACTGTCCATCTGTCCTCTTCTATGCTGCAGCCTGACCTCACAACACCAAGACATTAACCCTCCAAACCCCCTGCAAAGATGCCTGCTGGCCTTCTTCTGAATGTGCTTATATAATACGCACCACATATTGTTATAGTTATATAATCCATAATCAGTGACATTAAGACATAGAGACAATTCCCAGTGATTTAATCAAGCATTAATGTCCCCATTTAGCAAGAATTGTTTCATTGTGCATTACAAAATACAAGTTATTGTATTTACAAGGGTCTTGTGAGGATTCTGAAGTTTCTAAGGGTAAGGCATTACTTGGTGAGTGACACTGACTACAAAGCATTTCAATCAAAACTCAGAAACTACTTCCTGCAATAGTATTCATTCATTCATTGATCGTCAGTTACTGCTTTATCCTGGTCTGGGTTGTGGCTCCGGAGCCCAATAGTGGACACCCTGATTGGGACACCGCCCATGCGGGGAACCGTGCACACACACATCCACACACACATTCACACCTAGAGGCAATTTAGCATAACCAGTCCACCTACTGGAATGTTTTGGGAGGTCAAATGAAACTGGAGAACCCGGGGGAAACCCACGCAGACACGAGATGAACAACACTCCACACAGACAGTAAGGTTGAGATCATACTTGTGACCCTTGAGCTGTGGCAAAACTAGTAGTAAATATGCAACATATTTATCACCTGACTTTCCTTAGTCTACAACATAAATTGTATAATAGAACTGATAAGGTGAAGAGTACTTAGCTGGTTATGAATAGTTTATGTAATGGATTTCTATATATGGCCAAAGATACAGTCCTGTAAAGTTCAATGTATACCGCCACAGTTATAGGTTTTTTAAAAAAGATTTTTTAATGAATGATATGATGAGTGGTATCTCAAGGTTACATAAAAAGCTTATGCTATTTGTGAGACTGACACAACAATCAGTCCCTTTACTGGTAAAGTTCAGTCACAGTATTTTGTTGGACTTTTTTTAATTCAGGCATTTACACAACCAGCAAAACACACCCACACACTCACACACACACACACACACACACACACTCACACACTGCCCTGACTGTAGCTCAAGCTTTCTTTATAATCACTGGTTTCTGGGAAGGGCTGGGAAGGGGGAAGAGAGAGTTGGTGGAGGTCTGTGCTCTGTTTTTATTCAAAGTGTGTTTCTGCTGCTTGGCATCTGCTGATCCTGCCCCAGTGGGCTTGATGGGTAGATTCCACAGGGAGAGGGGACCAGCCGATGAATGAAGGGGTCTAATGGGGGACAAATAATAAGAGAGACAGACAGAGAGAGGAGGTGGAGGTGGAAGTGAAGTGCACAGAGAAAAATGGTGTCAGATGTTGTTACAGGTTTGCAGAAACGGAAAAGGAGGTGTGAGTAGCTAATGAGTTGCAGCATCACCTCTATCTTTATTTATCTTGCATCATAAACACCTCTGCTGAGGTCAGGTTATACCACAAGCAACAACAGATTTCTGACTGTAAGGCAGATTTCCCCCCAAATGCATAATAGTGCACTTTTAGTTCTTTCTTTTTATATTATATTTTAACACAGTGCAAGATTCTGCAGCTCATTGCTTCATAGAACATTTTATGCAACATTATCTATGTTTTATAGAACAAAACATGTCCTCTTCATTGTATTAACCCAGCAACGAGGAAAAGTACAGTTTGGTAACTTTATTTCTGAGAGTGCATAAATGGTTTTATTGTTACTTTGTAATAACATCTCTGTGTAGATTATCATATTTGCCTTTTGAAGTCCATCATCATTTTTATATTGTTTAATACTATATTCTATGAATCTCTACTGTGAATTATACAGATAGGAGTCATTGTAGTAATAAGGTCATTTTCAATATATCAGAGCATAATGATTAAATTTTAAGAAAACAAAAGCAAAACTAAATAAAAACAATGAACATGTGACTTATTAAACTTTGTGGAGTGAGATGCTATGAATAGATTACAGAGGTTGTGTGCATATATGTGTGTGTCTATGTATGGGTGTGCATGTGTCTGAGAGAGAGAGAGAGAGAGAGAGAGAGAGAGAGAGAAGTTTATCAGTTCTGACTGAGTATTAGTATCCTCGGTTGGCCTTTGTGCCTCCTCAATAGAAGGAAAGGAAACAGTGATTAAAAATAGATGTTGTTGTTGGAGCAGATGGATTGGTAAGATTAAAATATGGTGGTGGAGTTCCTATTTACCAATCATGAACATGAAACAAGCAATGGCAGCCTGTAAACATGTCAAAATGTGTAAGCATGCACATGACTCATCATGCCACAATTAAAAGACGGCTTAATGACACTATTTAAAAGTGAGAAATAAGAAGAATTTGGGGTACTTAGAAAAGATACTGAGTAATATTTTGACATGAAATATTTTATTGCAATAAAAACTGGTTTGAAGAGTATAGAGAAGCATGGACTTCAGTGTACAGTGTAGATGTAGTAGATGAAAAATTACAAAATTTATACCACATGAAAACACTAAGTGGCAAATGTATGATAACCTCAGTTCACACTTGGCTAATCTTAGCAAGAGGGTTCATAAAGCAGAGCATTTTTTTCTGTGAGAAAGTTTTGCTTGCTAGGATGAAGCCCCCCAAAACACCAGAGGAAGCTATAATTATGTGTATGAGGAGCTCTAGACTTCCTCCTCTTTAATGGTGGCCAGCATTAGTGTGAGGATGAGGCCCTGGATTCTTTTTTTGGGTAAGTCATTGAAAACACATGGTAACTTGACTCTCCAGAATCCAAAACAATAGTTGGCAGTGTAGCACAGTTGAGTTTTCCTTGGTAGAGGCTTTCCTTTTTACTGTGAATGTATTAAGTGCTTATTTGGAAAATGATTATATAAATAGACTATAGCATTGTGATGTTGCTGGTGTTTGTACAATTAAATAGACTATTACATTCTAAGACGGGAAAAAAGTGAGGGTTGATAGATGAAGTTGATGTTTTGCCATGACACTCACAGGCTTCAGACCAAATTTGAAGAAAGCAATTTATGACATGTTGCAGAGTTATATTAAGTAGCCAAAACCAATATTTATATCAAGAATTTATATTATTTCTAAGTTATCATAGTAAGTTATTATAGTATATTTATCACATTCATAAAAGAAGGTGCAAACCTTTGAATTGATATTATTTTATACACTATCAATGGCCTAACAGTCACTCATTACTTTTGATAATGAAGCAACATCTGTGAAACCTAACACACTAAAAATCTTGCTAGTATAAATTAAATTTGTGTCTTTTTAATTTCTTTATTTCTTCTTTACCCATTCAGTGAGTATTCCAGCCTTATACTCAGTGATCCAGTGATAGGTTCCTGGTTCACTGTGAAGCTGACTAAGATAAAGTGGATAACGAAAATGAATGAATGAATAAATAAATGAATCAGTGAATTTGGTCCTGAGGTATACAAACTTTTTGCATTTTGCTGCAGTTTTTTTGAGACTCATTATGCACAATAATATAATAAAAAAGAATCAGAGATAAAGCGCTTTATAGATATGAATGAGTATGTTATATTGGCCGATTCACACTAAAATATTCCAGCTGTAACAGTTTTTGCCATTGTTGTCATAGTCAATGCTTTTATGTTGTTATTCACAAATTCATAAATATGTCATGTTTCTCTTGCCTCTGGCCACAATTACATGGGCAGCATGGAAAACTGCATGTTTTTCTGTTCCATGGAAAAAAAAAACCCTCAATAATAGTAGACCTGGAAATAAATGACAGGTCCTGGTAATTTGAGTTGATCAGTGGTTAAGGTTCTTTCCCTCAAGGACTGAATTTCTTTGTTTCCCAGAGTTCTCTGTTTCTGTCAGTCACGGTTAAGTTTGGGTCCAGGACACTGGAGCTCCCATTGTCCTAGACTCAAAGCGGGGAGCCATAATGAAGATTTAAAGAATTAGCTGCTGGTAAGGTGGTATGAGTTTGGTCTAGACATGTCACTCTCCTCTAACTGCTTTTACATTTTAATTCCATTATGAGGCTGAAATTAGACTTCCTAACCAAATATTCAGTGTAATTCAATGATGAATGTGAAAAGAACATTTGGCTGGCTGGGATTAAATGATCTTGGACTGGAATGGCAAGCGTTCTTCAACACCACCATGTCTATCCACAGAGAAGTGTGCTTAATTAATGTAATTAACACTTTGAAGCCCAAAAATTAGATCACCATTTTGCATAATGGGTGCTACCTATGCAAAGATAAAAACCAGAGGCTGTGGATTAACCCACCATCTTCCCATCCCCCATAACACGACTCACAACACTGGCTCGTCTCCAATACACAATGGGAATCGTAGCTCTAGAGAGTGATGCTGTTTTCTATAGACACACACACCTACAAGCAGGATTTACTCTTTTAACATATTGCAGAATAAAGAGCTCTATTTTCCCTTGTTTTTTCTCCCCTCATAATTTTGGCAATTTTTGTACATTTAATATGTGAATAACTATTTAATACTATTATAACTGATATTTGGAGCACCAAAACCCCCCAATGTGTCCCCCTAAAAGTGCATTATGTGTAATGTGTAAAGTACATAATCTAGACTTCATGAGGGCACTGGATATCTACTATCCTTTCAGTCATGGCTGCAAAGTGGCAAAACCTACAAACTCGTGCGTTATATAGTGAATAGTGAATAGGGTGCAGTGTTCGCCTGTCAGTTGAGGTAGGCCTCATGGACATGACGTCATTCAAAGAGCAGTATCGGGTTCCCACCGCAGCTGTTTCTTGTTACCTTGGAAACTTGGCTGCGTCTTCCGAACTACAAAACGACCAATGGCGGGATTCGGGTCATACTATGTTTTTAATGGGGGTGTCCCAAATTTCGGGGCTCTTAGAGTTGAGCAATTTTTTTCTACTCACTAATATATTGTAATGATTGATTTACAAATTTATGAATATAGTAGAAACTCATTTTGGTGTAGGCAGTAAAGATGCTTCACTATAACGGTCCACATTTCCACCTAAATAATGTTTCCCATGGTGGTACAATCCCTGCAGGAACTGAACCGAACTTTTCATAACCGGTGGATTTAAAGAAAACGTAATAACTGAAACTGTGCAGTGTTGTGTATGAGTTTATAATATAAGTTAAATTAAAAAAAAAAAAAAAAAAAAAAAACCCGCTGTTGATTAATTTAAAACCTCTGCAGCGTCTGACAGGTGAGCTGAAGTTTTAATTATTATTTTTTTTCCATATCACTTAAACAATAAAGAAGGCATATAAAGAATTTGCCTTATTCAGCTGTTTTGCTACACTGGTTAATAAGTAAGCTAACGTTCAGTGAGTCTCTTCAGAGGTTTTAAAGTCTAATGTTGTTTTTATATTAATTCACACATGCAGTTATAAGGAGTATGGACGCACTATACAGTGCCTTTTTTGACACACCGTGTAGCTACATGGTAAAGCTAGTTATTGATAAATACAGAAAGTTTGCCTTAGGGCGGTGTCTGGGTGCTGGCTTTGGAGTATTTTCGGTAGCAAGTTTGCTTAAAACGGTGTGTGTAGAGTGAACGCCCAGCGAAACCGCAAAAATTCAGTCCTACACAGAGCTACACACATGGCCTAATTTTAACCATAATGCATAACTGTATTGAAGCAGACATGGCAGAGGAGAAGCTCATCTCTGCTCTTCCCTACTAATGAAGAAACTGGCCTTTAGGCCACAGCAACTTCCTCTGTTCAAGCTTTCTCTCAGGCTCACAAACACGCCTGTATTTAAGAGTCAAAACTCTCCTTTCAGTTTTTTTCTTATACAGGAACATTAAACACATTTGACTTTTTTGCATTTGCTTCCCTGACACTGGTAGTGAACAAAAAAGGCACATGTTACTTTCAGCTGCAGCTTTTTTCCTTTTCCATTCTCCCACAACTGGCACACTGTGACTGTTTACATTTGACCATATAAATTTATTTTCTTTCTTTCTTTCTTTCTTTCTTTCTCTCTTATTATTTGAAATCTAAAGGGTCATCAGAATCAAACATTGAAGACTTTTTTTTCTTTTAATCTTTCATCAGAATGCAATGATTTTTATTAATACCACCATTTACACAGGGACCAAATTCATATTACGCAATATAATGTTTATATACATATTTTTTAACAAACCACACACACAACACATCTTTCACACCTGAATATTCTTTCTTAAGTCGGCTTTACACTACGATTTTTGGCCCGATTTTGCTAGTGCAGACCAAAATCTCATATTGTAAAAGATTTCTTTGGCCGTCTTAAACCGGTGGCCTTAGTGCCATTACAGCCAAAAACATCAGACAGAAAAAAATTCTGGCAGTGTTTGAAAATTTCAATTAAAATTTCAGAGTGTGACCACTTGTCTAAAAGCCACCAATAGGAGGATGACGTGAAACGTACATAAATGGAACATGCTAATGAACAGAAAAATGAACCTTATTACCTCAAACTCACTTTGAAGAATGTTCACGAGCCCAGACTGCACGGATCGATGACGTAAGCAGAACATAATAATTTCTTTAATTACAGGTGTAGCTGACATGGAGAACACATGTTAATCTACAGTTTGTTAGAGAATTAGGCCAAGACTTGACAAGTAATAAAAGATAAAAAAAAAAAAAGTAAAAAAAAAACTGCTGTAATCACGCAGTCTAATTCAAATTTGCAACAGAAAAAAATCCCATTCTTCCAAGCTAAAGAAGGAATCCTTGACTCAGGAGGTCCTGCCACTGGGAAAGAAATATTGCATTTGATATGCAAACAGTATGCTAATGTATTTTAGATGTATAACCTACAAGCACACTGTGTGTGTGTGTGTGTGTGTGTGTGTCTAAATCACAGAACCGTTATGCTTGAAGGCAGACAATGGTGATGGTGAGGGAAGTAAATGTGCAACACGTGTACCCACATTGTCAACTTGCTTACACATGAAAGCAACAATGTTAAACATTGAAAGCTTGAGAGGAGCATTATGTATGTAAATTCCTGTGTTTAGGAGGTAAACGGACTATGTGGCCTATACTTAGACCCGGAACAGTCAGAGCTATGTCTCGAGACAAAATTTTTTACAAAGTTTCCTCAATCAAACCAGACCACTATTTCGTAATCTCAGTATCCGTTAAAACATTCCAGTGATTTCACTTTATCCTGTGTGGGTTCTGACGTAAGATAATTGATCACAATTTGGCTTATCTCTGTCTGTTTCTGTCTTCTTGTTGCTCACTCTGTAGCAATACTGTTAGTTCACATGTGCTGATGACTTTGCTTTGAGGAGCTCATTGCTGGTGCTGATGTCTCTATTTTGGAGATAAGCCTCTATCAGGCCCTTGTGAAATGTTGGATATTCTGTGACACCCTTGTTCTATTCTCAGAGACTCCTTCTGACATCACGCATCCCTTCTCTCCCCCACGTCTCTGCTGACTGTAGTTCATGATGAAGGTTGCCTCATAACGCTCCTTTCCTTGAGGCATTTCAGCAAGGCTTAAACGTCTACACTCAAAATAGACGGATCTGTGGAGATTCCAAGATTACAGTGTAGGTTACTCCTTCCCTTCTTCCTTTCCCCCTCTGGAAGTGTTTACAGACACACACTCTTCTTCAGTACCTTATATTACCCCTACCCTAGCCTACAGCAGTTACAGACTACAGCCTACAGTAGCCTACAGACTACAGTCCGTAGTGTGGAAAAGATTAAGGCCTGATGGAATGAATATTTTGTTTTGTTAAAAGAACTTAATTCCACAACTGTCATCCTGGGAGGTTTAGCTGTACCTTTCACAAACACACATGAAGCCTATGTTTTTAAGCTTCAACTTGCACAACATAACACAGCAGCTTAAAGCTTTTGGAGAGAGCTGATACTTTTTTTTTAAAAACCAGTTTCTTTCTCCCCCTCTGTTGTGTGTTTCCAGTGTTTGTATGGTTCGACTGGTCACTGGTTTAAACACTTTACAACTAAATTATTTTGAAGTCAGGCCAGACAAGACACTGTCGCTTGGTCCCTAACTCAGTACAACAAATCTGTTTTCTTGTTGTCTGTTGAAAGGGTGAGAAGAAGTGATGTGGATTCTAAAGAATGCCCAGATAATAAATATCTCTTGATAAACAACAGAATGACTTTGCGCTGACAGAGTGTGTTGTATTCTCCACAGCAGTGCTCGCATTACTCAGACCTAATAGCCACTGCTAAATATGATGTGGTTATGACATAATTTAAATAACCTTATTCATTTGCTGACTTTACTTGTTCCGACCATGTGGGTTTAGTCTGGGAATGTATTCTCGAACCACACAAGTTTTTCCTTCATGTGTATTTTTCCTGATCTGACATGTCCGCACATACACATATAGCCTGTATGTACTCTTCCACCAGCAGACAGTATGCTACGATAACAAATCTGTCCAAATCTTCTGTTACTTTCATTAAGTACCTGTGCTGAACTTGGTTACACTTCTTGCCAGGCTACTAAGTGTACTGAAAAGCGACTTCTTTGTGGAGCTAGAAATGCCGTAGACCGGGGGTTGTCAACTGATAAACCATAGCAGACCCAGCAAAGTATTTAAGTGTAGCAAACCTTGAGAAAATACTGTAGTAATGCAGATTAAAATTTTTTTTTTTTTAAATGACCATATTTTAGTGACTCCAACTCAAACATTAAACATTGTCCAACTCCATAGCTTATTTTCTCTCATGGTTTATCCAATAACATCCATTAGTGTAGATGTTTGTGTGTATGTGTTTATTCTCCCCATGTCAAATTCAAAATAGACGTGTCTCATCTGTTCAGAGTCCATGGTGCTAGACGAAGGTGATAATGTAAAGCAACAAAACAAAACTCAACCACTTCCATAAGTTATAATCAGAAGCTGTCAGGATCCAGTTGTGTCATTTGCTTTTATGGACCATTTGCTTTCAAGGTTCCCTCAGTGCAAATTTACTTTATAAACAGAATCCAACTATTCAAATATATAAATTCAAATAGGCTCATTACTTAAATGTGTGCAATAATATTGTTTGTGTTTATCGGAGACAAAAAGATTTTTATTTCTGACAGATGACAGTATTTATAGCCCTACTTGTTTCTGAGTTACTGAAGTTTCGATTAAACTCATTCAAGACAAGTAACCTGTCAAACAGGCTAATAACTCTATGACCTCAATACTGTCTTTGATAATAGTATGTTCTGATTTCCACCATTGTAAAAAAATAAATAAATCTTCCAGTGGTCTCCCCTGGCTATGCTTCACAGACCACTGGGGTTGCCCAGATCCCACTTTGAGACCTCTGATGTAGACCATTGACCGAAACTCAATCTCAGTCATCAAACTCAATTACCACAGTATGGTGAGAGGAAGTCCGTCAAGTCAGACCAATGCCATTAAAAAAAAACCCCACAAAAAACACCAGTAATCTATAATAGCTTTTCTATGTACGTATGGTGCAGAAATGTAACATGTCTAACATTCTGATCAAATGCAATAGAAAACCATTTTTGATATTGATGTTAGTGGTTACTGTTAACACTAGAGTTGCATTGCAAATGATATCACCACAACACAACCTGCAGGAAAGTCCTCAGTACCACTATGCCACTGGAAACATTGGTTCTGTATTGAAACATTGGGTTTAGTAACCATACTGTACCATACCACACTGTCCAGGGGAAAACTGACTAATGGTTTCTTGACAGGATTTAGAATGCTTCTTAACAACCAAGTTTCAGCAACTCCCACATCTCTGCTCCTACCCAGAGTGCCTTGTTTGCTCAGCTTGAATGAATCTGACCATCTCCGTTGTGAAACATGACTGCAGCCAATCATGGACTAAGTGACTAAGAGTACTCTCACCATTTCCCCATGCGTGTATTTGTGTTATCACTTAGCTGGCACTGGGTGGCCCCATTAACTTGTGTGGGTGTGTGTGTGGGTGAGTGTGTTTTGTGGTAGGTGATCAGACTGCTGCACCTTTGACCTTGAAATTAACCTACTCAACTCTTTGCTTGTTACCACAGTGGAGAAAATGTCAGATTAATTGACTTGTATGTTTATTCAGATGCGAACTATCTGTAGCTGATTCTCCTACGCTGTGTCTGATTTACCTTCTTCCTGCTGTGTACAATGTTTGTATAAGTAAGCATTTCTGTTTCTGACCTAATATCTATTCCCTGAAAGCTGATTTAGAAATGCAAAAGCCTGTTTCCATTTGCTTGTGTGGTGATGTAAGTGGAGATGCCCATGTGCAAAAGAGTCAGGTGATCAGCCAAGACTTGTGTGTATGTGTGTGTGTGTTAGAGCCTAGAGCATGGTCTGTGATCTTCTGTATGAAGGATGGGTTCGAGCAGTAATCCTCCACCCAGAAATTTTTTTTCTGTAATCCCCCTATTCAAAGAGCCTGCCACTCCTGCACTGTTCAGATGAATAGCTCCGTCTAAAGGGAGCAGGCACCAACAAGCTCTTGTAATAGTGGCTATAAACATCTCAGCAAGTTGTGGAGAGATGAAATTACAACCAGGGTGTGAGGAGGTTGGAGTTCAGGGGTCAGTGAAGCTTCACCTCTTGCACTGAACTTGATAGCATGGTGAGCACCCGAAGACGAAAAGTGTTGAAAGTGCCCTGACATTTCTGTTATGTAACACAGTAATTTTCTGTATCTGACGTGCTGCTATGACATTTCATTAAAACTCTACTACTGTGTATTTTGTGCTTTCGTGCTCACTGTGTGTTAGGGTGATCTGGGACACACGTCAGAGATGTTTTGTTCTTTCTGTTGTGGCTCTTGACACAAGTGGAAGAAGGGAGCTGCCAGCCACAGCTCGGACAGAATTACAGACGTTCTCATTAATATCTGTTACTGTAGCCACGGGTATCTGTGATTTGTTCCTATTGTGTCACTCAGATATGAGCCCCTGGCACTGACGGTGTGGGTTTCAAAGGCTACAGGATGTGAAGAGGAGCATTAAGACATCCACACCTGTACCTGACGTACATGTGGAGATTCAGGGCTGCCTTTAACTGGTTACCTACATTACATCTGGTTGACAGGTACGGTATGTAATCAAGCACATACCGGTGACTTTACTAATTGTACTGGATTGGTATTATTCGTTTCCAAGATCCTATTTACATCTGGTTGTTTCTTGTGTTTGGATTGTATTCTGATAAGTTTATTAGCTTATATCAGTGTCATACACTAGCATCTAAACTAGATCGAAATCTAGAAATCCAAATCTAAACTAGATTGAAATTGTACTAAACTGTACCTTTCCTTGTTGTTGCAGTGGTAATCTTTTGCACATTTAATATGTAGGCATATCTTTCAGATAGGAATGGGGATATCATAATCTTTAAAAACATTTAAACATACATAATTGGCCCATAATATCCTTTTAGATTAAAGCTTTAAATATACACTACATGCACCTAAAAGATACACACTAAAAGATGGACCCTTGCGTGTACCACCTCAGTGACATCGAATGGTACACTATAGTACCCCTTCTTCTGAGTGTGCGTATTGGCCCAGTTGTTTTTAAAATGAAATCTGTTCTTGGAAAAGCTATTACTCTGAAAGTGGTTCCTGGCTGCAAAAAAAAAGTATGAGAACCCCTGGTTTAAATGATTAGATTTAAATCTGTCTTAAATGCATTTTCTATGCATTTACTGGTGCATTTTTACATGCATAATCCCTATTTGGACATAATCCTGCTCTATACTGATGAAATGACCAAGTGTAAATGGAGTGCGAGCAGTTGTCTATAACTGGAATTGATTGGTGAAGTACTGGAATTGACACACACACACACACACACACACACTCACTTCATTTTCTCAAGTAATTCCTCAGAGACGTACTGGACAGGATATCCTTGTAGCAACACTGCAAGTGTATTGTTGCCATAACTCTTTCCAACTTCTTTAATGAAGCCGTCTGACCCTGTTGTATCATTTCCTTAACAGTAACACAGAGGTAGAAAGGTGCTGGAAGAACAGGAAAAGACTGCTGAGCAGTGTTTTGGGAAATGACTGCTTAGATGTAGAGAAAAGAAAAACAAATGGAGCCTGTGGAAATTAAATTGGAAGTCTAAGTAGTGTGTGATTCTTTGGCCGGAGAATGGGTACAGGAAAAGTAGAGATTTGGACACATGATGTTGTAGTTCCTCTTGTCATGTGCTTACTAGGAAGTGGTCTTCCTGCCTGTGCTTGAACAGGCGAGCTGATTGGACAGGCTGGGTGGAGCTGAGAAGAGAAAGGAGGAGTATTTGAGTTCTCTCCTCAGTTGCACGCTCAACTCGCTCACATGCGCTTAACAGCTTCAGTGTAACGCGACTTTCTAAACCAGTATCTGCTCTCATAAGGACGTTACTCATTTTCCAGATTTTGTGGTCTCAGCTGACAGATTTTCACACCTCCTTTGGTAAGTTGCTGCACAGAAGTAGATTAACTGAATAGAAATGTCTGGTATTGTATAAGAATATTGTTGGTCAGAAGCGCAGGCTTGTATTAAATCACTGTGAATAAAAAAAGTTTTTTTTCTATTGATCATTTTATCTGTTTAAAAATATTTTTCTCTAAACAAACTTATTTTAACCAGTGGAGCACATAGATGCCCCCCTGATCAACACTGTTTCCAGAATGTTAATGGGTTTCTCTGTACGATCACTGAGGGCTGTGCAACTACTTGATGTGTGAGCATAAGCTATTGCTCATTAAGCTCCACTCTACATGAGGGGACAAAAGCCCTCCGTTCTTGGCCCACAGTCTGTCCTTGGATTTTTCTTGCATAAGCCTTAATTTATTTTTTTGTTACATTAGATTTATCTCATTTAGATGCTTTGCACACTTCTAATAAATTTCTTGACTATGTAGGAAAGATCCTTGATGAGTATCAGCAATATCCAAAGAATGAGTCAGGATGAGGGAACTCTGTGAGTGTGTGATGAGTGAGTGGGTGTATGCGTGTGTTGGTATATCGTCTTGCTCATGTGGTCAGGAAAAACAAAGGGAAGCCCTCTGTCACCAGGGCATTAGGCTCCAAGAAGCTTCCTGTAAAACTGACTAAACCGGGTTAAATAGTTGACTGAAGTTTGGGTGTCTTGAAAGGTTTGTTTTTTTCTATGTCCATATGTTTTGTGTTAACAGTTGTGTGTGTTTGTGCATGTGTCTCTCTCAGAAACACTGTAGGAAAGGGTGGTTGTGGTGATTGTGGTGGAAATAGATAAATACAACACTGAGACTGCAGTGACGTCACTGGGGCACTTGCAACACTGCCACAGCTTTATGATTACACTCTGACTGTAATGGGTTGTGTGGCAGGATGTTTACATGTGTGTACATGAACATGCATGAACGTTTTTTTTCGCACATGACGAAGTAAAAAAGGTGTAATTTTGTATCTATGCTGTACATTCCCTGTGGCTTTCCTGCATATTTTGAGGCTTGGAAGGTGAATTACAGAGTTTGAGCAACACAGTTTGTCATTCCTTTAGAATTACCATCACTGAGTTAGGGCTTGTGTGTGGAACCCAAAGGGCCTGCATTTCTTGAAATACACCATGGTAATAATTGATAAAATGATTAGACCATTTGTCTGCTGTCTTGCTTAATCAATACATCGCTAGGGACAGTCTCATTGTTTTGTAGTTGACAGTTAGGCATGGTTGTTGCTGAGGTGATAATGCAACTACGCTGTTGGTTTAGAGTTCAGATTGACCCCAGGTGCCCCGATGTTGTGCCCTGAATAGGGTCTTGAGAAAACGTCTTGATTCAGAGGAGACAAAAACTTACTAACAGTCCTCTGACGGATCACCCATCTGCCTGAGAGGTTTTGTTTTTTTTTTCTGTGGGCCATCAGGTAACATTGCTGATGAAGAATGACACCCTGATGGATTTGGCCTCATAGGCCCTGAATCAGATGACTTTATCTCTGAAAGCTTGGCAGTGTGTGATAGAAGAGAATGGGGAACATGAGAGGAATGTGCAGCCGTGGGAAGGGCTTCAGGCTGGCTCATGTCTGTACAGTCAAAAGAGGAGTGGAGGCTCAACTTGTCCTACTTATCAGAATCTGAATTCTAGGATCTTTTGTTCTGTTTTTTGGCTGACCATCTATGTGATGGATTTTCCCCCTAATATGGACAAATGCCTGTCAGAGCTGATTTATACACTAGAGGGGTCTTGCATAGGGCATGGGGGTGTTGGACCACCTGCTCTTATTTGTTTATCTTATTAAGGTTCGATAATAAGGAGAGGCTGTATATAGAAGATCAGTTCCTGTCCTGTTTGTACTAATTTTCACTTTTCCAGTGACAGGCACAGTGTTTGCAGTTGCATCTTCAGCAAGTGTCACCACTTGGATGGAAGACTTAACATGCACACAATGGTGTTCATGCTTGGCACACAAAGATGAATGGCAGTGACGGCTGGATAATTCTTTCCTCAATGCCAGGATGCATGTGGAATTATGAATATTGAGAAAGTCCCGAGGGCTTAGACACAGACGGCTCTGGGCTGTTGGGAGGAGGGGGTATGCACTATTACAACTCTTTGACACTAATGGCTCTGTGTTCAAAGTTTATTTTGTCCTGCTGTTAGTGGAACGAGTTGTCCTATTGTGCTGGCGCTGCATATAAGAAAGGGCCGTTTACTGATAAGGTGACTGCAGTAGAGATGGGTAGGTTATCTGGTTGCCTGCTTGAGGCACCAGGCATCGGGTAATGTAGGAGTAGTGTGTGTGTGTGTGTGTGTGTGTGTGTGTGTGTGTGTGTGTGTGTTCCATCTGAGGCATTAAACTGTCCTTCAACCACCACAGTAAAAGCTGTAAAGCTTCCCAAGGGAGACCTAACCGAGCCTGACACATTAGGTAATGCTTAATGTTAAGGTTATAGCTTTCTCCACAGATCTCTCCTAATTTCAAGGTAATGGTAATGTAAGTAGAGGTTAAAATATGTAATTTAACAGCTTTAAGCTTTTAATGCTTTAAATGCTCTTGCATGACAATTGCACAGTTGTACCAGATTCATCCATAAAGTGTGTAACCTAGAATTAAGTCAGATATCAGTAGTTCTTAACCACAGCATAGGAGCTTTATTGTATTGAACTGAATAATGATTTCTGTGTCTCCATGTTGGAGATTTACTGATAATTATGTTTTAAAAGGTAAATTGAGTATATTTGAACAGGAAACACACCCAACTGTGCAACAAGGTAACTGAATTGAGACCCACTGCCATAAAATACTCTAATTCCCAGCAACAATACCTGAAGGCATAGAGTAAGGCCCCACAGTATAGCCAGATATCTGCCCGTGACGATTGTGTGTAAATGGGTGATCACAGTTATCAATGTTTTTGATAGTGCTAGTTACTGATAGAGAGAAATGACCTCCTAAAGTTTGTGTTTGCATGTGAGGTAACATTATCTCAGTCCTGCAGTGGACTCCACCTGGCTTTAATTTACACATTCTCCCTCTTCTTGCTCCAGCTTTCATTAGCTAGCCAAAAAAATGTGAAATTTGAAATAGCGTTCCTCCTGAGAGAGAGTGAGTGAGGCCTGAAGAACATAGTCATCAGCGGTTTACTGGATGTGCTCTGTGTCTCCCAGCATGAGGGAGTCGTGTTTGTTTTACCCAGAGCTCAACAGGGAGAAGTTAGCCAATCTCCGGTCTCTAGTCAGCACCACTCCCGGGTCCAGATAATGCTTTACTCGTCAATAATCCCCCCAACACACACACACACACACACACACTCTTCAAACCAACCTCTCTCATTCTCTCTGACCTCAATAGTTGCCCACTGGCTTCTGTTGACCAGGAATTATTTATCTAATTATTCTTTTTACTCCTTTTCATTTAAATGTCTTTATCTCCAGAAATTCCTTTGTGGAAAAAAATAAAATACTGGTCAGTACCCAGCCACCCTTGTTTCCTGCTACTTCTGCTTTCATTTCCCTTGTTGTATTTTGTTGTTGTTGTTGTTCCACTGTCTGACATGCAGTATGTCTGGCTTGCTCTTCTCTCCAGGCTGTAATTGATAGAAATTGTAAAAGCACAAAGATGTCTCCACTCACCCAATCCCCTTGTAATTACAGCATATAGTTTCTCTTAGCTGGAATTTGTGTGGTCATTTTTTCCACTCTCCAGCTATGACTGCTGAGGTTGACTGATGGTATTCCACTGTTTTTAGTGGTGCTTTTAGCCCATGTAGTGTCACATTTTCCCAGTTCAGGTTTCAGTAATAAAACTGTTTCATTAATGTGAATCAGTGGTGCAAATTATATGCACAATGCTGATTGTGGGGGAAATTAGTAAACACAGTGCCTTATGCTAAATATATTACAGCTGTATTTTGCATTTTCTAAGCACTAAGCTATTCCCTGGATACAGACATCTACCGTACCATTAAACATTTAAATATTATAGGGATATATCAGCCTTAATTAAGAGGCAGTTTTCTAATCCAGATGGTACATGATGCGTGCATTTACATAGATGTTTACTGGATGTTGGGGAACTGAATGTCTATTACAACAACTTCAGGAATTTGTTGAAGTGGCTCACTATTCTTTGGTAAATATCTGACAATGGACAATTAGCATTTGAAAATGTCTAATTGAGATTTTGGAAGAGATTATGTTCCTGTATGCCCGTGTGTCCTAGATGCCATGGTGCTATAGCCCTTTTCTCATCCATTCACACTTCTGTAAGCACCCAAACTTGGTCTGTGACATCATGGACACTTCCGCACAGTCCAGTTCATTCCTGTATGTTCGTGTCTGGTCTTGCCTGGCTTATTATTTGCCTGAGTCTCTACCTGTGTCACTAATGCTTCTGGCCCCTAGAGCGGTGATTAAGGTACATATTGCACAATAAGGTGTGAATGGTGGTGGTGGGGTGGCTGTGAGTCTGTGTTTTTGAGTCACACATCTGAGTCAGTGTTTTGGAAATAAAAACAGGAAGAAGGAAGAAAGGGGGTGAAAACAGCAGTGAAAATAGCTGTAAAGCTAAAATATAAAATGGGTGTCTGCACATTGTGTATGCTAAATTCCAATGGCATAGAGACTGGTTTGGCATTGAGTTGTGGTACTTGTGTTCTTTCTTTCACTGTGGGCTGTAAGTCTTCCATGATGGTGGCCATGAGCCACTGTGTATATGGCAAAGGGCATCAGGGTGCTGAGTTCCTGTCGATATGAGTGAGTAATTACATGTTTGGGTCTGATCCCTCTCAACAGTTCTAGCCTGCCTGGATCCCCAGCAAATGCTCCTTCTATTAAAAGCCCTGCCACTGAGGGACAGCTGAACATATTTGAGTGTATATATGAATCAGTCAGTTACTGTGCACTCGATGCGATCCTCAACCGCATATATGTATTCTTTACTTCCACTGTTGTTGGAGTTGGTCAAAGGCAGTACTGTTTATACGTATAATGCACATATAAGTTCAGTTTCTATAAAAAAAAATCTGTCATGTTTGTGTTGCTTTATTCAGTAATTAAATCCTGAGTCTGTTCTTACAATTTTGCCCCTTATACGCTTGCTTAGTCTCTGTCTCTTTCTATTCATTTTAAAATGTGTTTCAATATATAAGGATGTAGAAGGGAAAAAGAAAAGATCTTAGAGTGTGTGATATGATATAGCCTAAATCCTCAGTAATGTAATAAAAGAGAAGAGGGTGGAATGGAAAGTAAATTACTTCTTGACTTTGAAGGAACCATGGAAATATTAGGACTCTAACTCCATCATGACTTTTGAGCAAGGCTACTTGGAGTTCAGGAAATATACTGGAGCTGAGTTCATGCTCATGAGCATTTTCAGCATTTCATCTCTGTGTCAATAAGCTGATAATCTGACAGTAATGCGCTTTGTGTGGATATTACACAAACACTGTTATTTTCTCCAGAATGCCATGAAGGAGATTTAATTGTTTCCCTTGAACATTTTAATGCAACTGAACGTAAAAGATTGCAGCTGTTCTCATTCCTTTCCCCCTTTTTGTTGTCTTTGAAAGTATTTCATTTGAATGAAAATTCAGTAGGCGTGTTTGTTGTGAGTGGGGGGTGGGTGTGTACAATAGTCAGAGCCTGGGATATTAGCCAACTGGAGAGCAATTCTGTCTCCCCCTCCTCCTTTCTTTCCTCTTATTGGCTGCTTGGTGAAACAGCATCTGGAGGCTCTGAGAGTGGAGTAGGAGGAGCCAGGCAGTGCATTAAAAACCAAGTATCTGTCCCATTTACTCTTCAGTGCTCCACTGTGCTTTACATGTGTAGAGCTGAGGCAGTGAGAAGATTTCTTCTAGTCATTTCTTCTTCTCAGTTCTGAGCACGCTTTTCCTTTTTTTTTCTTTTCAGGAGGCCTCAGCCTGAAAGAGGGAACCTCAGGATTACAAGGGGATTGTATGGGACAGCGTGCATGTGTGCCTGTATGAGAAAGCAGATTGGGTCCCTGGTTTGCCGGCTTCAGCATTGACTTCACCAACTGCACTCACTCCGGTGGGTCAGTCTTCAGACTGATGTGGAATGCAACTTCTGGCGACCCCCTTCAACAAGTCTTCATTCAGTGAGCAGCACTGGGAAGAGCAAGGATAAAAGACAGGAGGTGACGCAAAAAGAGCGAGCAACAACAGCAGGAGCAGATCACTCGAGTCGGGGCCCTCGGGTGGGAAAGGAACTTAAAACCCAAGACAAAAGGAGCGTGCAAGAAAGGGATCAGTACAAAAGATTTTTCTGAGGAGCTGGACATTGGAAACACCAAGGGGTACGGACCATTAGCCTCTGTTTCACCCTTTTTTGAATTGCTCCCTCTGTCACGTTCACTGACCTAAACCCATCATGCCTGTGGAGACTCTTCGTCCCTCAGATGGCCGTCTGGCTGGAACACCTTTTACCTCAGCCATGCCTCTCCGAATCTTAAACAAGGGCCCAGACTATTTCCGCAGGGTTCCTGAGCCTGGTGTACGCAAGCTGAGTGCCGTTGAGCGTCTGGAGGCTGATAAGGCCAAGTATGTGAAGAGCCAGCAGGTGGCTCTCACCAGGCAGGAGCCCATCAAGCCCCCAGTCATTCGCAAGCCACTGATGTCTCCGGCCATGATGCTGCACACACCGCCGGCCAGGAAAGTCCCCCGCAGACCCTCAGACACCGAAAACGGGGGACAGGGGCCATGCAGGGCAACGCCACTCAACCTGGATGTCCTTAACAACCTTATCAACATCTCTGATGGGCCCCAACCCTTGTCCCCTGCTCCTAATTCTCCCTCTCCCTTAGCCATGTCTGGGCTGTCAGCAGACCCTCAGCAGAGTTGTGGCTTTAATGGGCATTTTCTGTTGAAGCCTGCTTCTTCCGGCACTTCCTCTTCTCTCAACAGCCCCATCCAGCCTTCATCTCTTGCTTCTCCTACTCCAGAGCCGAGCCACAGGCCTCCACCTGTGCCAGCCCGAGTTCCTAGACTCCCTGCACAGGGCAATTACAGCAGCCCAAACCCTGTGACAGTGCGGCGGGTTGATGTGCGGCCACAAGCGGAGATCAGGAAGCCCCAGAGGATGCCTCTACAGCCTCAGTCCAAACCTCCACAGCCCCAGCCTAAACCCAGACAGACACCACAGCCCCAGGCCCCACCCCCACCCACACCATCCTTTAAATCCCCATCCCTCCCCTCACACTCTCCATCATCCCCCTGCCTACCCTCCAGCCCCCTGTTGCTACGAGCAGGCATGCTACCCCCAGCCTCACCAGCCTGTACCCGTTTATCCTCTGCAAGCTCACGGGGCTCAACACGTAGACGCCCCTCACTGCACCGCTCCAAATCAGACCTGAGCGACCGGTATGCACGTGCCAACGCTGACCTAGAGCGCTTCTTCAATTACTGTGGCTTAGAACCCAGCGAATTGGAGGGTATGGAGCATTTTGGACGTGCCAGTTCTGATATTGTCTCCATTTCAAAACTTCGAAGCGTCAGCACACCCAGCTCTGAGTGTGGAGATGAAGGCCATGCTTACAGGGAGGAGGAAGATGATGATGACTATGATGGCCCTCCAAGGCCCAGCGAACGTGTTCCCTACGGCATCTCAGTCATCGAGAGGAATGCACGTGTCATCAAGTGGCTCTACGGGATCCGACAGGCTCGGGACTCTCAAAATGTTTCCAATGTATAGGTGCCTCACTGAAACACCAAAACACTGGTGAGAAGGAAAATAATGGGGACAGATCCAGATCAAACATGCCCCAGTTTTATGATGTCTTTTTACATGCAATATATTTATTATGTTTTTTAAGACTCTTGAAGAAGATGAAAATTTTGTGTTGTATATTTGTGATCAGTATGGAGTATTCTTTATTTGCCTTACAGTAAGCTCAAGGATATTGGTTCTTATACATTTCATTTGTGTTACATTGTTATAGATATTTTGTCGTGGCAGCCCATTGTTGTTTCTTTTGGCTATGTAATTTGGGCTGTAATGATTTACCTCAAAGGGAGAGAAGACTGGAGCAAGCTTTAGATTCTCAGCACATTGACTTAGAAAGTGAAAGTCATTTAAAGCAATAATTAATGTACTAGATATTAAGAGCCATGAGAGTGTAACTGAATGGATGATGACGGTTGTGATGAACACAGCAATAGGCCAGCTGTATTTTTGATAATCAGGTACTTAGTCTTTATTATCAGACTTAGTCTTCTTTTTTTTTTTTAAATCAAATATGCATCGATATGGGAACTGTGGCTTCCAATATGTCAAGAGAACAATAGTAAGGGCTTAGTTATGATAAACCAGGTACTGTTTCAGGAAGTGAATGCAGCTTTCTGAGAGGCCGCAGTCCCCCAGTCATAGATAGAAAGGTTGCAGTAAGACACAGCTAGGACTAGGACTAAGAATAGGATTAGGACTAGGAAGCAAGTTCTAGTCAGCATACATTACACTAAGACATGTTCATACACAGATACACATAGGTGCATGCACTCAGAGGAACATTAACACATTGACTACTGGTCACTGTGCAAGAGTTGTTCTGTCAGCGTCAAGTGTGAATGTGTCGAAGAGACAAAACGGGTGTGTTGAGATATGGCACTAGTCAAGCGCAAGACTTGATGATACTGTGAAGGAACTCCGAGCAGCTTTAAACATCTTTTTAAACATGGCTGTGATTTTTGTCAGCATGTAAGAGCTTCCAATGCATGCTTTTATGTACAGGTGATATATGGAAAGCCATTTTAGCAAAGCACAGATGCAGCTGAAAAACATTCCAGCATTAATGTTCAAAAACAGTTTTGTGGTTTGATTTTATTCCGTTTCATTCTTTGTGTTCACGCAGCACTATTTCTCCCTGTGCAGGTTTATATAATTTGGGAAGTCATGTGTCCGATGGATGCAGGAGGTTGATGTGAAATAGCCTGAGACAGCAGGAATCAGTTTGTCAGAACTCTCAGATATAAGAACAGGCTTACATCTGTTTTCTGCAGAGATGAATGATTGAGGTGGTGAAACAGAAATGTTACTTTCAAGGAAGCTTGTAGTAATGTAAAATGTAGTAACATGACTTTATCTGTGGACATAGCTGTTTTTCACTTTTTCCCTTTGCAGTTTTATTTTCAATTTTTCACCAACAGTCTGATGTTACAACACAGCAAGCATTCAGAGTTTGCTTGCTTTTTAGTGTGCAGTCAAATCTTTTTACATGCATATTGTTAAGGGTAAAACACTTACACATATGCTAATATTACCTGTGTAGAAATCACATAAAAATTATGCTTAGCCATGTTCTCTGGGCAATGAAGTATGACCAGGGTTGTGTGGTCAGCCTACTAGTGCTTTCAGCATTAAGTCATCAAAGACTGAATTTCTGATGTCCTCTAATGATATTAATAAACAGAAAATGTTTTGGAAGAATGTGTATGTGCATTTACTCCATCTTCAAATTCAATTTACATTTTATTACCTCTTATAAGAACTTAAAAGCAGAAACTAATCCTTGCTAATCTTTCTTGGAAGAATGTTTATGTAAGACATAAATATTGCCTTGGTTTAAGTTAATACATGGAACATATAAGCTGAGTCTCAATGACCTCACTGTCCTACCTTATACAGAGTTTGTTTTGACTATTGGCAGTTGTATTATTATTATTATTATTATTATTATTATTATTATTATTATTATTATTATATCAAAAAGAGACTTTTTAAGATTCTGTTGAGAGAGTTTCTCCCTGGCACAACAATCCTCCTACTTATGCAAGAGCTTGCTGGGGCATTTGCCAGCACGGCTGTTTTAATTGACACTGAAGATTCGGACGTGAATTATTGATCTTTTGAATTAAATTTTTGCTTATATTTGTATTTTAATATGATGATACATTATTAAATATGAATGGCATTGGAAACCATTAAATTCATATACTGTATCCATGCAAAAGCTCATTGGATACATGTGTAATAAATGTGTGCCCTCAGTAAAACTAATTATCACATAGTAATCTCTACTTGGACAGTGATTCAAAATCCTGTAATCAATGAAGGAACGTTGTCCTGACTTCTTTGGTGTTAACTTCAAAGCTTTGACACATTTATAAGCTAATGGTTTATATAGCACATTTAATGAATTTGTAGTACAAGGTTACCTTTTACATATTCCATACCACCTCTGGTCTTTATGCCTGCTGCTGTAAGTTGAGTAAATGGATACTTCATACTTCTATGATTCAGTGAAGCTGCTGTGTTTGACAGCGAGAGACCGTCCCCAAGGCTGCCTGTGAGTTACATCCTGCCTCCAGCATAGAAGAGTGGATGAGGATGAGGAGAGTGAGTGATGTGTCAGAGAGGAGTGATAGTAGGAGTGGGATTAAGGAGTAGGAGTCAGTCTCTGCATGGCAATGAGTTTAGTCATCCTGGAATATGTGGGTTTGGCCTAAAAGAAGAGAGAGGTAGGAAGAGGTGAAAGAGACAACAGTGATGAGCTGTGGTGCTCAAACTGAGGGTTCAAGCTGAGGTGAGTTCAGGACAATTTCCCCACCATTGCACAAGTGATTTCCTTTATAGTAACAGTGTGCTCAGCAATTTCTAAGTCAGAACACTTTTTTTGTAGTATTCAGCAGTTCACTTCATATTCTGGCAGCTGTCAACAAAATAACAGGTTAAAGGAACATACCCAGTCTCTGTAGCTGCCCTAGGCTCTGTGCACATGAGAAAACACAAATGACCCAATCACAATAAAAAGGTATCTATACCTGCCTGTCAGTCATGTTGCCTATCTGTTCCCTTGGCTAGTACAAGAAACCCCAGAAGTATAAGCAAACATGGAATAACAGAGAAGGAAAAGATAATCTATGTTTCTGTTTGCTAAAGGTTTGTAGATGAGATAAATGGATATATTTCTTAAAAAGGATACAGTAATTACAGTATACAGTAATTACATAAGTGAACTAAGTTGATATTTCAGTTAATATTTGTTAGGATTTACTGACTTTTAGTGAGTTATTGTTAGTGAACTTAGTATAAAGTGTTGGTGATGTAGTTAATATTATATAAAAGTATGTTAGTGAAATTCAATTGTGACAATTCATAAACATTACGCTGTCAGTACATAAACCACATTGATTTTCTTTTTAAAACTGATCTATTTACAAAGAGCATCATATTGGTGGGTATGCATCATATCTTATATGGGTCATATCTTACAAAAATAAAAGATCACCTGTAAGCCCGCATGATCCCAGCCTCCACACCGTTCTAAACCTGGTACAGATGAAGGTTATCCCAATTATTAAATTCCACCATTAGTCATCTACTTCATACCTCCCCGTTTGGAATTTTCCAGCTGTTTTGATGGAAAAACAGTTATATGTAACAGGCCTTTGATGGGCTGTGTTGTAACACTAGATACTGTAAGTGTGTGAGTCATGGTATGAGCACCAAACTTTTGTCGACTCCCTCAAACCTAACACACACATATGACCCAAGAGCAGAAGGTCTGTGAGTGGAGGAGGTATTCACAGCAGAGCCTGCTCACGCTTTTATTTTTTATTTTTTATTTTTTGCTGAGAACCGATTCATGCTGAGAATATCCCACAGTTCCTGGTTTAGGAAGTTCCACAGGAAATGTAGAGAATTTTTGTGTTTGCCTGGTCAAGCCTTAATGTCATATGAGGGGTTAGCATTTGATCAATGGAGTGACAGTTCTGTTTTTCTGGACTTTAGCCTCAAAACTTTGCTGTTCAGTTTAAGGACAACCTAATGCGTTAGAACTGCAATGTGAAACATCAAATAATGTGTATTACTGAACAAACACATAAACCTGTAACCTTTAGACTGCAATGTTGCAGTCTACATCATACACATACAGTATATACAAATGGTACAGTGCAAATCTAATCTATTAATATAAACAAAAGCTAATCACATAGTGTGAGGCAAACAGAGGTGGACAAAGCACTGAGACATTATACTTAAGATTATACTTAAGTGAAAGTATGGATAATGTGTCAAAATCTTACTCAGTTCAAAGTGGAGGTATCTAGCCAAGAAATATACTTGAGTGAAAGTAAAAGATTTGCTACTTTTAAAAAGTAAAATATTACTTATCTAAAACTGTTAGAAGATTATTTTTGTCTTAAAGCAACTATGCTATTTTGCCTGAAAACATTTCTGTAAGTCTTCAATATTTACAATTAGCTAGAATTGTATTGACTTGCTGATTAGCAAAAAGCAATACAAAACAAAACAGGCTAACGTAGTTAAAATGGCCAGCTAATGTTAGCAAATTATCTACACTATTGGAGTTCATGCCTTCAAGGAAGGCAAAGGAGACACCTCATTTTATACAAGTCTTTCTGAACTCTAGCATATTGAAACATTTAATGGAGATAGGGCCTCAGGTTTGCCACTATCGTCCAGTGGCTTATCTATCTTCAGGCACACATGGACAGTTTTAGCGTATAGCTTTAACTACATTGTGTAGCAATTGATAGTTATTTTTCTACTTTGATGAACCTGACTGGCTGCTAAACTATAATGTTTGGATGCTAAAACGAGCCCATTCATTTGATGTATAATGTACAGTCATTGGCTGGATGAGAGAAGAGACCATCAAGACTTGTCAGGGCTAAATACACTCACTGTCCACTTTATTAGGAACACCTGTACAAGTGCAGACAGTGCATGTATGGTGTACAGAACCATTTCTGTTGTAAGATATATAGTAAAGATCTAGAGAGGGAAAGGGTTTTATGGAGTGGATAATGTCTGTATGAGGCAAAGACAAAAGAAGCATACAAATGCAGATATTACAAATTTGAAACTTTGTGTGCACAGTGGTGAGCTTCTTTCCCACACAACAACTGAGAAAAAGAAGAAACATTTCTCTCCCTTTTCCAATGCCCAAACATTTTGAGCTATATTTAAATCATTTTGGGATGTGGTTTTTGAGATGTAGTTGGGCTAGAAATATTGCTCAGACCTGGCAACCCTGAGTCTGAGGACCCCTAAACATCCATGAAGCATAGGCACTTTTATTTACTGTGGTTATGAGTTTCTCTACTGTCTTATTAGACTACTTTATTGGTTTCTTGAATTGAGTAATACAAAACACTCTAACTCAAAAACAAGTAGGCCTATAAATAAGAAATAATCTCAGTTGGTTCTAATGTATTATATCAGTTAAAGGTTCAGGAATAAAATCATCTCTCCGTCTGTTTGCAGAGAGCATAACATCCACCTCAGCACAGACATCTGTTACATTTACACTGAATTTGAGCAGAGCATATACAACAACACATCTCTTTCTGAGCAATTTTGCTCCATTTCAGACACAGTAGCTGTGGAGCTTTATCAGACATCCAGTCTGTTAAAAATGTGTCTTTTTTTCCCCAAAGTTGTCTATTTCTGTCATTTATATTGTGAGTTCTCATGAAGTTGGTTTTCAGCCTAGCCAGCTTTTCTTGTAAAAAGTTGAATTCGAAAAAAATATATTTTTGGCCCACATTGTTTATAGGCAATTGCTGATCTAGGCTGTTTGTTACTTTGTTTACTGCTATGGTTTCTCTCTGATAATTACTTGCATTGTTATTCTGCTCAATTCTGTCTTGCTGCCCCACTTTACTTTTTTCTTTTTATATCTACTTTTTTTTGTCTCTCCAGACTTCAAGGCTGTGTGGACTTTCGCAAGCCTGTTCAGTTCACTGACACACATCCTCTTTGAGTGGTTATCATAACAGGTAATGATACGGGGCCCAAACTGACAGCAGGTGTTTTCTTAGATAAGAGGGGCAGAATGAGTAAATGAGTGTGTGGGTGCCTATGTGTGGGTGCCTGTGTGTGTGTGAGAGAGAGAGAGAGTGAGAGAGAGAGAGAGAAAGAGAGAGAGAATGAGAGAGTGTGAAATCAGTACATTAGCCATGCTTTTTGCTTGTCTCTGTATGTGTTCTTTAAAAATGATCATGTTAAAATGTTTATGTTTTCCAGTCCTTACTCTCCACCATCGATCAAGAACCGTGTAATAACTCTACATTGCACCTTTTGTAAGGTGACACTTATACTCGGCTACCTCTGGAATAACTTCACAACATTTATGGCTTCACTGTTCGTTCCAGCAGCATGACCAACCTCTGCTGGACTTGGCTTGAACATCAGGCAGCTGTCCTCTGTGTCCTTTCAGTTTATGACCTGTGTGTCTGCACATTGTGGGAACAGGCAGGCAAAGCCAAACACACGCACACGATGAAACATGTACAATCTGTGGGATAGAGACAGAAACATTCAAAAGGGAACATCGAGAAGCAATCGAGACAGAGAAAATGAGAGACAGAGACACTAAAACACCTCCTTGTCTTTCTTTGCTCCTCTTCCTTCCACTTCTATTCATGTCGCCAAGGGACCTTTCACAGAGTAAATCCCTTCTCTAATTAAACATGCAAAATCTAGCACACTGTGTGCTCCCTCTAATGCGTGGAAAAAGAGTAAGGAATTTTCTTGCCACTTTAGCAGCCACATCCTGCTTCCCTCTGTCCCTGCTTTATGAAGACATGCACAGAGATATGCGGGTGAACGTACAGTGTGTACAGAACTTACTTTGTAAAGCATTAACATTTATTAAATGCAATACAGTGTGATTGTGTAAGTTTTCTCTACACTTCTCCCAGGATTCTGGTAAAATTTTTATCCATTTCTTTCTAGCATCTAATGCCAATTCTGCTCATCATTATTGTGGCAGGATAATAATACATCATGTGACTGCTTTTTCATGCTGTTTTGTCAGACCCCCATCAATCTATTTTAAACTTCAGAGCTACATTTGTGTTCTTCTGACTGACATCTGACATAAATCTGCACATGATTTATTAAAAGATTAAACAAGGCAAAAGTGGCAACACTCATTGTATCCTTACACCATAAACACACACATATGTATATTCCTGCACATTTGTTGTTCCTCTCCAGCCTTCACCAAACATTACTCCTGCTCTCTTCCTGTCTCATTCATGTTGTAAAGGGGATGTCATGCTGTGAGCATCTTCAAAAGGAAACATTAATGTCTCAGAGGCAATGCTTCCAAACTGGGTCGCTCCACCATGCAGGAGATTTAACATGAAGAAGAGACTGGTCAGGAAAAAAAAAAACAGCACAGTGAGTCAGACTGGTGCATGCTGTTTGAGTGTTTAATTCTGCAATTGGTCTGGCAGGTGGAGTTTCCCTCAAGGGAAACTGAGCCATAAAGTAACTGCAGCATTTCTGCAGCGCTACATGTGTCTTTTCCTATCAAACCCTAAATAGCAACACAACTGTCAGAACTAAGAACTAGTAAAGGAGATAAGTCCTTTGATCAGCTTGCCTAGAAAAAGCCTCTTGTATGTAGCCGACTCAAGAGACTGCATGTCTTCATATATGCATGAGTCACTGCATGCTCGCAAGGTCACTGCTTAGTTCCACATGTGTTAGTTTTATTGTGCATTACCATGCTGAGATATCTGTGCACTTCTGCCTCACTGCTCTGTGCATTCTACACTTTACTGTACGTGGATCTGCACATGCCATCTGTTGTGTATAGCAAATATGTGCTTGAGTCCAATGGGCTGTTTGCAGGCACACATCCCTGTATGTGATACTAGCTTCACTTCTATTTGTATGCATTGGCCACTGATGTCTTGAACCGGGTTCATATAAAAGGCCTGACACTGAATGTGTGTTCAGCTTTGCATGTTTACATTAGAAGGCCAGTCATTACATTAGATTACATTTGCATTAGAAATCCATTCATCTGCATTAGCTCTAACCCTACCCTGCATTAGCTCTAACCCTACCCTAAGCACTGTGTGGATGAATTATGGAGGAATGCTTCTGGAGAATCCCTGAACGCTAGAGAGACTGGACTAGCACAAGGACATTATGAGCACTAGGGAACATTACGTAAATTCTGAAGAGAATTCTGAATACTGTTTTAAGACGTAGAATAAGTGCATAACTAAGATGAAAATGGGGATCAATTAAAAAAAAAAAAAAAAAATATATATATATATATATATATATATATATATATATATATTTTTTTTTTAATTGATCCCCATTTTATATATATATAGAGAGAGAGAGAGAGAGAGAGAGAGACAGAGAGAGAGAGAGAGAGAGAGTACTGTGCAAAAGTGTCAAGCACCATATTTTTTTAGTACAAACTTTGTTATAGAGTTTTATTTTATTATACTTCTACGTTATCGAGTCAGTACACAAACATTTCAGATTTCCAAACATTAGTTTTCCAGCACAAAATTAAATGTTACAGAAAAATGTTTGTATGTCAGTAAAGAAAGCAGCATACATAAGAGACCACTTTTCAGACAAAAAAACATGATGAAGGCTGCTGGGTTTTGTTGCAAAAATAAGAAGCAAGTGCAACAGTCAAAGTCTCCAGAAGAACTGTGGTTGGTTCTGCAAGATGCTCAGTAAATCTTACAGCTCATTTCCTTATAAAACGGCACTAATTGTACCTCAGACAACTATTTTTTTTAAGCGAGGCTCATCACACCAAATATTGGCTTTGTTTCATTTATTACTGTTTACTGCTCTTTTTAGTATTGACAGGAGGTAGAAACCTTGGGAAGAAACAGACTCAGAAAGGAAATTATCCTCTTCTGGGTGACACCGGATAGTGTGATTATAAATCATTATTCCTTCACAGCTGTACACTGTAAAGTGAAACAGTACAACAGAGTGTGTTGAAAGGATCTTCAGCATGAGCATCAGGTTCTTTCTGTTTACAGCAGGTTTTTGGTACAAGTATACACTATCCAAGTGAAGTTATCCGCTGAAGAATGAGACTTGGGCATAAACTGTTTTTTGTAAGTGCAACCTATAGGGTATCCATGTGGAACCATCCTCAGCAGTACAAGGCCATCTATGCCCGCACCTCCAGAAATAGCTTCTTCTCCAGAGCCATAACTGCTCTGAATCAGTCCACCAAGAATCCCTCATAAACTGTCTGAACTGCCCCTACAACTGTCTGCCACAATGGACTTGCACACACAAACACACACTATCCACTATGACGCCAATAAGCTATACGGTAACACCTGTATCTGTGTACATTTGCACCTTGCACTTTTAATCTCTTGGCTGGACAAGAACCTGTTACCTGTCACTGTCACAGCTAAGGGTTGCATTACAACACAATGACAGCTGCTATAGTTAATAACCCGAGTTCTCAGGGAATAATACATTTACCCACATTCTGTTATTTATGAAGACTCCATATCTACATTCCCATAGTGTGTGTATCAGCAACTGGTTCTGTTGCTGCTTTGTACATCTAAGCTGTTGCACTATTACTGCCAAATATTGTTTATACTTTTTATACTGTTTATAATGTTACTTCATTGCTAGTAACATTTTTTAAACATCAGAACGAGTCAGGATCAGGCACTGGCATCCTATCAGGCAGCAGGAATAACATGGAGAGAGAGAGAAAGAGAGAGAGAGAGAGAGAGAGAGAGAGCGTGAGATGAGTGAGGAGTTTATGGGACCATCTTTCAGAAGTCAGAGTCCCAGTGAAAGAACACAGATGTTCAGAAGATTCGAAATGGCAAAATGTTGGATAGTGTATATCCAGTACAAACCTCCTGCAGTATGAACCTGCCTGGAATGCAGTAGCTTGCCAAAGGGCAGTGGTGGTTCAGTGGTTAAGGTTCTGGGTTACTGCTCAGATGGTCAAGCGTTCAAGCCCCAGTACAGCCAAGCTACCCCTGTTGGGGCCTTGAGTAACCCTCTCTGCTCCAGGGGTGCTGTATCATGGCTGACCCTGTGCACTGACCCCTGCTTCCTAACAAGCTGGGATATGTGAAGAAAAGAGTTTCACTGTGCTGTAATGTATATGTGAAAAATAAAGGTGGCTTCTTCTTCTTAGAATTACATATGTATAGTTGACCACCCTGCCTCTGTTTGTTGTCCTCTGGGACTACAAGAGGATTACAGAATGAAGCAGTAAGAACTGAAGAGCAGTTTACTTGGAAAACTAAGCTCTATCTGTCCAAGGCTTTTTGGACTGACCAGTCTGTTCAGTGGCTCATTGAAAGCTCGCTTTTTAGTTTAGTTCTGCACAAGAAGTCGCACTGCGGACGACACCGGGCGACTGTAAAATTGTGTCTATTTCGATTGGTACTAAACTAGAAACAAAAAAGCACTCAGGAAACCTCTGACATGAGATCACAGGGTCAGAATTCACATGTGCTAATACAAAATAGTCTGTGAAAGGGTTTCTATTAAATCAGTAAGTGAGTACCTGAGGTGGCCTTTGCGTATGAAGAAGGATTTTTTAAAGATATCATGCTTTCTAGATATTTGTGGCCAATCATATAAGATTAATTTACTACACTGAATCATTATAGGATCATTAAGAAAATTAAATCTGTGTTGTATGATTTTAAACTTTTATACTCTCAAATCTTACACTCCTCACTCTCTTAGCTACATACTTTTTATTAGTTTCATTGCACTGACTAAATAATTTACATAATAGTTTATAATTTATGTAACAGTATAAAAACAATGTTTGAAAAATAATAAACAAATAAAGGTGTGTAATTGTTAATGGTTAATGGTAAAATGGATTAAAAAATATGGTGAAAGATAAAAAGAGTTTTCAAAACAACAAAACATAAAAATGAAATCTTTTATAAATGGCATATTAAATTATACCTATTCTTTTTTTTTTTTTTTTACCATTTAACGTTAGAATTGCAATGTGGACATATTGTGAATGACAGTTTTGTACTTCCTAAATGTAATGTCAGTATGTTTGATCTTCCTGTAAGCATCTTTCTGAAAGCACAAAGAAGAAAGAATGGACTAATATTTACTTCACAGTGATCATTTCCTGTAAAATAAACAGCCTTCGAATGCATAAAAGACATCTTATCTTTGTTGTTTTTTTAACTTATTATAGATATAATGTGCATTTTAGAAAGTATTGTGTTACTCTCCTGGCTGAGGATTACTTATAAACTTTGAACTGCACTCAGTGCTTCTTTCAGAAAGCTCTTGTTTAAGAAGGGTCTCATTCATGATGGCTGACTCAAATCCTGTAGACATTCAGGTGGAACAAAGGAAGGTGTGGCACACACACAAGAGGACTTTTATCTTAATGCACGCAATTTACCTTTTTATTAGAGAGTTGCAGAAATACATAGACAGCCTGATGGCATTTTGGCTCGGTGGTGAAGAGCACATGGCTAGAAAGCAGGAAGAGACTGAAATAACAGTCTGTATGTGTGCACACCTTGGCTTCGGGCCTAACTGTGTGTGTGTGCCTGTGTGTGCGTGTTTAAGGTCAGCTTTCCTTCTGTCATGGTCTCCATCTGACCCTCAGTCTCACTGACGTCATAACACAGCATGTTGAGTCTGCAGCATGTGTGTGGAGGTCAGTGGGAGTGAGACATGACTGTTTTAAAAGAGGAGAGTTCTACTGGGCCTCTGTATGTTTCTTGTACTTGTTATTTTGTTATCATTTTCTGTTGTCTGTAACTGTATACACACTGTGGTTTAGAAATAATTTACAGTTTAATAGCCTGAAGAGTAACTCTAAAGCTGTAGCTCTATATGGTTCAGTGATCTTGGCTTTATGCCGTGTGTTTTTGTTGTTATTCATGAACTGACTGTGCTCCAGAGAAAAAAAAAGACTGAGCCGACAGTAGCCATGTAACCTGAGGCAGAAACAGTAGAGGTGTGGAATTTCACCAAGGAGATTTGTGTGTGTGTATCTGTGTGAGGATGAGTGCAGCATTGCTCATCTACTGAAATAAAGTATTGACAAAGAATTTTTTTTCACCATGAGCTTTTTGTTTTGTCATGTTTAATAATATACCCCAGGAAACTGTACTAGCTCTTACTAGTTCAATCCACACACATATCCCTGTCACGTGACGCAGATGACCTGTCTGCTGCCTTACCCAAAACCTTCATCAGGATGACGTGGAGTTGACCTAATCTCTGGATCAAGTTACTTTGGACCTGTGTGAAATGAAGCCAGACCACATCCTGCTCCAGGTGCTTCTTTCTTGCTGAGGGTGATACCTTTCTGGGGTGCTGATAATGAAAGTTCCAGTTTGTATCCACACCTCTCCAGCCACATCCTCTCTGTGCCTCATCTCACGCACTAAACAAACAAGATTCTCCACCCAATCATCAGGAGATTGTAAGTTTGAATCCAGATAATGCCACAGCCATCCACAGCCAGAAGTCCAAGAAAGCAAAATTGTTCGTGCTTTCTGGATGGGAGAGATGGCATTACTCTCTCTGCTGTGTCAATCACAGCAACAGTAGCCAATCACAGCTGTCTGTGAGCTCATGTATGCCGAAGAGGGTAGATAGCGTTTCCCGCCGAGAGTGTTAAGCTGCCCTGTGACACAGCATGAGCATCAGTTTGAAAAGATAAAGTTGGCCGGCTTCACATGTCTCAGAGAAAACATGTGTTAGCCTTCACGCTCCCCAGTTAGTAGCTGTTGTATGATAGGGAACAGCTGGCTGGCTGGTGGGTGGGAATAGGCAGGTGACCTAATTGGGGAGGGAAAAAACATACAAGGTTCTCGTAATGCTAGCGCAATGATGGTAATGAGGTACTTTATGTTGAAAGTTTAAAATCAGCTTAGTGGAAGAAAAGTGTATAAGAAAATGTGTTACAGAGCATTTATAATGTTCTGGCTCCTCTCTTGGGCTCAATGAATGCATATAAAATGTGTTTATGTTTTTAAAACTACTATATCTTAAGTAAGAAATGGGTAAGAATAAGATTCCTATCAGATTCCTGTGTTGCATGGGCCTGATTGGGACTGTGTGTCTGGCTGCAGCTATGTATATCCTGCATGCCTGTGTGGCTGTGCCGCCATGACAGCGATATTTCAGAGCTAAGCTTGCATTCAAAGCAGAAAGAAAAGTGTCCTAGTGATCCCATATTAATGAAAATCAAAGCACTGCTCATTGCAGAGGTACAGAAAATGGACTATATGTCAGCTTTAACTACAAATAATAGTGCTTTAAACTGTTGAGAGGCTGTTTTGTGCAGAAGGAGAGGCGTGGCACAATTTGCTGGTACTGTAAAAAGCTTTATAAAATATTGAATTTGTGTTGGTATGTGCCCTTTATAGTATCTTTTGAATATTTCATTAGAAAAACATCTTTTCTGTCTTTTCACTTTTCTCTCCTTTGCTCTAATCACTCAGTATGGATCTAGGACAGGATGGCATTTATAGTCATCTGCATATAGTTGCACATCATCTGTGACTGAACAATAGATCAGAAAGAGGCAGACTGGGAAAACCTGTTGGATTTCACTGTGGCTGAAAACAGCCAAAAATGACTCAAATCTGGTTTTGAGCAATAATATACTGCCAATAATATGCTTTGCCATCTCTGCTTTAAGAAAACATAAATATATGTACAGAGACTGATGTGGATAATGCTGATATTATAATGTAATAATAAGTGATAATTCATTTCCCGTTGTAAACTGATAGTTCTTTAAATGTGAAGTATAGTTTTTCCATGAGTAGATTGGGGTATAAATGTAAAGGCAGACAGGATATCTTTTAGTAGAGTTAGAATGAAATCATTAAATGGAATTTTCACTTTTGGGTAACCAGACTTTAAAATGCTTTAACTTTACTTCTGGTTGAGATATATGCAAAAAAGAAACACAGAATATTAAGTATATTCAGTATTAGAAAATGTCAAAAGGTGACCATGTGAAGGGTTTCCCCAGACCAACATACATGAAAGAAGGCTGATGAGGATAATTGTCCCCAAAGTGCACATGGTCTAGAAGTGCGTCTTCCGTTGCAACAGCTGGACTGCAGCAATGTGAAATCAACAGGTGTTTACAGAGGAGTGAGATACTGTAAATTAACTGTGCTTATTCTTGAATGTGTGTGTTAAACACTGTTCTGGCTGTTCCTGACCACTGTTAATACACTGTATGTGATGAGCAGTTGTAGCAATGTTAGATAATTGTTGATTATAACATTGATCATTCCCAACGAACAGCTGCCTTTTCTGACTCGAGCCCTTTCTCTTACTGTTCAGTGTCCACAAACAGACATACACACCCTGCCCCCAGCCTCAGAGCCAACAGACAGCTGTGTGTCCCAAATATGATATGTAAACTCATCCACAGACATACTATTGTTGGCAAACACATATCATTTCAACAAGCCTTTTCATTCAGGCAGCTGATCTCTGACTGGGTCAAATGTTGTCTGGTGAGTGTGGGTTCATGCCATTTTCACTTACATGCCAGGAGAGTATCACTCAACTCTAGTCAATTCAGGGCATCAGTGGAAACAAATATTTCACAACTTATTTCACTAGTTCATAAAGAAAAGGAGATGATGTACCGTCAATTTACTGGCACCTTTTAAAAATGAGGAAAAAAATGACACATGCAATTAGTGATATTTTAAGCTTAAACCTATTAACACCATAGTTTTTAAACATAAAACTTTCTCTTAAATAGTGCAATTTATATTAATTTAAATTATATTAAATTAATTTAAATTATATTATAATTTATATGTATATATATATATATATATATATATATATATATATATATATATATATATATATATATATATAAACTACTTTCAAAATTATTGGAACCCTATTTGGTGATATTTGGTGAAGACTCTCTTTCAGAGAATATGTGTCGTTTCCTGTAATGTCTAATAATATTGGAGACATTTTAGAGGGATGTTGGACCACTACACTATGCACAACATTTCAAGCAATTTCCTATTTTTATTTTTAGGATTGTGCATTAGAACAGCCTTCTGCAATTCTGACCACAGGATTTCAACAGGGTTCATATCTGGATCCTAAGATAGCAGCTGCCAAATATTGATTTCGTGTTCCTTCAACCGTCAGCCACCAACTGCACACCAGCCCCAAAGCATCCTCCATCATATTTTACTGCAGGTTTGGGTGCTTTTACTAGCCAAAAGGTTTTATCTTTGGTCACATCTAATGTTGGTTACGAAATTGAATCATTATGTGTAATTCTTGTGATATACAATCATTTTTGTCCATGAATGGCACAGTGGAGCAGCAGGTAGCATTGCCACCTTACAGGTCCAGGATCCCTGGTTTAATCCTGAGCTCGGGTTACTGCCTGTGTGGGCTTTTGCATGTTCTCCCCATGCCCATGTGAGTTTTGTGTGGGTTTTCCAGTTTCCTCTCACCTCCAAAAAAACATGCACATAGGTCTATTGGCTAATCTAAATTGCCCCTAGGAGTGAATGAGTGTGTGTGCCCTGCAATTGACTGGTGTCCCATCCAGGCTGTATTCCAACGTCAGTCTGATTATTCCTGGGATAGGCTCTGGATCCACCACAATCCTGACCAGGCTAAGGTGCTTACTTAAGATGAATGAATGAATTTTTGTCCATACTATTAAAGAGTGCCATAATTATGGAGTTGACAATATTTGACCCAGTGACTTATTTGACCCAGTCAGCCAAACCCAGTCAGATCAGTGTGAATGTGAAATTAGATTTTTATGGCTTTGCTCAATTAAAACTTAAATTAAGTTGAACATTGCGCATACAAAATGGTGATTAACCTCACCAGGCCATGACGCAGCCCACCCCGACCCCCTTTATATGCATCAATACACACGCTCACACACATGCACACAGTGACATGAGAGCATTAAGGTTGCAAATGTCAGCTGAGATCTACTACATTTGTGTTCAGGCTTAGTCCATGTGCCTGGCAGAGCAGATGAGGTTCTCTGTGGTTGCCAAGGAGACCCTGCTGCCCCTCAGTCATTATAGCACATTTAAGGGACAGAAGAGCGATTGCCCTGGAGACTTCAAGTGGAATGTCACACTGAATCACCCTTAATATCCAAATATATAGGAGCAAGGTTAAATATAAAGGTAGCAGGGCAAGTGGCCCTGTGGCACCAGGCTGTGAATTGAGACATAAGGCTCTGTATTTTGTTTCTAGTGGTTTTACAGCCATTTGTTTTGGACAGCACTCACTTACTTTTATTGGGTCTTTTGTGCTGGTAATTGCATCAAGGCTGCCAGATTTTATCTAATCACGAAGAAAGTTGTCATTAACAAGGGACCAGCAAGCCACTGTTGTATTGTTTACACACATGCATAGTTGCCCTTGATGTGACATGCTGTCTCTGAAGGGCTGAGCCTTATCTGTTCGCATATTCATTGTATCCAGTGTTAGCCAGAGCAAACGTCTTTTACATTTCATTAGGCTCCACAGTTCCATTGTCAGTGTGTTTATTCTGACAGTTCTTCCCTCTTAGTGTATCCCCCATAATCAACATTAGTATCAGAGTAGGACCTGTAAGCACTCTAACACCAGTCTGTTTAAATTAACTCTCTAAAGCAGCAGTGAAAGGGCGGCTTGTTCTTTAGGAACGAAGAGGGGGTGGCGGCAGGTGGCCTGCTGCTGGGCGAAGCTCACTGTAAAACAAGCTGAGTGGCTGTTAGCTTTGCTCTCCCAGTTGCAGATTTACAACTCTCACTCTGTCAAGGGAGAGATCAATCTGCCCTTGTTGTCCCACTGGTCCTAGCTCTTCTACTCATGGTTTATGGGTCCACAAGAACCAAACAAGAAACCAAGGTTCTCTCCTAACTCAAAAAACATTTGAAAAGAAAAAAGAGACCAAGTGACAAAGAACTTTTCCTGTGAATCCTTCGTTATCCAGGATTTTGTTATCCATTCCTAAAGAGTACTGAAGAGCTTTAATGTAAGTGCCCCATTTAATCTCGTCTGTACTATGAAAGTGAGTGAAACGTTGTAGACTACACATTTAGATATGATTAAACATTAGAGAAAGGCAGTGTTTTTCTTTAGTACAGATACAGGAGGAATATTATCCAGAGACAGAGAGATGAAAGCTGATTTATGTAGTCAGGAGTGAGACAGAGCAGAGCATCAGACGGTCTTCGGTTAAACCTTCTGATTAAAGTGTCAGAGTGAAAAACGACATGGACACCCAGGTCAGAGTGAGGGGGTCAGGAGAGATACAAACAAACCGAGCACACAAATAGAAAAGAAGATTGAGGACTGGAAATGTCACAAATAGAAAACTAAAAAGGGGTCAAACTAGAGCAGGGATATTATAACTTGTTGTGTTCATAGTGTTAGATATTAATTGGATCTTTCAATAATTGATACAGTTGCACTGAATATAGAAACTGGAAGAGAATAAAGAATGTATTAAGAACACAACATGTAAGAAGCTCTATAACTGAACATGACATGCAAGAAGCTCAATATACCGATATTTATAGGGCTGTGGTCTGACAAAAGTGGTTTCATTGAAACTATGGTGTGCCCAATACCAAGCTTCAGTAACAAAGAAACACTCAAACACTCAGTGTTCCTTTAGGTTTTTATATGTCTAAGGAAATACAGGCTTGATTTTAAATTTAAAATTAATTTGAAGTCACTATTTTCTGGTATATTTTGAAGAACAGACCACACAAAAGGAAAAACCACTATATTTCAACAATATTGTTAAATTGAAATTGTGTAAAAACAATGAGTAAAATGACCATTGGCCACCCATTTATCTCAAGTGAACTAGTTTTAAAAAGCACTTTCAATAGAGAGAGGACAGTGATCATATGATCGGAAGATAAAAACCAATGAGTTTACGCTTACTTGTAGATTAATTACTCATGTAATGTGATTTTGTGTTTTAACTGTTTTGCTTCATGATCTCTTGAATATCAGTAAAGATAAATATAAAAAAAGAAAATGGGATTGTGAGTTAAGAGACAGAGAGAGAGAGAGAAAGCAAGAGGGAGAAAAGAGAGGGAGAGAAAGAGAGAGGGAATAGTATTAACTAGAGTGCTGGTTCTTCAACACTGAGATAGTGGCGGAAAGGAGGACAGTAGTAACAAAGATAAGATGAAAGGCAGAAGAGGAGAGATAAAACCAGGGCTGTTTCAGGACATAAGCAGGCTTCTTCCTGTTGATCCAAGCCCAAACTAGTCACTGAGCCCCCACACAGACATCAAGCTCCTGAAACAGCAAAGCTCAGGATAGCAGGGGAAATGTTGTTCTTCTAACTAAACAATAATGATCATAGTTGCTTAGATAAGACCTGACGGTTGAAGCTTTACGTTTCATATTTGAAATCTACTGTCTTTTGAATGAATGCACCATTATTATGGATCGGTTTCCTGACTTGGTTGTCATGTTCACGTGCAAGGAGCGTCTGTTAGTAATGATAACACTTCAGATCTGATTTCTCTTGATATCTCTTCAGAATATTGCCATAATTACAATAAGGTGAGAACAGGATTAGCAAAAAGCGCTAAAGCAAAACTATGCTCAGAGGTTAAGATTTTGGGACAGTGAGCGTGTATGTGCAATAGAATGAGAGAAAGAGCAAGTGAATGTGAAAGATGATTTCCACTTGGATACTCAGCTCAAAACCATTGCTGATGTTTCCCTGGTGGCCAGTTTTAATGGTCATAAACACATTTTACAGCCTTATCCTCTGGGCCATCAACCATAAAAATGCACCCCAACAGGGACTGGGGAACGTGTATGATATCTTAGCAGTAGATATAAATGCACACTAATTATGCTTTCCTCTTCTCTCTTGCATGTTTTATGATTTCCTGTTTAGAGAATCACAGCCTCGCTATCTAAATGAGATGAAAGATCTGCAATTGGGTGGATGTTTATGTGTGTGTTGCCATGCTTTACCAGTTTGCAGTCACGTTTTCCTCCATTCTGCGTGCATTTGCATGTCCATGAGATGTATGAGAGCGTGTCATGGAGGCCATTGTACTTGTTTGGCTTTAGGTCTCACAGGTAGGTCTGGATTGACTGGTCTACTTCCCCATCTTCCTATCTGTCTGTCAGATTAATCGAAGCCACTCAGTCCTACTCACTGCCTTTCATCACTCATTCATCAAGCTGTTTCAGTGTCACTGCAAATGACACACTGAAACTCTAAGTACATTTTTAAACTTCTGATACCTCACGTAAATGGAAACTATATTTTGCCACATTAACAATCTCTACAGAGCTGTTTCCTGTGAGAATATACTTACAACATATAATTTTAAAATAGTTAAAATTCCGGGTGCTCAAACCACAGTATACACATAGTAAACTCATTGTGTTTTACAATAGCATAGCTGTAGAGTGTTTGGGATCAACCAGAGACTTCATTATTCAGCTCATTGTGGTCAAACTCATTCTGTTATTTCACTGTACGTTTCTGAGACTTCCTCATTTAGACAGACTCACACAGTATTTTGGGACCCGAGCTTCTCTGTCTGGCAACATTTCCCACATTAGTTGCAAATCCTCACAAGCCTCTGCTCTCCTGCATTGTGTTTTTTGTATTCAACTCCAGACTTTCATACAAAGACCAAGACAAGGCTGTGAAGATTGCTTTCTCATAGAGTCATACCAGGGCACACTGATTTTATCAATAGCTTTGTCTCAAATCGCACACTGAGAAGACACTGTCTTGGTACAACGAAGAAGGGACCAGAGGAAAGTTCAATTTTAATCAGGCTAATAGTAATAATTTTAATTATTTTGCTTTTATTTTGTTTACTTTTATGAGACTCTTAGAGGTGTTTTTTAAATGTTTAATACACACACACAGTGTATAGAGAGTGTAAAATGTAATAGAAGATTCTTTTGTCCCTCTCTTGTTTCTTTTACAGCCAATTGGCTTTTGGGATTTGTGTTTCCTCTCTACCTCATCAGGGAAAGGACTTTGAAAGACTGCTCATTGAGCAGACTGATATATGCTGATTGTGTTAAAGGGTACTTTACCCACCATTGCTATCCAGATTTTAAAAAAAACCTTAAAAGACAAGTCCACTCTCAAACACATTCGATATATTTAAATTGAAATATCTGTGAATTTGTTAATTTGTTGGTGAGTGCTATATTTTAATTATTCTTATCAGATGCTAGCAGTTGTGTGTTGCACTCTGTCACAGGGGGACATTGTTAGCACATTTAAAAAAGGAGTTTAATAGGTGAAAAAATGTCAACATTTTCAAATGTTTTGCTGTTGGCTCCTAAAAATAAAAGAGCACACCCACCATTTTTCAGTGACTTTCAATGTCATATTAGCAGGAAATCCAACATATAATTGAGGAGACAGCAAACTTTGGACTCAACGTTACAGAATGCAATGCAGCTGTACAGCGAAGCCATTACCCTAAATGTAAACCGACCAAAATTTTGATGAAAAGAAGTATGAACTAAAAAAAAAGTCAATTCAGAATTTAATTACCAAATAAATCTTGCACATATGTTATATGTTATCTTCATATGTTAATTATAAAGATCCATTCAGGGCTGTAAAACAGGTACTTCCTGTAAAGTAGCCTGCATAATTTGGCTTTTGGCACCTTATTGCAGCAAAACATATAATTTTAATTAACAGAATATTATGATCTGGTGTTGCTTTTAAGCTTTGCAAACCATTCCTCAATAACATGCTAAAAGAATGTTTCATAAGTGTTCATACACACTTTTCCAAAACATTCTAGGGACAAAACTGGTTGCACTTTATTCTCTCATCAAGACAACAAGCACTTCTGTGCAAAAGTAGTAGTCAAAAGTATTTGACAATGAGGATATTTTCCCATATTGACCCAACAGGTTTCCTGTCGCGTGTCCACCTTTATTTCGAACGTACACTGACATCTAGTGGTGTGTGCGAGTACTGCACCCTGTCCACAATTATTTCGAAATTACACTGACATCTAGTGGTGTGTGCGAGTACTGCACCCTGTCCACAATTATTTCGAAATTACACTGACATCTAGTGGTGTGTGCAAGTACTGCAACTAGACATTATTCCCCATGTAATGGGGCTGCACGCATAAACACAGGACAAAATTAAAACAGCCCAATTTACATAAACTTTACTTTCATACTAATTTATACATTTACACTTTCAGCAGGGACACACTTTACTATCTGCCCTCAATAGAAATGACAGGACAAACACAACATTAATTTTCTCACTAATCAGCTGGCGCGTCTCGGTTTATTTTCATTGACGAATAGCATGATTCTCCAAATGAGGTCCGACAGTGAACCCCAAAGGTTCGTGAGGCAAATCTGTTTTTTTTTATTATTATTTTTTTTTTATTTTTTAATTTAGTTACAGTGGTGAAAATCACAACATGATTAAAGTCACTGAGTTAATATAGTTATTAGGCGCTTTGACTGAAGTGAATGGCTAAACCTCATTAATTCAAAACAAATAGGCCTTTAAACAGAAAACATGAGCCTAATGTGTTCTGTGGGCGGAAAGTTCAGGAACACACATCTCTATGGATCTTGTAAATAAACATTTTTTTTTCATTTATTGCACACATTTAAATAATATTCATTAAATAAATCTGTCCTAAGGGAGACTGTGGAATTTATTTCAGAGTTAAAGGGGTTCCTAGCTGCAACATCTTTGAGCACCCTTGCTTTAATCATTCAAAAATGGCATACATTTGGATTTATGGAGATTCTGATTGAAAACAGACCTCGAGGACGCTGTCTCTTACTGTGGTATTGGACTACTGCGTAGTACAGCCGCTCTGGAACGTTTATTTTCTACCTAAATCGGAACCGAAGTTTTCAGTCCACTGTTTCCCGTCGAGCAGTCGGACCTAGCTGCAGTTCCACACAGCAAAATGGCGTCGCGGGATGAATCGGTGAGGGAGTTTGTTGCAGTTACCGGTGTTGAGGAGGAGAGAGCCCGGTTTTTCCTCGAATCAGCTGGCTGGGATTTGCAGGTGAAGCAGGCTTACAGTTTCTTTGCGTGCATTACTGACTGTCTGACTGTCAATTAGCAGCTATCACTTTAAGCTCGCACGCTCAGTAGGTAGCTAATTAGCTAGCATGCGCTAAGTAACCGGCTAGTGAATTGTGCAAGTCACTGTTGATGGGAAGCACCCCCAGTCTGAACACTTTGGCATTATAATTAGCCTGGCAGACGTGATAAACTAGATCTACCCCAGATTTGTTCATGTTATCTAGATAACTACATTAACTACAATACAGGCACTATAGACTGCTAGCTGTTTTAGCTACGGCAGTGTCGGACAGACGAGTCGCTAAACGTGCAGGAATAATTAGTTAGGTTCTTGACGTATAACAGATATTCACACCTGAGTGATACTGTAGAATAGTGAAGACAGCGCGAGCAAGCTTTCCTTTCTTACGATGTATAATCAGCTGTGCTGTTAGTGATATGTTGTGAATTGCAAACGTCAGACTCAGCCACATTGTCTTTCCCCGTCACTTATGAAGCTCTTGTGTCTCTGGTGTTGATGTGTCTCCTCAGCTTGCCCTTGCCAGCTTCTTTGAGGATGGAGGAGATGATGATATTGTTACCCTTCCTCAGCCAGAAAGCGGCCCGGGCCCTCGATCCACAGGACCAAGGTAAAGCAGCAGAGTTCCTTTCATATATACAGTATATACACACACAGTACTGTGCAAAAGTCTTAGGCACATGCAAAGAAATGCTGGAGAGCAAAGATGCCGTCAAGAATAATGAAATTAAATGTTTCCACACTTTAAAAAAAATACTATAAAGAGCAGTAAACAATAATAAATGAAACAAAGCCAATATTTGGTGTGAAGATTTCTGCACCATTTAATTTTGTGCTGGAAAACTAATTTTACTGACTTGATAATGTAGAAGTCATAAAATAAAAATCTTTAACAAGTTTGTACTTAAAAAAAGGGTGCCTAAGACTTTTGTACAGTACTGGGTGTGTCTGGGTGTACACACACATACGTACATATATATACACGCATATATATGTGTGTTTGTGTGTGTGCGTGTGTGTGTGTGTATATATATATATATATATATATATATATATATATATATATATATATATATAAACAAATAGACAGATGTATAGATAGATATAAATATATATTGATATATAGATGTTAATAAGCTTTTGTCCACATTTCGTAAGGAAATAATCTGGCAAAAAAAACAAACACAGTTTCCCCTGTACCACAAATGTACTTAATCTGCAAAACATTTTGTGTCTTGTTTGCTTCTTAGTTTTGTACATCTACATATGCCTCAAATGACGTCAAAATATATAAGCTCATTTTTTTAAACAAGTTTAGTTCAAAGTGGAACTACATAATCATCCACATAACTTAAAGCTTTCTACAACAATTCCATATTTGAAACTTTGGGAGGAAACCTGGCAACATACTGTGTGTCTCTGCTGAGACTTTAAACAATTCCATGTGTTAATATTTTTGAGAAACTATATCCACGCAAATTGTGAATCTGACTGTCTGTTGCCATTAGCTCACACAGCTATGAAGTTTTCTTCATTTTTGTAGGTTGCAGTAAGTCATATTATGTCCTAAATCTCATCAGTCATAACTAGACATGTCTTTATGGAAAAGATTTTAAGTGAGCTCGACCTCCAAAACGTAATGCAAACTACATTATCATAGGTCCAGCACAAAACTTAAGGAAATGAGGGGAAAAAAAAGTGTAGTTCAGTTTTTCTCTGAACTGATCCAGACCTTCCACCTTTTACATATTTGCATAGGGGATCTGCATTAACATCAGACTGCACTGATACAAGTTATCACTCAACAAAATACCTTAATTGTCTCAGTATTTGCAAAGGCTCATTTTACTTATGTTCTTATTTAGTGAACACCGAGTGACTTCCTTCAGAGACTTGAGGCATGAAGATGAAGAGGAGAGTGATGAAGAAGGTCAGAGGTCAGTATGTGTATATGAACCATTGTCAGTTGAGTAGCAAATCCTTGTAGCAAGTCCAATATGTAAATCATTGTGTTTTCATATTAAACTGAAGTCCAAAACCAGGTGTTTAATAGTTCCAGTGAAAAAGAAATTTTTCTCAAAACAGTTCTACAGTTTAACAGTTACTAGACAAAACCACTGGCAGGTGGATGCACTGTTTTTTTTTTTTTTTTAAACCCCATGTAAGCACATTCTGCTGACGATAATCTCTGGAGACCTTCTACTGAAACACTCTGCGCTACATCCAGCCACTACACTAGAAACGTAGTGGAGAATTTCCTACAGTGTGCTGTCAGCGTTATTCATCCCTGATGATTGATTTCTTTTCCCACAGGTTCTTCGCTGGTGGTTCAGAACGCAGTGGTCAGCAGATTGTTGGTCCACCCAAGAAGAAGAGCACAAATGAGGTGGTTGAGGACTTGTTCAAGGGTGCTAAGGAGCACGGGGCCGTTCCAGTCGACAGAGCAGGCAAAGGGCCTGGAGAGTCTAGCAGGGCTAAGGTATCATATACTCATGTATATTGGGCATGTGCTGTTAACACTAGGCAAGTGACAACAAACAGCATCATCACAGACACTAAAAATACTTACTATGTACTATTATAACAGGTAGCATTTGTGGGTTGTTCACACCCAAGATAACTAATGCACCATTTTGAAGGCAGAACAAGACAGATAGCTAATTGATTGGGGCTCACTGACAGACACACGAACAAACCAATAATAATCAAGAATAAGCAGTTCCTTAGCTTACACTTTTTCCTTGTTTTGCTTGGCAACACTGCAGCATAGCTCACAACATGGAACTGCTGGCAGACACAGTGCAAACCACTGTTGGTTTCAAAGCCTGCAAAGTCAAGATTGCATGTCGAGGAAACATGACAAACTTATTTAACCGTCAAGGAAGCACCCCAAAGAATAACACCGAAAACCAGAGAGCACAGGAAGCGCATGTCCACAGCACCGCAGCCAGAAACACTCCTGAAGTAAACATATGCTTTTGAAAAAGTTACTAGTCATGGGAAAAAAGTAAGCACTGGACAGACATCACTGCTGCCATGACATTTTACTTGGCCAAGGATCTGCTACCCATCAAAACAAGTGATGATCTTTTTATTTCACATTTTTTAAATATGTGATCCATGCTTCATTTTACAAATATTTTAATATTTTGTTGACAGGTTTGAAAAGGTACCAAAGGTGTCTCTGTAACGTTTTTTGTTTCCTACATATATTTTCATCAGTAGGGAAAGTAGTTTGGTTGCTCTGTTCACTAACTTGCAAAAAAAGTCTTAAAAGCCAAAATGACAGTCATGATAAGATCGTAGATGGTGACCACATACAAGCTAATTGATTCAGATAGCTTCACTACTCACTGTCCAGCACCGCACATGCGACATGAGTTTTAAAGTGAGAAAACATTCGTGGCTAAAGGCTAAACATTCGTATATAACCATGTTCATTTTCAGCCCATCGAGTTGTCATACAAACAACAGACCTTTGGCCAAAGTAGTGCATATTAGTCATCCATGAGTGCTTATATTTAGTATAACAGTACTGGTACATGTCACTTTTTATAACACTCAGCATGATTGCGAATGCGATATTACTTATATAGGACAGTTCTATAAACAAACTGTTAATATCAAGTAATATAATAGAAATTAATATTGTGTATAATTCAAGCAAATACATTGTGCTTCTACTGTTAATCACATTAACCACAAAATGAAATGATTACAAATTGAAATATTACTCACAAGTGATGTCGTGAAGCCAACAACGTAGTGTAAAGGTAACATGCTCTACTATTTCCTGCAAACGTGTTTTTATTCTAAATAAAGTGATGTAGTGCGCCACTGCATGCTTCAAAGCACAGTCCAGCTAATAGATAATGAAATTTATTGCCAATTTTTTTATTATAGATTTGTACTGATTTTGTTGTTACAGCTCTACTCCTGATACCTCTTCACTTAGTTTCTGATTCAGTCTGTCTGTGTTCTGCCTGACAGTGTCTTGTAATTTTGTGCCCCTACAGGCATTTGTAGGAGGTGGTTATCGTCTGGGTGCAGCACCAGAAGAAGAGTCCGCCTACGTGGCTGGAGAGAGGAGATCCGCTAACAGTGCACAAGATGTGAGTCAACAAGCTCCTGAACTACAGTAAAGTGTGTGAGGAGGTTTAATCAGGGCAGTCTCTGATGTACACTTCATGACTGTTGCTTCGATACAGGTACATGTGGTGCTGAAGCTGTGGAAGACAGGATTCAGCCTTGATGATGGAGAGCTCAGAAACTACAATGATCCTGGGAATGCCCTCTTCCTGGAGTCCATCCGCAGGGGGTGAGTTTGGGATGTTGGAACTTTTTTCGACCAAATCACTATGTTCACTGGTTCTTTTACTTCAAGTTCATCTACAGTTACAGCTGGCTCCTCACACCATGTAAACTCGCTTTGTGTCTCAGGGAGATTCCTCTGGAGCTGAGGCAGCGCTCTCGTGGTGGGCAGGTGAATCTGGATATGGAGGACCATAGGGACGAAGACTTCATCAGACCCAAGTCTGCCTTCAAGGCTTTTACTGGGGAGGGGCAGAAACTGGGCAGGTGAGTAAGTGCTCTATGTACATTCCACTTTGTGTTCAAAGGTCAGGTGCCGTTTAATCAGCACTTTGATTATATAAATCAGGAACACATGCAACGCAATGAGTGAAATTTTGAGCTGAACATATGTTCACACTAGTGTTTTAAAATTAAACTCTAAAACAATGTTTTCTCAAGTAGTGTATGTTTCTCAATTATTGGCTTTAATTACTTATATTATGGGCATTGTTACCTTTAGCATTATGTGAAGTCTCTTCTGGTGAGGAAAAACAGCACTCTTCCGGTAACAAGGTCTAACAATGTTATAAAAGGCTGGGAGGGATCTCAGAGCACAAAACTTTCTATTTTGGTCACAATTGTAGTGTCAGTGACTGAAGTTTAGACACTGCATTTTGTGGGTTGCTCTCAGACACAGCTTCTTTCAAGCAAAAAGTTTCTTTCCACACAGCTTATTGTTATGGAGGTGCTGTCTAATTTTGAAAATTGACAACCAGCTACACTGTGCAGTTCTCTCTCGTCATATTGACTCCCAACACAGTGAGGAGGAGTGTCACTATCCATTTCCTTAAAGTTTTTTTTTTTAATCATAACTCTGACTGTGCTAAAGATTATTTTAAATTGATTGATTTTTTTTTTTTATACCAATTACACAACTTGTGCAGGTTTTCGTATATAAAAAAACTGCCTATTTTACTTAAGGGTGCCAATAATTCTAGATAATAATTATAATAATTCAATAATCATAAGCGGCATATGATATATTCTGTGTTTTTTCTTTAAATCCCTCTCTCAGTGCCACTCCAGAATTGGTATCTGTCCCAAGAATGGATCAGGCACATCAGGCTGCGAGCGAGGCTCAGGCCTGCGCATCTATTAGCGTGGATGAGTCGCAGCCCGTCACCAACATCCAGATCAGACTGGCTGATGGAGGACGACTGGTGCAGAAGTTTAACCACACCCACAGGTACAGAATCAAAACATACTGCCTCAATAATTGCAGCCAGACTTATTCAAGAGAGCTGCAGCACGTTTTTCTTCCTTATTTACAATAGTGCATAAAACAGTAATTGAAACCAGAGAGAGAAAACTGTGTCAAAAGATAGAAAAGAACAATTACAATTTATTGCAAAATGGCATATGGATGGATTCAGTGAGAGTGTCACAGTGGTTACACTGACATTGGGCCAGGGGGGTTGGTTCATGCCAGGTCACTGATGGCTGGTACCTTAATTCAGTGTAACTCTAAAGGAAAATGTGAAGCCTTTTTTTTTCTCTTCTCTTGAATTTTTTTAAGACAAAACACGGTCTGTCATGTTACAGAGAAAGTGGAAAGCGCTAGGGCCTCCGTCTCTCCCATGGTGGAAAATTTACTGAAGCATTACAAAGCACTGAAAAACGAGACACCTTCCTTAAATGTTAAAGAAACATGTCCTTATAGAAAGCTTCACAGTGTTCACATGTTTTTCACATGTTTTTAAAATCGTTCAAGTGTGTTTTTCACATGTTTTTAAAATCGTTTATTTTTTAAACTATTTGGTTTGTTATTAATATTATTATTATTATTATTATTATTATTATTATTATTATTATTATTATTATAATTATTACTGGACTTTGATTGTGTGGAGTGTCCACCATACTGGTTCCCATGAATTAGTTTTATTATACAAACAATGATGTATTAGAATGAGGACATTAATATAAACCTGTGCAATTACAGTTGGATTTGCTGTCTGAGCTGACCAATCAGATTAGAGAATCCACCAGCACTGTGGTATAATGACATTTCAGTTTAGGACTCAATCAGCTCAATATGGTCGACTCCAGCTCATGTGACATAAGATAAAAGCACAAAACTGTACAAGAATTTGCAGTTTTTTGCCCAAAGCCTCATTACTGACACTTAAATAGTAATAAGGATCAACCAAAGCCATTATAACATCTTTATTTCCTGTTTCTTTCCCCTCAGGGTCTCTGATGTACGCCAGTTTGTGGTGAACGCTCGGCCAGCCATGGCTGCAGCGGAGTTTGTCCTCATGACAACTTTCCCCAACAAGGAGCTGACAGACGAGAGTCTGACACTGAAGGAGGCCAACCTGCTGAACGCAGTCATTGTGCAGCGGCTAAAGTGATGATACCTTGTAGTGGCTATGTTTTATCACAGCACTCTGAGTTTCCTACTCAGTGGGGGATGTATGGACTTGAGGACTTATCATTACTTAATTTTTCTTTCCTTAGTGACATTTTTCCTCTTTGGCAATTTTGTGATGGTGTGTACCTTTTGGATATGACAGAATGGAGCAGGGGAAAAATAAAAATAATTCCTATGAGATGCGTTAATGGAAGGAGAGAAGTATGGAGTTTCCCTACATAATTTACCAATTAAAAAAAATACTAGGAAAACACACCCAAACTGAAAATAAAGAGCTTTCTAAATAGTTTTCACCTCAATGTTTTTACCTCAGTGTTTCTTAAGCAGTTCTACTGTTCTTCTTTTACCTCTTCATTTTCTCTTTTCTTAATGCAATCTGTCTCTCACCATAATCACCACTCTCACCAAACTCCCAATGCCTTTAGCCTTATAATCCAACACCCACTCCAATGGACTTCAGATTTAATTGCAACACAAAAAAGTTAAAATATTTTTTCTATTGTTTTTTTTTTTTCCTTTCAGTAAGAAAGCTGATGATTAACACTAAAATGGTTTATTTTTAATTGACAGCTGCACCTTATTCATTTTGTTGCCTGATTATATGCTAGCAAGATAAGAAAATAGCTGGTTGAGCCGACCACTTGCTTTGCTGCTAAACACATCGGCAGCTATATTGTATTCTATGCAGCCACTTGTAGAACTGGAGACACTGCGTGGTTGTGTGGAGATGTGGTAATTCTGCGATTAAAATCTCTCTGTCTACCTATCTATCTAGAGAAGCTTTTCTTCATTTTTACTGGATTCACACAGGACAGTGTTCAATCATGTGGAACCATATAAAGCCTAGCTAACTCCTGCCATAAGAAAAGAAACTAAGAGGCCTGTATCTGCAGGAACTTCATGCTTACTGTACAACGTGAAGGAAGCTTTTAGCACAGAACCAGTCATATGTTGTGTTCATCATGAGCCACAGCTTCTCTGAAGAAACTGCCAACAGTAGGACTAACTGCCTTACTGTAAAAAGTGCAATTTTTACTGACAGTTTATTTATCATAATATCACAATGAAATAACAATGGCTCTATTTTTGTGAAAATTAGATTCCACTATATTCAGTTCCTGAGTTATTGCTGAGCTATGTGCACGGACATTTTAGACAATTACTGCCTCAAAGTTGTTTTAATCAGGTTTTATTCATAAAAATACTTGGCATGTATATAGTTAAAAAGATATTGTGGTACAGAACATTATCCTACAAAATAAGAAAGAATATCAAGTTTGTCTTTTGTTACAATATAAAAGTGATCAAATTTATATATACATATTACTGTGGCTGTTTTATACTTAATCAGGAGCAAACGTGACGCTACTTCCGTTTGCGTAAATATATGTACATGATTCCACTCCACATTAGCAAAGGCACACACACCCATGCCAAAATAAAGCAGTAACCAAAGTGTCCTGAGCTCAAATTTCTGGCGTCCTGAAGGATTTCTTTGTTGTGTAATGTGTAGATGAGTACTGCAGTAAAGGTTGTGAGACCTGTGAGAAAAGTAAAGAGAGAAGCTATTACAGAGTCAAGATTTCATTAAGGGGACTTCAACTTGGCTGTAATTGTAACTTGCACTTATTCGGTAAAAAACTTTCTAGCATCTTGCTATATACACTGGGGTCCAAACGTCTGTAACCACATTGAAAATCTGGGATTTTTTTTTCATTTAAAACTGAAAAGAAAACATTCAGTATCTTGAATATTCAATATTCTGCACTATTTCCAGGTCATTGTTTAAATTTAAGCACATTTGTGGTATTGACCATGTTAGCTCCTTTGTACAAAAGGTCAGATTTTATTTTTTCCATTGAAGCTCTCGTTCAGAAAACACGTGGATTTGATGGATTTGATCTAAAATGGGTCATCGGGTTTTACACAATCTTGTGGAGTTTACACCTGCTGTAGTGCACACTGCCGTTAAAGTAAAAGGGGGATGTAGCAAATACTAATACATATCAACTACTTATATTCATATTTTAAAATTTAATATCTCTTTTGGCATGTTAAGCCAGCCAACTACATCTTTTCAAACTGCTTTGCATGCTGCATCACAGAGCAGCGTAACACACTCAGAAAGTGCTATCTACCCTCTTCTGCATACATGAGCTCACAGATGCCCATGATTGGCTCTTGTTGTGATGGAGAGGGGAGGGAGAGTATGGTCAACGATAGGGCAAACACTTTTCTTTTGCACTGCTCGGGAGCCAATTTAAATATTCTAAGATGGTACTGTTCACTCAGGTTGTTGCTGATATAATTTTTTAATGAAACATTTTGTATTAAAGTAGAAAAGAGCATTTTCACTAGTGGGCTCAGACATTCTGACCCCATGGAATGTAATATAAACAAAATATAACAGAATAAGTGTATAATATACATTCACAGAGCACTTTATTAGGCACACTCTACTAATACTGAGTAGGGCCTCCCTTTGCTCTCAATTCCTGTGATTGCTGCAGATTCCTACAGATTTTTCTGGTGCACTTTCATGCGGCAAAGCTCTTATTCTACCACTGAAGAACACTGAACTCATTGTCACATTCATGAAACCAGTTTGAGACAACTTTTGCTTTGTGACACGGTGCATTATCATGCTGGAAGTAGCTATTAGAAGATGGGAAATTGTGGCCATGAAGGGATGCACATGGTCAGCAACAATACTCATATATTTAGTGGCATTCAAGCAATGATTATTTGGTATTAAATGACCCAAAGTGTGCCAAAAAACATTCCCCACACCATTACACCACCTCCACCAGCCTGGACTGTTGAGGCAAGGCAGGTTGAGTCCATGGATTCATGCCGTTAGCGCCAAATTCTGGCCCTACCATCTGTGTGCCTCACTAGAAATCGAGATTCGTTAGACCAGGCTACATTTTTCCAGTCATCAACTGTCTAGTTTTGATGAGACTGTGCCTCAGCTTTCTGTTCTTGGCTGACAGAAGTGGAATCCAACGTGATCTTCTGTGTTGTAGCCCATCCGCCTCAAGGTTCGACATGTTGTGCATTCTGAGATGCTTTTCTGCTCGTCACAATTGTACAGAGTGGTTATCTGAGATACTGTAGCCTTTCTGTCAGCTCGAGCCAGTCTGGCCATTCTCCGTTGACCTCTCTCATCAACAGTGTGTTTCCGTCCGCAGAACTGCCGCTAACTGAATGTTTTTTTTTATTGCACCATTCTGAGTAAACTCTAGAGACTGTTGTGTGTGAAAATCCCAGGAGAACAGCAGTTATAGAGATACTCAAACCAGCCCGTCTCGTACCAACAATCATGCCACAGTCAAAATCACTGAGATCACATTTTTTTCCCCATTCAGATGGTTGATGTGGAAATGATCTGAAGCTGCTGGTGCATGATTTTATGCATTGCACTGCTGCCACACGATTGGCTGATTAGATAATTGCATAAATGAGTAGGTGTATAGGTGTTCCTAATAAAGTGCTTCTTGAGTGTAACTTTTACTATTAGTCCATCCATTCTCTGTACTGCTTATCCTACACAGGGTCACAGGGTAGCCTGGAGCCTATCCCAGGGTACTCGGGGCACAAGGCAGGGGACACCTTGGATGGGATGTAACTTTTACTATACTTTTGTATTTTTACTTATTTTTGTATTTTACCTGCGAATGCTTGGCAGACTCCTGTAAGGTAGAAGAGGCCTCCTTTTGACATAATAAAGAGCTGACCGAGGAAAACGAGAAATGAGACAGAGCAAAAGACAGCAGACAAGACCATCAGGACTTGGACAGCTTGAAGCCACTCTGAAAGATAAATTTCAACACTAACTGTACTTGCAGTCAGTAAAGAAACTAAAGAATAAAGAAGCTCAGTTTGCACTGAGTTAGTTATATATGAGTTAGGATATATGAGGTGGGCAGGGGAAATTACCTGTCTCGTTCGAAGACACACAAAACCACGTCTCGGTTTCATTGTCTAACCTGCAGTCGTACCAGAGGTCTGACCTCTCAGTGCTGCTCCACACCCACCAGGACTGAGTCAAGCAGAAGAAACAGACAAAACTGTAACCAGTGACTGAGGATCACAATATTACAGAATTCTCTCTCATAATTTCTGAAATGTGAAATTAGGTTTATCACAAGGTGTATATATGAGGCAAACAGGACTGGTTTATTTCTGCACGTAACGTTTTGCAATAAAAAAAATGATCAATATGATATCTTGAATTGTGAGCCGGAGCTTCATTATTTTTAACCTTTTCCATAGTGGCAACGAACACAACTGCCAGTGTGAAGAGATGTAGCAGTGTGATAAAAATCAGCAGGATGGCCATGGTCCCTCACTCTGGAAAAAATGAAATATTCTGTTTATCAAATCTTGATGCTGGAACATAGGATATATTTCTTTAATTTAGTTTTGAACCATTCTCACAACATATGCTTACTACTAATAAAACACTCATATATCTTGGGGATGGTGTCCTGCACTCTTCTGTTCTCAAAACCAGGAGTGAAAAGTGGGCAAGTGATAAAATGTCTGTATGGCAGGGTAAACCGTAAGGCACTCCAGAGCCAGATTGTGTTACCTCCCATTTTAATTAGAGGGAGAAGAAACAGTTTATCAGAGTCATGTTCTAATTACTTCACAGTAGATCATCTGGTAACAAGGAGGCTGCCTATTTTTTTTTGGCTCTTCAGTCATGTTCATGTAAATCGACTGCTGTTCCATCAACTTGAAAATTCTCTGTTTTAAAGTATTACTTTTTACATTTACAAATTATTACTGTTTATAAAAAGACAAAATGGCAACATCAATATAAAATGTATATTCATATATAGCACATTACATATTTATCATATGACTGTTCATGAGGCCAACAGACTACAGTTCAGATATATTTACTTTCATGTTTAAAATAAACATTAATTAGTAGTCTGACTGTTTAAGATAATTTATAGGCCTATATTAGCAAAACGTTGACATATTTGTGAAACTTAGCTCTTAATTTAATGTCATTGATGAAAAGAAGCGCTGGCTCACCTACAATGATTACACTCAACAAGATGTTTCACCAGCTTCAAGGGGGATGTCCACCGAGTCCACTTTTACTCTTCCACTACTGTCTTCCTTTCACTCCGCCCTTTATATTTGCTTTGGACTTGGTGGCTGCTTCCTATCTTACAGGAACAACACTCCCTTCCCTGCACTCTCTCATGTCTACAAAAATAGGCCAGTCTTTAAGCAGGCCCACCCAGCTAAACGAAGACACACAAGAGCATCCACACGTCGTTTCAGCCCACCAGATTTCCTCTGCTGTGTATTATACCCAGAGCTGAGGGGCGGCTTTCATCCTGTTCAAATTGAGCAGGGAAGGGGGAACACCTTCATGTGGAAAATTACAGTAATAACTGTGTTTATTTGTTCGAAACTACACCAGATCTGAATCTGAAAATTCAAATTAATTGCAGTTTTACTTAAAATGACTGAGGACCCAACAGTGGCAGCTGTTCAGCAGTGTTGCTGTGCCTGATACACTCTAACAAGCGGCACTCACACTACCACATCAGTGTCACTGCTATGAATGAGAATGGTCCACCACCCAAAAAACATCAGGTCAGGTGTGGTCCTAGAGAGTTCCCCATCAACTGAAGGGTGGAGTAGAGGGGATGCCAAATTGTGCATAGCGACAGACAGGATACAGTCAGTCATTGTTTACTTACGAAGTGATAAACAATTGGTAGGTGTAACTGATAAAGGCTCAAAGGTTCAAAAACAAACCAATTCTTTTTAAAAGGAGAAGACAAATGTGATGCTTCGACTGAAAATTCATGGGTGTATTCTGTATTCATGACTCTCCCTGTCATTAATTACATACAGTGCAACCAAACTGTGCATCCAAACATTTTCACTTCTAAGTAGTTTGACACAGCATAATGCTGAAGAATCAGTTCTGGCAAGAATCAGATGAGTGTTTGACTCTTTTCTCTGTGTAACTGATGCAGCATGAGCGTCCGACTGCACTGCTGCTTGAAAATACACTCACCGTCCACTTTATTAGGAACACCTGTACATTCATGCAGTTATCTAATCAGCCAATCATGTGGCAGCAGCGCAATGCAAAAAATCATGGAGATACACGTGAAGAGCTTCAGTTAATGTTCACATCAAACATGAGAATGGGGAAAAAGTGTGATCACTGTGACTTTAACCGTGGCATGGTTGTTGGTATCAGATGGGCTGGTTTGAGTATTTCAGAAACTGCTTATCTCCTGGGAATTTCACACACAACAGTCTCTAGAGTTTACACAGAATTTTTCCCCATTCTGATGTGAACATTAACTGAAGCTCCTAACTTGTATCTGCATGATTTTTGCATTGTGCTGTTGCCAAATGATTGGCTGATTAGATAACTGCATGAATGTGCAATCTTTAAAGAAAGTCAAGCACAGACAGCAGATTATTACATAAGCAGAGGTGGAAAAGTACAGAGAAATTATTCTTAAGTGAAAGTATAGATAATGTGTCAAAATCATAAAAGTGGAAAAAAAAATTAAAAGTGGAAGTATCCAGCCAAAATTGTATTAACATGAAAGTAAAAATAAATTGCTACGTTTAAATGCTCTCCAGTATTAAAAGAAATTAAAAGTAAATTTTTTTTATTTAATTTAATTTAATTTAATTTAATGTTTTCATGTGAAAAGTAATATATTACTTATCTAAAACTGTTAGAAGATGATTTTTAAGGCAACAACGCCATTTTGCCTGAAAACATCATTTAATCTTGCTAGGGTTGTTGGTCAAATGCATGGCTAATGCTGTGTAGTTTGCTAATGAATTAATCAGAAGTAAAATACCATGTAAATAAACAATGTTTACCATTAGGTAGAATCTGACTTGCTAGCCATTAATGCTAGCTGCTGGAACTGATACTAGCCTAACCTGGCAAACTAGCATTAGCAAAGAAGCCAGGCTAATTTTGTTAAAGCCTGTTAATGTTAGCAAATTTTGCCAATAAAATGACCTCAGTATACTTTTTTCAAATTAGATAGTGTTCATGCTTTGTAGGAGGCAAGGGAGACACCTCATTTTATAGGTGGTTAAGATTTTTCTCCACTGACTGGCTGCTAAACTGATGTGTAGCTTACAGTCGTTAGCTGGATGAGAGAAAAAAAAACCTTTGAGATTTGTACTTTGAAAGTCTAAATAAAAACATAAGAAGTAAAAAGTATGTTTTTTTTTTCTTGGAAACGTAATTAAGTAAGAGTACAAGTATCCAATTTCAATAATACAAACTGATAAAAACTGATATAGTAACAAATTAAAATTACTGTAGTGTTTTCCACTCCTGTGCATTAGTCAGTTCAAATATGCAGTAACTTAATGTTGTCACATTTGTTTGGGAGCTGAAGGAGTCGGTTCTTTCTGATGAACCGAGGCGAGTGACTGACTCACTGAAAAGAGCCGAAACCAGGCTGCGGGTCAGCAGCTCTCCGGGTCACTAGGGGTCAGTAATCTGACTGTTTGTGTCATTCAGCAAAGGCTTTATTGAAGAAAAAGAAAAACATTGCGACGTCAAAGGAAAAACAATGGCGGCTAACGGGCAGCAGTCGTCTCGAACTCAAACAAGACGGAGAAATCGAAGCAAAAACATATTGCATAAGATCAAATATGGGCAGATAACAGGCTTGGGGATGACCCATGGCACACAGGTAGGAAGACCATGATTAATATGTGTTGTTGTTGAAATTAAGCGACTGTGCAGCAGCTTACAGACTAGCAGGCCGCAAGAGCCCCGAGCCTGAAGTTACTGCTTAGCTAACAGCTATTTTAATCACGTCAACATACTCGTTTACATTTACGTCGCGATATTAATTTTTAGTTGGAATATTTATATATAACTGATGAACTGAAATGCACTGTGTATTTGCTAGATAACGTTAACGCTAACACAGTTGTCAGGTTGCAATCCTGCCTTCGCTACCTAGTTAGCTGTTTTGCTAACATAGTCTCGACCTGTCCAGTGTTTCTCAGGCTGGTCATATTAAGCTTGTTAGGTAAGAAGTAACACGTTTTATATAAGAAACATATTCGAACTGTGTAGATGATTGTTCTTAGCTAAATAACTACACAATTTGTTACTTAGCTAACGTTACTGTAAGAAGACTTTTTAGTTAGCAAGCTAACGCCCTTAAGATAACTGATTAGTTCCGGGTCTTGTGTTTACTACGAGCTTATAACTTGTATTTAATAGGCTCATTATACGCATTTGGGTTTATTAGATATGTCTTAAACATTAGGCAACGTGTGCAGTTGAGAAAGAATGAGATCACCACCTCGTGAAATGACTAAAGTCTATATTTCCTGCTTCTGTATTTGCCATGTGATTGCCTTTTGTGTCATTTTTAGTGACTGTATTTGTGCATCAGCTGCTTGATTGCTTGTTAATCATGGTGTATAATTAGATCCCAGTGGGTCTTCTTGAGGAGAGAGATAAGAAAGCTCGATGGCAGGGAATACCACTGCTGCTGAGGAAACTTCACAACAGCAGCCACATAAACAGTGATCTTTCCAAAAGCCACAATGTGGTTAAGGTATCTATAACAAATCCCTATTAAAAACAAATCAACGTAAATATCTGTATGTTTTGAATTCTCCTTAAAATTCATAAATCTTTCTGATGTTTGCAAGCAAAAACACTGTTTTGTGGTAATGCAGGAGCTGTCGTCACTGCTGTCCATGGAGGCGATGTCCTTCGTGACAGAAGACAGAAAGACACCGCAGGAGTCTGTGTCTCCTAACACTTACACCTTTGACCTTTTTGGAGGAGTTGATGTGAGTGATGCTTTACATGATAAATCTGTGTAGTAATGTTTTAAATTTATGGCGTTGAAGCAAGCATGGCTTTTAATTTTTTACGAAGTACACAAATTTGCATAGCAGCTCATATCTTCATGTTGTATGCAACGATAATTTATTATTTTTTTCTATTTTTAATTCTGTTTTCCCGCAGTTGTTTATAGAGATTTTGATGCGGCCCACTCTCTCAATACAGGGGAATGTTCCCATTAGTAAGTACCTGTAATTTAAGCTGCTTTATGGAAAGGGGCAGGTATATGCATGTAAATAATGAGTTCTTGTTACAGCATTGAAGTAATATGTTTGTATCAGTTTATAGTGTAATGTAAAGAGTTTATTGTGGGAATGCCTGTTTTTGATCAACTATTAAAGACTGAAATCAATCAAAAATACCAAGCAAATCTGCATGTCAGTTAGAGGTATGCATTGAGCCTGGGATCCCAACAAAAAGTCATGGGAGTGGGCTTTTTTTTTTTTTTTTTTTTAAAAGAAGTGGGCTGTGAAGCTTGCAGGACAAAGAAAGGCCGTGTTCATTAACATGATAGTGCAGTGGGTATTTGTGCCTTGTGACACATTTACTGCTTTCAATCATCTTTAGTGTAAATTACTAACTGGATTAATTTTTCACCGAACTTCTGAAAATCACAGGCAAGGTGGGATTGGTCAGATATTTTTTTACAACTGTAATGTCAACAAGACTTTATTAAATGCAAAATGTCAATATGCTACATTTAGTTAACAGCTGTAATATATCTCTGCCCGCAATCCTTAACATTTTCTTAACATTTTCTAATAATAATTTAAAAATAACAGACAAAATGCAGCCGCGGTTTGTTACAGATGGGGCTATAGGCTTGAGTAGCGAGCTAATGCAATTAAAGGAATGCACATTTATCCCTGGGATAATATTTAGTAATAATGGAATATTACCTTACATAAAGGTTTTTTTCCTAATGGTGGTGCAATGGGCTTATTTAAATGTAGCTAACACACAGATGTGCTATGGTACACTTATATTGGTTAGGTGGTGAAAACATTAGCTTAATTATATGTATTAGTCAGTATGTATATATGTTAATAATTGTTATTGTGAAAGATCAACATGCTGAGACTGACATGTTCAGATGTCAGTCTAGTAAGTGATAGGAAAACCCACTAAGAAGGCACTGATGTCTTGGAAATGCACCGGTAGTGCAACACACTGATTTTTTTTATCGTTCATGTGAGAAATGTGAGAGGAAATGTTGGCCTGAATGCTCTGTTAACTTCCTCATGTGTGCAGCTCAAAAATAGCTCAGTTCTTGCAAGTTGAATGCAATTGAAAGTTGTGGGTTTATGAAATAATGTTTATTGTTCAACCTACAACATTTATCAGACAATTTATTTGTTGGTTAACAAACTGTATTGCTTTATTCCTGCAGGTAATGTTTAGAAAAAAATGACAATATAACAGCATTGATATTTTTTTCTTTAATTGCAGTGGGTGATGATCTCATCAAGGACTGTTTAAGTGTTCTTTACAACTGCTGTATTTGTGTAGGTTTCTTTATAATTATTTCATTAGGATATAAAATTCTTTCCATTTCTGATCAGCCTTGGGAATGCAGAAGTGTTTCTTTTTTTTCTGTCTTGCAGACAGAGGGTGTTACAAAAAGTCTTGCAGCAAGGGACGACTTTGTCATGTTTCTTTTCACTTTAATGTCAAACAAAAAGACTTTCCTACAAACTGCCACACTTATAGAAGACATAATGGGGGTCAGAAAGGTAAATAATTATCTTACTTGTTTTAGTTACCCAGAAGTAATAGATAAGCGCTCTAAACCTTTATTCAAAACTATTTTCTCAGGAGGTGATCCGACTGGAGGAAATTCCCAACCTGGGCAGTCTGGTGCAGAGCTTTAACCAGCAGCAGCTGGCCAACTTCTGCCGTATCCTGTCTGTCACTATATCGGAGCCGGATGCAGGCATGGATGACAAACACACCCTTTTGGCCCGCAACGCTCAACAGAAGATAACTGCATCTCCGTCACGTGCAGAGAGCAACCAAGGTCAGAGCCACACACTTAAATGCAAAAGCAGTTTTGTAAAATTATCTTATTTACATTGTCTGTCATTAAGCAGAGATTTGAAACTATTGTGTGATTGAATGAAGTATGAAGCCTCAGGAAGTCATGTCAGTTTTTTCTCCTCTCATCAATATACAAGTACAGTAGGATAAAATATTGGACTTGCAGCACTATGGATCCATATTCAAGACAATAAATACACAGGACCACATATACTGTAAAAAACTCTGAGACTTATAAGATTAATGTATACAAATAGAGTTTCATGGCTGCCTGTTTTCTCTGCAGTTGCTCTACTAAATATCCCGGGCTTCATTGAGCGACTGTGCAAACTGGCTACACGGAAGGTGTCGGAAGCTTCAGGCACGGCTGCACTGCTGCAGGAGCTGGAGGACTGGCACAGCTGGCTGGACAACGCCCTGGTGCTGGATGCTCTCATGCAGATGGCCATCGAGGAGGCTGAGCAGAGCAGCACAGGTGAGAAAAGTCTTAGTCCTGATTTATAGTTGTGTGAGCATGCATGGCCCTTATGTCCAGACGTTCACGTCTCTGCCAACATGCTGTCACGTAACATGAATATGTACACTAGGGGACTGTTTTACAGTTAACAAAGCAGAATGTGTGTTTAACTTTTCCCTGTAGTAGGGAGAATAGAGAGAAGTAAAGGACTGCAGTTCACACTGTCCTGAAATAGATCTTGCTTTATTTTGTACCAGCTTGTGAATTTGTGTTAATGTTCACATAGATGAACTCGACGTGAGAGTTTGGCGAATTCACCTTTTTTTTTTTTTTTGGCAATACTGCATCTTTCCTCCTTTAAATTAATCAGTATTTTCGCCGGGCATAAATTGTGTGTTTGGTCTGCATAATGCTTTAAATATTCTGTTGCAAGAAAAATCTTTTGGTTTGTATATTGTGTTCAATAAAATGTTTTAAATGACTTATTTGTTTATACTTGGTGAAACTGAGTTCATTAGAAAATATTGCGATTGGTTAGAAATGGAACTAACCACAGGACTAGTTGAGCTTCTGTGCATTGGAAATAACCATACAAGGTTCAGGTACTAGTCCCAGTACTACTAGACACACCTCCCTGTTTAATGAATCCACATTTGCCTGACGCACAGTGCTGCAGATTTGGTGTATATTTGCTTGTGTACCTGTAATCCCATTTCACATCTGCATTGTGACAGTATAAATCAGCCTTCAGTAGCTGAAGAGATAATGTCTGGAGCATTGTTTACATTTAAATTGCTCACTCTATATTCTCTTTAGAATAAACCTCATTCCCCTCTCCACATCCACCTGTTTTCCAGAGTCATCTGATGAAGGCTCACTTTCATCAAGTCCTCTTAGGCACACGTTGCCTCAGTCCATGAAGATTGTGCATGAGATCATGTACAAAGTGGAGGTTCTCTACGTGCTGTGTGTACTGCTCATGGGCCGACAGAGAAATCAGGTAGAATACTTACTCGAGCTATAATATGCACACTGTCAGCATTATAATTGTGTAAATTCTTTGATACGTAACATAATTGTGATGTTTCAACAGTAGCTGGAGATGTAACTCTCTCTCACACAGGTTCACAGGATGCTAGCAGAGTTCCGATTGATTCCTGGCCTGAACAACTTGTTTGACAAACTGATCTGGAGGAGACATCCATCTAGTCATGTCTTACACAGACAGAACCAGAATTGTGACTGCAGTCCAGTAAGACTCATGTTCATGAGCTTGCACTTATTATAAACAGATCCACATTTACACCTGTTTGTTTCATGCATCTTGTAACTGGATTGTCTAATAAAATTGTCTAATGTCTGATAAATATTTTAATCGCATGCATTTACACTTGCAGTCAAGTGAAGTCTCTGGTTAGCCAGATTGTAATCTGACTGCTAAATCCCATGTAATATACAAATCAGTTCATAAGATTTGACCAACAGTGTCCTGCGTTGTAGCTCGTCCCATTCATTTTTTACAAAATGTGGTTGCTGCGTAAAGAAATTGCCATTTGTTTGAGATTTTTAATTTTCTAAAATGTGCCAATGTTTGCAGTTTTGGTCCACGTAATATATTGGGAGGGATTTAGGTTGACATGCAGCTTGGGGATGCAGATGAATTTCTTATATATCAGACCTACTGAAAAGATTTAATTGATTAGATTAAAATCTCTGCCTTTACACTCAAAAAAAAAAATTCCTATCTAGTCATTCGTTTAAATTCAACCTAATTGTCATTACAGCATAACAGAATACCATCTCACTTGTTCTCTCTGGTGCAACAAACCTTAAACACATGAGTACAAAGTTAAATGCAGAACAGTGAGAATTCAGTACTAAATGTAATCCAAGTTAGATCCAGTGCAAAAAAACATTATTAAACAATTAGAAATATCTTAAAATGTAATGGTGAATAAATAAGTAGAGATCGTATTTTATTGCATACAGTTTATGCGTTACTGTATTGCCAGGCATGGAAGTGTACGTTCCAGTCTCGATTACATGATAAACTATTGCACAATCCCGATTGAGTGGGCAACAACATTACAGTATTACAGCAGTTCCAGAACACTGTTACTGATACGCAATTCCTGTTACTCAAGATGCGTGAAAATGGCCAGGTGTAAAGGTGTTCATAGTGTATACGTACACAGGGTTCACATCTAAAATCTGTGGAGGCTTATACAGGCTTATTATGTACTGTTTACAGGAGATCTCATTCAAGATCCAGTTCCTCAGGCTGCTACAGAGCTTCAGTGACCACCATGAGTGAGTACATCTGAGAATGTGCATCATTTCCTTTCTATCAATCCTATCAATCCTATGCGTCATTGTGTAATGAATTTTGTTTTGTGTGCTTCAGTTATGAAAAAAAATAGTACATTAAAATATTCTTATATTTGTCCTCAGGAACAAGTATCTTCTCCTGAATGGGCAGGAGCTAAATGAGCTCAGTGCCATCTCTCTGAAAGCAAATATTCCTGAAGTGGAAGCGTTGGTCAACACAGACAGGTACTGAGAAAAAAAATTACTCTTAGCCTTTTACATGTTCATTAGCCCATTATATCCTTTATCAGTTTTGCACAATCTCCTGTTGTCTGAATGTGCTTAATGCAGGAATCTAGCATGTGATGGGAAAAAGGGCCTCCTGACACGACTGATTTCAGTCATGAAGAAAGAGCCAGTCGATTCATCGTTCAGGTGAGCGCTCCAGCTGAGCATCTTCACGGGTCTTATCTTTCATCATAAAAATGATCTGATTGATTGATATTCTGTGCATTACATTTTGCCACTCTTATTCTACTCCATAGGTTCTGGCAGGCTAGAGCAGTAGAGAGTTTTCTAAGAGGAGCCACATCCTATGCAGACCAGATGTTCCTGCTGAAAAGGGGCTTGTTGGAGGTGAGTGATCTTTACGTTCCATATATGTTGTCTTTTATACATTGTGCATTCATATCCATGTATGTCATGAAATGTGGTGTTGCCTATATTTAAACCTCTCTCTGTGTGTCCATGCAGCACATTCTCTTCTGCATCATTGACAGTGGCTGTAAATCACGTGATGTCCTTCAGAGCTATTTTGATCTGCTAGGTGAACTCATGAAGTTCAACATTGACGCCTTCAAGAGATTTAACAAATATGTGAACACAGAAGAAAAGGTTAGTGTTGCCTCCTGGGTTGCTAAGTGCTTGACATTCAGTTCTTCAGTGTGCCTATTTTCAGCTGCTTCCCATTGGGTTATCTTTAGAATATGTCAGCATTTGAGGAAAACACCTAATTTGAATAAAGTCTGAAATCACTGTAGGTCTGACAACATTCAAAATTAATAGATTGTTAAAAAATTTTGTTATATTTTAACTAACCAGCTATGGTGGGTTTATAGATGACAAGAGAAAATTTTACTGAATTTTATTTCTGTCAGTTCCTAATCATGTCAGTGTGTTTTGGATTTTCCTACCACGCTCACTGAAAAAGTTTTTCTTCAAAATGTAGTTGATGTAATGCACAGTTACCTAATTATGGGAAAATTGCTACTTTTTAATGGGAAAATACTCCTCTAGAACCTACTTTCTAATGGAAAAAACCTCCTCTAGAACTTGCTCAGGTAAATACTCGCAACATGATTGTTGCATGCCCTTTGTGTTATTTCAGTTTGAGACGTTTCTGAACCAGATCAACAGCTCACTCGTGGACTCCAACATGCTGGTACGCTGCATTGTTCTGTCCCTGGACCGCTTTGAAGGACAGACGGAGGACATGAAAGGTGCTAATGAGAAAATGAATGGATCTGATTAAATGCTACATGTGCATAGCATGATGCAGCTTTACAAACTGTATTCCTCTCTCAGTGATAGAGGTGCTGTCAGAGTGCCGTCTGTTGTCCTACATGGCTCAAGTCGAGAATAGACTCTCCTTCCTCTTCAGGCTGATCAACATCATCAATGTGCAGACTCTAACTCAGGCAAGACTGTATTTGTTTTCTTTGATGACTTGTCACTAGTTGCAAGAAAAGTCTCTGGTATTAAGGGAATATCGTTTGGAAGAACAGTGTTCATACTTCCTGTACTGTTAGAGAGAATTCCAACATCTATGCCAGGGTGCATATGGTGGCCAAACACTTGATTTTCCTTTAATTTGTCACCTCTCAGTACATTACAGTAATTGAGGCTTTTTATTTATTTATTTATTTTTATTTATTTATTTTTTTTAATTTGTGTGTTTGTTGTCCAATCCTAGGAGAATGTGAGCTGCCTGAACACAAGTTTGGTAGTGCTGATGCTGGCACGGTGGCGGGGCAAGCTGCCATTCTACCTAAGAGCTCTTAAGGAGAAGGAGTATGCTGAGAAATACCCAGGCTGCTTGCTCAACAACTTCCACCACCTACTGCGCTTCTGGCAACATCACTACCTCAACAAAGACAAGGACAGTACCTGTTTGGAGAATGTAAGCAGACCACATCGTCACGCTGTTGAAGACTACTAGCTACTAACATGTCCTCACTCTGATACTAACCTGAGGAGAAAAAAAATTCTGGATTCTAGAAATGAATATAAATGAATGAGTGGCCATTGCCAGCTCAGGGTATCGAGGTTGAGGTCAGCGCTAGATCCTTATCCTTGACTGTACCTCGCCCAGTTGATGGCAACAACTTTGCAGTTTGTAGTAATGTCATTATGTTGGCAGGAGCTGAGGAGACACTGTGGCCATACCATTTGAAATTTATTTGAATAGGAGATGGGTGATAATTATCCATCTGAGCCTGATCTTAATAAACTTCACAATGGCATTCAGTCCAGTGTAGAGGGATATTATTAAAGTAGCTAATCCAATACTGTACACACATTTATCTAATACATTGCTTTGTCTCTCCCTATACAGAGTTCCTGTATTCCTTTCACCTACTGGAAGGAGACGGTGACGGTGTTGCTGAGTTCAGATAGGAGCTCCCTCTGTGCCATAGCCACCTACATAGATGAGGCCTACAGGGATCTGGACAGAGACTTTCTGGAGATGTGATCATGGTGACTGTGTGGCTATGGAAGCAAAAGAAGGTTTTTAATGAGCTGCTGTCGCGCACTTCTATAGAGATGCATGCAGGGCTCATTAAACAGGACTGCTATACTGGGTGTATGTATGAGAGAGAGTGAAAGAGTGAGTGAGTGTGCTTGGGAAAGTGTGGAATGGATGTGCATATGTTTTTACAAGTGTGTTTGGGTGTACTGCTTCTAATGAACCAGTGATTCTAAATCTTAGGGGTGTGTGTGTGTGTGTGTGTGTGTGTGTGTGTGTGTGTGTGTGTGTGTGTGTGTGCTAGCACGCATGTGTGTTGCAGTAGACTCTGGATGTTGTTGTCCAGGTCTAAAGAGGCACACTTATTTCAGCTGTAGTCTAAGGGCTGTCTCTCCTTTTTAGATATATGGGAATGTTGTAACCTGAATAAAAAACATGGAAATGCCCGTGAAAAGAGCCTATTTCATCAGCAAAAAAAATTACAAAATTCAGGGGCAATGCAATTTAATCTTGGTGGTTTGCTTCGTTTAAATACTGCCTCTATATTTATGGATAATGTGTAGCTCAGTCTTGAACTCAAATTCTAACTTTTCAGCCCAATGACAGGACAGTAACTGAAAATAAAGATGTAACATGTTTTATCACAACTATGTCTTATGATTACATAAACATTATTGTTCCCAAATGCAGTGAGTGTATGTGTGTCAATGTGGGGTCAATACATTTAATAGATCAAGCTTTAAATATTTTTGTTTCTTTTACTGGTTGCACAAAATGCTGAAACATTGAACTGAAAGCAGAACAGTGACTAGTGTAATAATGAACTAGAATAGTGACTCAGTATGTACATTTCTTGTTTATACTGTCTGGGGAATTTTACTGCTGAAAAAATGTATAATTAAGTTAGTGAGGTCACTTGAGTCGTGGTTTTCACATCGAGTTGCCTTCACAGCCACAGTTGTACTTTTATCAAGTCACACCCCAAAAGCAGTTTTCTAACTCAGAATACATATTTCACAGTAATGCAGTAATAGACTATGTGGGAAAAACAGGAAACAAATGCAAGTGTAGTATGGGTTAAATATATAAGATTAAATCATGTTTCTCAACTTGAAACATTACTTTCTTAATCTTTACTAGAGCACTAGTGATATGCTACTCTCCTGTTCGCATGAGAATATCAGAATGGGGAAAAATGTGATCTTGGTGACTTTGACTGTGGCATGGTTGTTGGTACTAGATGGGCTGGTTTGAGTATATTTAGAAGCTGGGATTTTCATGCACAGAGTTTACACAATATGGTGCAAAAAAACTAGCCAGTGAGCAGCAGTTCTGTGGGCAGAAACGCCTCACTGACACGAAAGGTCAAACAAGAATGGCCAGACTAGTTTGCGCTAACAGGAAGGTTACAGTAACTTGAATAACTTTTTTTATAATCATAGTGAGCAGAAGAGCAACCCAGAACGCATGACCTTGAGACGCAACATGGCAGATAAGCTGCAACAGAAAACAACCACATAAAGTTCTGCGTGTTTTGCTTTCTGAGATGCTTAACATGGTTGTAACTTAACTGTTGAGATTTTAACTTGAGCTTATTTAACTATTAGGTAAACTGGGCACACTTTTTGTCCTTGACACATTTTTTTTTTTTTTTTTTAATATATTGGCACTCAGAATGCATAACGAGTGTATGCATTTTTATTAGGATAATGTGTGTACATTTCCTTCCACCTCCCAAAAATTGCACAGAGGTGTGAATGACTGAATGAATGTGTGACTGTGTGATGCCCTGTGATGGATTTGCATGTCATCCGAGGTGTATTCTTGCCTTGCATGTACTGTTCCCGGTATAAGCTCTGGGTCCATGATTTTCATATGGATAAACATGCTACTGAGAATTAATGAATGGAGCTTTAAGTGTTTATTGTGGGGTCACAAGCTGCAGGTCTCTGGTGTCTTTCAAAATAGTAACATGGAAAGTTATAAAAATGTATGTTTTGGATGAAATAGAACAAATCTGCAGCCCATTCCATGCAAGCCTACAAGCCACTGTTAAATTGTGACAAGGAATGCACCTAGATAATGACACCGTTACCAAGTATCAGTATCTAGGCAGATATTGCTGTATTTTCTGATGTGGTCCACTGATGTATTTCATGCCATGAAGTTGTGAGGTGTTGACTGACGAAACATGGGTTATGCATGTGAACACAGGACAGGTTGCCGTAAACCCCCTGCTGTCATGCTAGTAGATCGTTCACATAATTTGGCAACAGATGCTTAGAAGCTGTCGGGCCTGTTACTGTGAACCTGTCTATAAGGAATTGCTCAATATCCACAGCTCAGATATGGTGTCCTTAAGGAAAATGTGGGATTAGCACATAACTAATTACAACCCTTATTCTCAGTATAACATAATCTAGGCATAGATCGAAACAGAAGATAATGTGTTGTGCATGTGGAGGGGATGTTGGTGTGACAGTGAGGCATGAGTGTGTTGCAGCTAACAGATGAACCTCACTATTATGCAAGATTCTGATAGACATGTTATACTGTTGAATGGCCAGGAGGTATCTTATTGCAATGGACAGAACACGATAAAAATGTACCATCTCATTACCATGAGCTGTAGGCCCATAGTTTAAAATCAAAAGTCACAATTTCACATTGTTTTGTTTACAAAGGATTACACACATACATCAAACCAACAATTCTCTTTGTTTAGCTTTATTTAAAATTTCTAGTCATTTCCAGACTTGGGCATCCAGAGAAATGTAGGAGTTTCAAAAAAACATCTTGTTACTATATGAAAGCTCTACTGTGTACCACACAGGTTATGATCTTTTTCTGTCTACATTGCTTAAAAAAAGTAAACTCTATATTAAGAATCCTTGTCCACAACAATGTGTAAACCAGAAATTTAATCAGGAGCATGCTTCATCACCATGTGAAATCACCTGCTCTAAATATAGGAGCACTTATGGCTTGACGATGTGTCTCTCTTGTGCAAAGGCACAGTCGGTTGGCTAGAAACTCGTCCATGTCTGCTCTCCTCTGCATTGTGGTGGATCTTTCTGAAATGGGTCATGTTGGTATTGTCCTTTCCTTCCAGCTTATACACAGTCAAAGCAACCTGTACTTGCGCAGTGATGTAGACCAATATGAACAGTGTGTGTGCTTTCCTAGAAGTTGTGATATGTAATGCAAGCAAGGCAGAATGCTTTAAGATGAGACACTACGCACTAACTCTTTATCTTGTAGGGTTTCTTGGCCTTCTCCTGAGCACTGCAGAAATCCTTGCATCACCGCCACCATCAAGATAACATGTTCCAGCTTCTTTATCTGGTTCAGCACACAATCAACATCAGTGCACAGACAGATCAGTATTGGTTTTATTACTTCTCTGTATGGTATTTGTGTGCTAGTTTTGTTTCTCTTCTGGGCATATAAAATATTCACTCTCACTGGATTCCAGGAGGCTTGCACATTTGGCCGATTTGTTCAATTATTGTTTGGAGCTTTTCCAGTTCAGGAGCCAGCAAGATTTTCTCGAGACCTTCACACTGATGCAGAGACTCATCAAGCTCCGTTTCCTTTATTTGTTCATGCTACTTGGCCTTCATGTGTCTTGCTTATTTATAGATAAGATATAAAGAAGATAAAGATACATGTTGATTGGATTGATCTCTTCATTTTAGTTTGTATAGTTTTGTTGACATATTGAAGCTGATGTCACATTACTTCAGTGTAGAAGGTAAGGTGGAGAAATGGCTACTTTGTTGGTAGTGAACTAGTTTTTGTGATGCAGCTGTCTGTTTGTTAGCATAGCTGAGCTGGAACAGCATCTTATTTAGGTCTTCCTACATCATCTTCATCCTGACCTCTGCAACCAAACAGGTTCCTCCAGTGCTGCCTGGATGTCACTCTTAATCCAGAGACTTTTACATTTGGTCTAAAGGACTGTCTTGCCTGCTTAACCAAACCACTTACTCAGGTCAGTGCTTTCCCCTGTTAAAAAAAAAACAAAACATAAAGGATAATTTATTTAATACAAGTCCTTTAAAAACAGTCCTATAAAAGATATGTACAGTAAGTATTTTTCCTTTTCATTTGGGTACAAGTTTGAGAGTGACAGCCTCCATTTTGACGGTGGAACTCAAACTCTCTCTACTCCCCTCCCATTGTTCTAAATTAGCTCAGCGAGGCCAGCACCAAATAGGGTCAGACCAGCACACGCCATTGTGTCTTGTGTTCTATATCAGTAAGCCCATGGTGACACTGGACATGCCTGGAAAGTAAATCAATTCCGCATTGCTGGCATGGCATGACAATCAGGGACACTCAGTCAGAGGTTGGACAGAGGTCGTTGATTATCTGCAACCCAACTCACTGGTGAAACAAGAGGACTTAATCCTCAATCACCTGGGCTGGCATCTCAGCGATGCGTATGCTCTTGACAGCAACTATTCCTAACAAAGCGGTGAGGGAGGGAGGAGGTGGATAGAGGGAGGTTATTTATAATGGGGGGATGGGGGCCATACTGGGAAAGAATACTGAACAACTGGCATGGGGTTCCTTTGAGCCACCACATGACCCACCACCACACCTGCTTTTGTCAGTGCTATTTGGGGTAGAGGGGTTTAACAGGCTTATTTCAAAGGGGCCACACACACAATCATGGATGCGTTGGTGGACACACGCCACACCACAGGCCAGACATACCTCATGCATTCCTGACATAGCACTTTAAACTTGTAGCCATACAAAAACCCATTCAACTGCTTAGCACTTAGCTTAGAAATAACTTGGGAACACCCAAATACAAAAAATTGTATGACACTACACTAAGCATTTCACAATTTTCTTTCCTGCCTCAATTTAAAAATGTTGCTGGTTATTAATTTTGACTTAAGTATGCATAAAATACTTGAAGGCTTATTATCATCTTCCTCAATCCTCATGAGCTTGGCCTTGCAGAATGCCTACAGCAAGGTGGTGACCTTTGTTATCTGCTTATCACTCATGTCTTCCAGGTGACCAAGCAGACCAGCATGAAAGAAGTCATGAACTCAGGGTCAAGACACTATACTCAGTGTGTGAGTAGATAGACTAAGAAGAAGAGATGAAGATTTTCTAACCATTGTATTGGCTAACCTGTATTGCATGTGGTCAGTATCCAGCAAGCTTAGAAGTTTATCTGCAGCCTCATAGTCTCATTGTCCATTTGTCCTTTGGAATGGTAGAAGGGTTCAAGATTCAATAACTGGAAAAGAGAACAAAGTCTGAATCAAACCTTAATGCATATAAGGGATAAAATGATACAAGACTTTTCCTGTTTGTTTTTAACTCAATATGTCCTTTAAATTAAACAGCAGAAAGAATTAAACCTCACCACTGTTTAAACTTGGCACACAAGATTTGGGTAGAAAATCCCATCCTGTAGATGCAATTGTCCTCTAGAACTCCATTAAGTGGTGAAGGACCAGGAACACCTCCATCATACCTTAGAGCAGCAGGTGAAGAGGTACCCATTTAAATGTCTAAATGAAGATGTGGTGCTTTGTTGGTACTAGCAGTAGTCTCAAGTAGTTCTTGTAGGTCTGCATTACAGAAATGCTGCAGCATTCGAAGTGAGACTGAGTGCTCCTCAGGTTGGTCATCAGCTTGTTAAGATTCTCCTGTGAAAATGTGTGAAAAGATCATGGTTAGCCAATGAACAAGGAGGTGATCAAGCAACACTTAAGACCACAAGAAGAAACTCCACTCGAGCTGTATTTCTGCTGAACCAAAGGGATGGTCCATGGACTCTTACCTCACTGAATTTTGGTGCTGCTGGTGAGAGTGGAGCCAGCACAGACTTAAAGTGATGTTCATGGGTGAAGTTACCTAAACATCACTGCAAGTCTTAACTGCCTCGCTCTCTAACATCAATGTGGGCATTATGGATCCACGAAAATGTTTTCTATTGAATATGAATCTATGTTCATGTATTCCTATGCAATACACTTATTTAACATGCAGCTACACTTTAATGTTGCTTTGTTGTTTTGCATCTGATTTAATCCCCAAAGCAATCTTGTTTTTCCAATTTCTGCTTTCAAACCCAATTTTCTGTGCTGTGATGAGTTGCTTATTCAGGATGAAGCTCCTTTCTTCTTCTTTTCCTTGCCTCTAAGCTCCATTCCTGCTATAGAATAAATATACTATGAACCTTGTATCAAAGTTCTTTGTCAGAATGTTTATTGTTTCTTTAGAAAAATAGTACATTATGATTTAGATGCAGATTGACTTTATTGTGAAATTAATAAATCAGCTCCGTTCTCAAACAGACTTGTCATTAACTTGCAAGATGATGTTTGGAAGATATCTACAATAGCCTCCTTTAGAGGTCTTAGTCTCAGCATAGTGAACCGGCTCAAACTAGGCCTTGACATTGCATTTCTTTTCAGATTTTGGTTTCTAAAACTGGTACAATGTGCTCAGGAATTTGTAGAGTTTAGCATTAGTTTTGCTGTTTTGTGGCCTTAGGGAACATGCATGCCTCCTCCGTTACAGACATTATATCCAGAGGCTGCCATCAGCACAATAAAAATACATCCCTGGGGATCAAAATATTTAACAGTTATCATGACTTAATCTTACTTAGACAGCATGAGCTCACCTACTCAATGAGGTCAATGGAGGTCTAAGCCAAAGTCAATAAAAGTCCATTCAGTGCCATCTGTTATATTCCTCCTGCTCCAAAACGAACATGTGCTCGTTAAAAAAAACCTGCTGGAGTTTGTCAGTTGTGAAACTGATACACAACTGCTCAAAACTGTTAAGAGAAAGAGAAACAGGCTAAGAACAATATACATCATGCACAAATAATATATCCCTATTATTAGTATCTACAGAATGTGTTGGTAAACTCCTTATAGGATCTTCCTAAACAACAATAAAAAAAAGAATGCACTCACCTCATAAAGCTCAAATCCAGCTATGTCGAGAATCCTATGAAGAACTAGTGAAGGAGGGATGTGTAGAGTGTCTTACTGGTTCTGCTTACAAACTCCTTTTAAACATGTGTTCATCAGTAGCTTTGGTCAGAGTGCCAGCAGTGTAGGTAACCTGTAAATCCATTAAAGATTTTTTTTTTTTTTTTTATATTTTATGAAATCTGCCTGCACAGAACTATAAAAGGCAACAAGAAAAGTGTCAGACATGGTGCACATTATTAACCACACACATATTTACACACTGGGGTTAGTGTGAAATAAAAAAAGCGGACATTGGCTTACGTTTTAGCATAGCATGGTGTGCACTGTCAGCTATGGAGTAGATATAAGGTCAAGCGTCTGAGCTCGCTCTTATAATCAGAGATGACATCAGCAGTGTAGACTGGTCGCCATTTGTTAGGGTTCTCTGTCACACAGAACAGCCGTGAGGAGGTCCGTAGGGAGGATGCACGGAGAAGGGGACAACACAGACCTGAAATCAAGATTTTTCAGGGAAGAAAAACTAATAAAAACCACAGTGATATGAAAAACCACTAGTTGGCATTTGCAGATATTCTGGTGTGTCAGATGGCCTCCATTTTATTAGGCTTAAAGAGATGTTTAGCAGTACAACTATTATTTCATTTCTGTATTAATCCAGTGTGAATCTAACTCACACAAATCACCCATTTAAACTTATTGCAGAAATAGGGCTTAGAAAATTGGTAGACCAATTGTTATACTATTTATATTATATAATAGTATATATTTTTTTTACCATATTTATGTTTACTCTGTCAGACTATGTGTTCAATCTTATCAGTAAATTATTTAGCCTACTAACCCTTCCATCTTTCCATCCATCTACTTTGTTTTAATCTCCATGCTGAGGCCTCCATCTGATCAGGGATCCAGACATGCATCTTTCCTGCAAACAGACAAAGGAAAACATCAGTACTAAGACAAAGATTTCCTTCATTGGCTTTAAATGATATGATATGATATATGATAATACCCAGTGTTTTCTGATAAATGTACTGCTACATACTGTGCATGCATATCAAAATTGTAAATAATAAAATAAATTCTTATATTTTGCACAGAAAAGTAACAAAATGGTCAAAGTTAAATTTAAGTTCAAGTAGAGATGGCACTGATCCGATCCCTAAGATCAGTATCGGGTCAATACCAGCAAAAATGGTGGATCAGATATTGGAGGGGAAAATGAACAAATTTGATCTGATCCTAGAACAAGTCTATCCTGAAATATCAGAGAAAATAAGGCAGGTTAAAGTAGGTCACGTGATAACAGTAGCCACGTTGACTAACTTTAACAAAGCTTTTTTTTTTTTTTTAAATTATTGTAGATTATGTTTATATTTATACTTCATACTTTTATTCATTTTATTATACTTTTTTTTATATGTGCAATGTAAGTGATACTGAATTTAAAAATGAATAAAACCTGCAGTTCTGTGTGTCATATTTTAGCTATGTATTTTTTTCCTGTAATTTTAAGTAGATGATTCATTTTAAAGCTTGGTAGTTTTTAAAAGAAAAAAAGTATCGTATGGTTATCGATATCGGCTGACACTCAAGGTTTCAGTATCAGTATCGGTATCGGAAAAGTGGTATTTTGCAAAGTCTCTATATTATTAAAGAAAACATTTTATCTGTATCTTCATTTTAAGGACGCAAACATGCCAGTGAAGTCCACGCCGTACTTCTGCAAGACATTCATCACTAAGTAATAAGTTTTTTCTTCATTTTAACAGTTTTTTTTTCTTTCTTTTTTTTTTTTTTTTTAAAAAAAAGGGTTTCCAGACGAGCTGCGCTGCTTGAGTCGCACATTGATGAGACAGTACCGTCCAGTCCCTGCGTCTGCGCAGCTCCAGGGTGGCCTCGCGCCACTCACTCAGCTCCATACAGCGGCACGCAGTAAACACTCCGGGCCGCAAGACTCGTCCTCACACACACCTGCACACATTTTACAGCACACACAGACCCAGGTCAGAGAGCATATATAACACTTCGGAAACTATGTCACCTCTCATGAGCACACTTAAATGAAAGATACTGTAATTTACATGGAAGTCTCAAAACAAATTTCCTCAGTCTGTCAGAGGACATTAGGACTTGCGCAGTGGAGTGCACGTGGGTACTGACCTGTAGAAGGCTCCCGGTGGCTCGGCTTGCCCCAGGCGCGCGCTCTGACCCTCTTTTATTGTCTCCCTCAAGGTCAGAGTTGGGCAGAAAGGGGAGAAACGCGCGCGCGCTCTGACCCGCCAGCTCCGCGCTCATTGGCTGCGCGCGCGCACAAAAGGCCAGCGGCATTTTTATCTGCGCTCAGCGCTCTACTGTACGCCGACTATTTTTAAAAGCCGACTGATGTTCGCCGGTGGTGAACATTTCTGCACCGATCTCTACATTGCAATCAAGGTTAAAGTAAGACCCTGACCAAACACGCTAAGATGAAAGCAGCCATCAATTAGCATAACGCCCTTTGCACAGCGTTGGCAATTCGTTTTGCATGAAAGCAATATTTGGATTTTTGAATAAGATGTCTCTTCATACATACGAACTGTTCGACCATATATTGGAAATGTGCATATCGAAATATTTTAATGCAATAAAGATTGCTTATTGACATATAAAAAATCGGCAAACAGTTTGTAATAGATGTAATAAATAAGCTAAATATCTTTTATTGCACTATGTCTTATCAATATATTGTTTTATTACAACGACCTTGCCTCTAAGTACTTCTCCACACTGACATCTCCACATCAGGGATTCAGACCTGCATCTTTCCTGCACACAGGAGGAGAAAAATAAGCATGTCAGTAGCTGAGACAACACTGGGAAAGACAACACTATAATAACAAATACAGAATATTTACTGCCAAATACATTGCTTCATATTGTGCATAAAAATGAATAGGAGAAATGCTTAACTGTATATTTAGCAGAGAAAACTAAAACTAAAAAAAATGGTAAATGTTAAAACTGTGTTCAAGTCTATAAAGTGATAATTATTTTCTTTATTTTTTAAATCTGCATTTTAAATATTAAGTCATGCCCTTGAATTCCATGGCTTTCTTCTGCAGCTCATTTGGTCAGTAGCAATAATTATAGCATTCATTCATCACTGAGTTTCTGAACAAACTGCATTTCTTGAGCCACAGATTCATAACACAGCACAAATAATGTTGATTGCATGAGGATATATTTTTACAAAAGTCATCATTTATTTATTATCTGACTATACTGTACACTGTATATGAGACTTTACTGTAGCCTACCTAATTATCTTTATTATCATTATTATTTTTATTTATTATTTATTTTTTTATTATTATTACAATGCATTAGATATGTACTGAGTAAAATAGCCTAATCTAAAAGGGTCTAACTATTTCACTGAATGCATATTTTAATTTATATACAGTAGATTTAATATTAAATTATATCAGTAGAACAGTATCAGGATAGTTTCAGCATTATGATGAACACTGTGTTTTATTACTTGCTAATTAGAAGCAGCTAAATAGTGTCAGGCATGTGGTCATATCTATACAGACAGGTGACAATTTAAAGGACAAAAAACAATGGCTGTTACGCTGTTGGGATTTTACTAGGATGCTTTGGATCTACTTGTCCCCTTAGAGGGAAGCATACTACAGATCAGTACAGAGTTTTTCTTATCACCTTTATCTTAAAATGAAACATTTCTGTCATGATGGGAGTTGTCTCTTCTAGAATGACAATGCTCCAATACACAGGGCATGAGGTCTCAGTGAATAATTTAATGAGTATGTAAATGATGTAAATCACATGCAAAACTCAACCCAACTGAAGACCTATGGGAAATTTTGTACTGACATTTTAGACAGGCTTCTCCACCTATCATCAAAACACCAATGTAGAGAATATCTTTTGAAAGAATGGTGTTTAGAAACTTAATTAATAAATAATCTATTTATTATTCATTTATATGATATTCTGGTAGCTCATGCTGGACCAGCAACTTACTAAGACACTGTTGTTTATCTTTTAATTCGTCACTAATCTGTATGTAATAATCACATTACATGTATAAGTTGCTCTATATATTATGTCTTGTTACTGCTGTCTCTTACTACTTATATATGACGTATAAACACACTTGCTATTTAATTTAAATAGGTTATTTTTAAGGCTTTTAGATCTCAGGTAGTACTTGAATTTTTACATTATGGTCTAACATGGACAAATAGTGTATTAATTATTTCTCAGTGCATGTCACTGTAATGCTACAACAATTCTCCATTAAGGTAGGATAGGGCTAGTGTTTACACTTAATCACTAAGAAAACCTGAACCTCCTTTTTGGTTGTTGGGGTTCAGAGGCTCTCGACCTTGAGAGCCAGAGCTGAGATAAGAGTCCTCTAGCAGAGCGCAGAGCCCACTGTGGAGGCTGAAAATAGAAGAGAATACTCCCATTCCTGATGGCAGCCATTCCATGCGGAGATAGACATGTTTAGAGATAGACATGCTGTCTGGCATGGCTCTGTGGTTAAAGAGGCAGACGCCACTTCTGTTCGGTTATTATCGGTTAACAGCGTTTTGTTATGTTCATTAAAACACATTATTCTATTTATGAAGGTATTAGCTTGGTTCATCCAATCAGTTAAATCCCTAAGTTGATTTAAAATGATAAACTTTTTAGCCTTGAATAACATTAAAGATATTGATTCCGTTTTGATGGACCATAAATCTACATGTCCATGGCTTCAGTTGTTAACAGCTGCCTTAGAGTGAGGGCAGAGTTTGGTTTTTATTAGCTTTTTTAAACTAGCTTTATTTTTATTTATTTATTTATTTATTTATTTATTATTATTATTTTTTTAGAAAACCTGACATTTCCTGTATAATTTATTATTATAAAATAGAATTTTTAACACTTAATTATTAAATATAATTAGCAGTTGTGGTCCGTAGCACATTGGACTGTGTTACAGGGTGTGCTTATATTTAAAAATGTGTATTTTTTTATTTATTTTTTTTTTTTGTAATTTAGCAGAATTCATCAAATATGTTTAACAAGAGGAAATATATTTGCAATAGCCCTGATCTCATTCTATGCAAACCTGATGTAATAACCCATCTCATCTCAGGAAGACTTCCTGGAACCTGGGTTTCGAGTGCTGCACATGGAGCTCAGCAGTTGTTTTAGATTATCACGTACAGAGTTATTTCAACTTGGCTTAAGAGACTGAAATGTTGGCCTGGGGCCCTATATGACATATTACTTTATAGGTTAAAAAAACCCATAGAAATACACACAATAAGTGATTCAGTACGTGCCATTTTCTCAAAATTAGAAAACGACAAGTACATGGTTTGAGTTCACTGGAGCTGGCAGTAGCTTTGATTCACTTCCTTGGTTTGTTTATCCAAATTAAAGTTTTCATTTAATATCCCTTATTAATCTCAGGTTGAAAACCATGATAGACCCCATGCACCATAGTCAATCAGCACACTTTGTGCGTGTGTGTGAGAGAGTGAAAGAGATAGAAAGACTGAGTCTGTTTAACTTTAGCTATATCTAGGACCTCTAATCTCCAGGCCTCACCCGTATTAGCAATAATGTGAGCTAATCAGTCTTTTAGCAAGTGTCTTGCAGAATGGACATGCGTCATCACCACCACCTCATGGCTCCAGGTCCAGGCTCAACTGCATTGTGATAGAGCTGATCTCCCTGTCCTCCAACATCTTCTACCACTACACACTCACACTCACACACACTCTAGAATGTAACCTAGATAGGAGCACCTGCAGCTGTTTGTCTATTTTAGTCATTGTTTTGACAGCGACATGTCCACCCTCCCTCTCCGAGCCTGTTGCCTAAACCAGGACAATAGACACTAGTGCTCATAAAACTTAGTAAGTAGTCAGGATCCAGAATAGCATGGCCATGCCAGAACAATCCCTCTGCTGCCACACAGTAAGCCCAAATAAGATGGACAGCACTAACAAGGCTTTGATTCTAGACTAGTAGGTGTATTTAATGTGTAATGCTCTTCAGCTACAGTAGTGACCAAATTTCCACTTTGGGACATTGGGACATTTGGGACATACCTGTCCATCCATCCATCCATCCATCCATCCATCATCCATCCATCCACGGAGATAGCTGCAGTTAGATATTTAGATGATGCTTTTGTTCCAAGTGACTTGTGTTTACCAAATACAGCTTTATTGGTTTGTTCTGCTGAAGCAACAAGTGCCTCACTTGAGGGTACTGTGCCATTAGGGGTCAGCGGGGATCAAATCCTTGACCGCTAGGGTCATACTTCCTATAATGTTTGACCTGTAGTGTCACACTTCTATAAACAGCATGATTTACCAGTACCTTATAGAAGTAACAAGATCATTGTAATTATAGAAAACAAAAGTATGTAGAGAATTATTTACTGGATTTGATTACTGTTTGTCGGTCTTTCAGAAAGAATTAGTTGCAATTTATATTTGAGGCCAAAAGTTTACATACACCTACAGCTAAAGATATTCAATTTCAGTTTTTCACAACTCCACACTTTTCATGTTACCATACATTTATTTTGGCAAGTCAGTTAGGGCATCTACTTAATTCACATCAGAGGTGATTTTACAACAATTGACTAGAGACAGACTTATATCAGCTTTAATTCACTATATCAGAATTCCAGTGGGTGAAAAGTTTACATACACCAAGCTGATTGTCTCTTGAAACAGTCTATCGAGAAATTGATATGACTTTTAGAAGTTTCTGGTTGGCCAATTTTCATATTTAGGCATTAACTGGGAATGCACCTGTGGCTGGATTTAATGGCCTACCTTTAGAGCTAGTGATGTTGGTAACATGAGAATATCCAAGCAAATCAACCATGACCTCAGAAAAAAATTATTGACCTCCACAAGCCCAATTCCTGCAAATATGCAAATATAAAAACTTGGGACCACACATACATGGCATCATTCAGGAAGGAGGCACAAATTAACTCCCAGGGATGAATGAACTTTGGTCCAAAAGGTTCAAGTGAACCCCAAGACAACAAGAAAGGAACTGGTGAAGTAGGCTTCAGGTACCAAGTATGTACATCCACTATTAAAAGGGCACTACACTGCCCTGGCCTGAAAGACTGTTACAGAAGGAAGAAGCCCCTACTCCAAGACTGGCATAAAAAAAAGCAGAATGAATTTTGCTGGTGATCACCAGGATGAAGACCTAGACTTTTGGAGCAGTTGCCACTGAACAGTTTGTCTATAATGAACAATGCTATGTATAGAGGAAAAACCATCCCACCTGTGAAGCATTAGGGTGGTAGCATCATGTTGTGGGGTGGTTTACTGTAAAAGGGACTAGTGCAATTCAGAAAATAGGAGGATAATCTTGAAATACTGAAGCAAAAGTTAAAACTTGGTCGCAATTGGGTCTTCCAGCAGGACAATGATACTAAGCATACCTCCAAAGTTGTTAAAAAAGGCTTAAAGACAACAAAGCGAAAGCATTGGAATGACCATCACAAAACCCTGACCTGAATCCCACAGAAAATTTGTGGACTGAACTGAAAAGCGTGTCTGAGCATGGACGCCCACAAACGTGACTGAGTTACACCAGTTCTGTCAGGAGGAATGGGCAAAGTATTGTGAGAAGCTTGTAGTTATCCCAAGTGTTTGATTCAAGTTAAGCAATTAAAAGGCAACGCCATTAAATACTGACAGAGTGTACATAAATTACTGTGTGGTGTTGTGAAAAAAGTTTGAATGTCATTAACCTAGGTATATGTAAACTTTTGGCCTCAACTGTATACCTGTTAATATTTACTACTGAGCAAAGTGAGACTGTAAAATACTCACTATTCAACTGCTTTAATATGCTGCTGCATCCCTGAGTAAATTAAATGGAATGGACTATATTACTGCTCCCTAATTATTTAATTATCAATTACATAATTCTCTACCATTGTAATGACTTCTCATTAAAATAATAAAATGTCACATATAAGAGTAATTAAGAGATTTATAAGAGGTTTAAGAAAGAAATTAACACTATGGGGTATGCTGTTACAGGAAAATAATCAACTTTGGGTCAGTGACACATCATATCACCCAATGTGGATTATTTCCCTGTACCAGCATGTCCCAATGTGTTTTATTCCTCTTATAGCATGACAATTTGCCAACGCTAACAATTTTATTTATTACAGTTTTACAATGTTATAAGAACAACATGTCTATTATGAAGCATTGACACTGAAGACTTCTTCCAAACTACTAAATTAATGAGAAAGAAAACAGTTATACTCATTTTTTAAATGTGTTTTTGTGGAATGTTGCCCATAGAAATGCCTGTGTTGATACTAAAGATATGATAACATATTGAACAAGTGCATTAATATACACATGATTTACCTTGCAGCTGGAACTATTGTCAGAGCCATGCTGTTATAGAAAATTAATCAATTCCTTTCTGATCAATCAGATTAGAGAATTCAACAGCATTGTGATATGTCACTTTGACATGCTGTCAGAGAACTGATTTTGGCCTTAAAGTTCAACAGGTTTCCATTCCGTTTAAAACCCCTTAGTTGTGTGTTGTACTTATTCCATTTGGAAGCAGAACCATTACTAATGACATCTTCCTTCCTCATTTCTTCTTTGAGTAATGAAGTTCCCAATGATGAACTTGTCGCCATAAACCTTTTGTCTCTTTCTCTGTTTTTCATGCAGTAAATATAAACCACACATACTTATTTGCTGAAGCACACACTAGTACATACAACTAAAATTCCAACACAGAAAAATACAGTCTATCTTTTTATTTACAAAAAGGTATAAATGACATTGTACAAATTTAATGCTCCCACACAGACATAGTGCGACACTGCAAGAACCTTGATCATGGTGGGGAGGACATGTGAGGAGAGGTCGGCGTGCGTCTGCACAAACACTATGCCTGTTCACAGAGAGCCGCTCTGAGAGAAGGCAAAGCTTCAAAGAAGCAGAGAATGCTGGCAGTGAGGGCATGCCTCTGAGCGGTTCACTCAGAAAGCCTCGAGAGACAAGGTCCACACCTGTCCCTTGCAACAACTGCTGCCACACACACACACACACACACACACACACAAACACACAAACACACGTTTGTCTTACTATTCTTATGAGGACCTTCTATTTACATAATTATTACTGTAGCTAATTAATGCTACACCTAAGCCTGACCCTAACTTTAGCCTTAGTAAACAAAAGGAAACCATTGGACTCCTTAATTTTTTTTTTGTTTGTTTTTAAAATAAAAGCACAATTTTTGTTCAAACTGTCAGATATTTATATCCTCACCAAGATATAAAAACATGGCCACACACACACACACACACACACGCACGCACACACACATACACACAAAGGCACCAATAAATACAGAACAATATATTTTAGATATACACTCTACAGGTAAAAATGTACATTCTACAATAACATTCAAAATAAATCAATAAAAGAACCCTGTTATTTGCGTGATGCTGACATAATTATACTAAACGAAGTGTCCTCATAGTAAAACCCACTCATGCTGGCTATGTCTCAGACTGTAAGGCTCAGAGGTTAATGTCTTCCTGATCCTTAGTATATGGCTTTCCTGTGTCGCTATGTCCAGCTGGCACGGGAGCTGTGAAGACAAATGATTTTTCACTTAGAGCAGGGTGTGGCTGTGAAACGTGCTCCTTCCTCTTCTGGGCCCATAGCATAGTGATGTTGCAAGCCTCCAATCCCGCTGTAAGGCTGCTCAAGAATTCTGACAAGTGCTTGGGGGCACGAGGCCAGACACTTGAGCAGCCATCTGTTTCCTGCCTTGCTGTCTCTCTGTTGTATTCCTACACCCCTTAGATGGACAACACACACTCCAGGCAGGGCTGCATACCGTTCAACAGCACTCTGCATGGCCTGACACTTAGCAGCTTGTTTTGGGAATAAGAAAACTGCAGGCAAGTATTTGCGGCTACACCGTGAAGATTATTTTGTCAAACCGCAAGTAGGCAAACAAATAGATTATTTATTAATACTACAGTAAAACTAAGATGTATAGCTAGAAATATAGATATCAGTAATGATCATTAATATACAGTAAACTGGTGCAACAGGTTCCCATGTACAGTATGATCTGTTATGGTAGCATTGCTAGTTGTTACTATGACGTGACAAAACATAAAAGAATACTTTAGCATTTTTTTCAGTATTATTAATTATTTATCCACTGCAACTCTGTGTAAGATACCACAGATGATCATTTAAACACATTTCCCTGTACAAAAATACTGTAAAGAAATTCCAGTTACCTACATTTCCTTAAGAATTCCTTGTATTCATGCATGATCAGACCCACAAAATTACACTGGTAACACAAACACAATTTTTTCCACCTGAAAGAGGAAATGTGTATATATGAGAGAGAAAGAGATAAATATTTTATCATGACATGTTCACCATGATGGTCATTGGGAATTTCATTTATCATCAGGTCATTAACGGTGGATCCTCTTTCAGTAAAGTAGTGTCATAAGTACAACAACCATCTCTGAAATGAAAATTATACAGATATAAAGATATATTTAATTTATAAATATCTTTGACTAAAGAGCTCATGAAAGCTTTCTCCAAAAATACACATTTCACATAAATGTTTAAATGCTACAACAACTGCCCTAATACTTCCATTATACACTATATGGCCAAAAGTTTGTGGACACCTGACTGTCACATCCATATATGCTTTTTGAACATACCACTCCAGATTTAGTCTGCCTTTGCTATTATCATAACCTCCATTCTTTGGCAAGGCTTTCCACTAGATTTTGAAAATTTGGGGCACCAGTTTGGAGGAAGGTTCACAAATGGCCATGATGGTCAGGTTTCCACAAACTTTTGGCAATGTACTGTCAGTCTTGTAAGTAAGTCAGTCTTAAGCAACCAGTACAGCTTTGACATTGTTTTCTTGGGGAAACATGGAAATGTATAATTGTAAATATGCTTGAAACTATCACCTATCTGTCTATATATAGTATTTTACAAGTATAAAAGAGAACGTAGCTTACTTTCATTTGCACACATTTAAACTAATTGAACAGTATACTACTACAGGGTGTCCCAAAAGTCTCCATACATAGGGGACTATGTACCCCAGCACCACGTCGGTTGTGTCTTCGTCAGTGGATATTCGTGAAAGTCCACATCTCTGTTGATCTGCAAGACTTCCAGTCTTTTTGAATTTGTTAAGAAGTTTGGCAACAGTGTTGTGTGTGATGTGCTTGCCATGTTTCCTGTTAAAATCCATCGCACCCTTGCGACAGCTTCCTGATCCAGCCATTAGAATTTCAATATGTTCTTCTTTTGTCAAAGGCATTCTTAAAGGCTATCTGTAAAAATATATAATATAAAATAAGTATGGAAGACATTTTGCTAAAAAGTGTTCATTTCCCCTCTGTATGGAGACTTTTGGGACAGACTGTATTACTATTACTACTATTACTACTATTACTACTACTACTACTACTACTAATAATAATAATAACGATAATAATTATATAATGCCTTTCTTAAACTCAAGGTCGCTTTGCAAAATCAATGACAGAAATATAAAAGTTGCAGCAAAATAGGTCTGCAAGAGCTAAATAGAACAAAAATAAAAGTGAATAAATGGAAGAAAATTAACACATTACTTTTTACCTTTCCTTTTTTTTAAAAAATGGAATTTATACAATATTCCCAAAAGCCTAACCGTAGCTGGTCAGGCAGGACATTCGGCATTCTCAAGTTTGCTTCTTTAGTTTTACACTGATGCTGCAAGGGTAATGGAGAGGCTTTTAGCCTCCAGTGTGGCTTGATGTGAATAATCAAAGACTGGTCTCTACACATAAGAAATACAACACTAAAACTGTTGAATAAAAGAACTACATACCATATTAAGAAAGCAAATTATGCAAATCAAATTGTAACTAACTTTTAGATTACAGTGTCTCATACAGTGGATGTCACATCATACAGTGGTGCAGCAGGGTCCCTGGTTCAGTCCTGAGCTCCGGATTGCTGTGCGTGTGGAGTGTCTGTACATGTTCTCCTGGTGTCTGTGTGGTTTTCTCCCACAAAACAGTACAGCTACTCTGAAATTCCCCTAGGTGTGAATGAGTGGGTGATTGTGTGTGCATGGTGTCCTGTGATGGACTGGTGTCTCATCCAGTGTGTATTCTGACCTTGTGCCCAGTGTTCCTGGGATATCATACAATGCTAGAAAACACACAAGCAAGTCTATCTGAGATTATCTAATAACTCGCCACAGTAAGTGGCATGATGTGTGTGATGATGTATAGACTGCACATTTCATACTTATTTATTCTGCGGTCTTCAAGTCAGAAAACAAAAGATGTAATCATGCAATCCCATAACTCTGCTGTCCAGCACTCTTATTGTAATATATTGTTTTTTATATGTAGTCTTATTTTGCACTTTGATGTTTATTGTTGATTTGCACACGTACCCACCCACACCTACACCCATCACTCACACACACACACACACACATGCACAGCTGAATCTTGTAGGACACGTTGAGTCAACAACGGCTTGGATACTAAGTTACTAAATTACTTGGATACTAGTTACTAAATTCAAATTCTATGGTAGTATAACATATTAAAAATGTGATTTTCAATTATTCATAATTTCTTCTTGTATTCTTCTTGAGTGGCATAGTGGTAGAACTGCATTTCTACCTCACAGCTCCAGGGTCCCTGGTTCAATCCTGAGTCTGTCTGTGTGGAGTTTTGTACGTTGTCTTTGTGTCTATGTGGGATTCCTCCTGGTTCTGTGGTTTCCTCCCATCTCCCAGAAACATGCTGTTGGGTGGATTGTCTACACTATTTCCTCTAGGTGTGAATGAGCGTGTCAATGTGTGTACATGATGGCCTGTGTGATGGCCTAGCGCTTATTGAAGAAGATGAATGAATGAATGAATGAATGAGTTTTATTCACAGCACTACACTGTTTTAACGTCTCACTTTCCTGATTTCCTAATTTCGTTGTATACAGAGATATACAATGACAATAAAGGCTTTCATTCGTTCTTGTGGTCAAATATGTTGCAGGACTCATATTTTGAAATTCAACTCTATTAGACCGCTGTAGTTGTCTTCACACTGTTATTGGTTGTCAGTTTTCTAAAGTGACGTTTATCCGTAAAGTTCTTTCCCTGATGAGCTAAATTCGCTGTGTAATTACAGTGTGAAATGGCTGGAAGAGACATAAACAGAGAAGATGCGCTGTCGCGGCTGGACCACAAACACGCCTGTCACATCCTGCTGTACGCAGATAGCAATGCTAAACTCTTCGGCAAAATCCCTATTAAACATATCGTGCTGGTGAGGACGTTTTTATTCCTTACTCTTACATGGAATATGCTAGGAAATTCAATGAGATCCACAGAGAGCAGCAGACATACGATTTACTTTTCAAAATGAATTTAGAATTGTTTGATTCACAGCAGAGAGAAGCGCACAGAAACAGCGTCTAGACTACTATTTTGAAATACAATAAAATGGTGGTGAGAGTGGCAGAAGCTTGCTTACTTTAGTGCACATTACTACCACCTAGCGGTTAAAACGTGAAGTGCAGCCTTTAATACGGTACTGTGTCCTAGTGCATGGGGTGTCACGTTTTCCAGCCAGGAGCCCCTTTAACTGTAAAATAAATTCCACAGATCCCCCGTGTACTGTTTTAGAAACACAGTCCAGCTATACAAATATGCTAAATAATTAATTTAGCATATTCGTAAAGCTGGATTGTATATAGGGGGTTTGTGGAATTTATTTAAAATAATTTAAATAATGTGTACAATTATTTAAATGTTAAATTATTGTACACATTATTTAAATGTGAACAATAATAATTTGGAGCCATAAAATATTTTATGCCTGATTCTTCCACCGACAGAAAACATTAGTTCCATGCGACATTATTAATTGTTTTAGAGAAACTTAAGTGTCCAGTCGAACAATCAAATAACTGAAAGACTTCAATAAATAGATATAATAACGTTGATATAGTTAGGTTGTGATTTCCACAACTGTAACAAAAATAAATGAACCTCTGTAAATAAATAATAATAAAAAAACTACTCAATAATGTACACACATTATCTATATTGTGTACAATAATATTTTGGCTATTTATTCAAGCCAGATATTTTTTTTTGTTTCTGAATTTTCCACTGTATATGATACTTTATGAAATCCATTTTATTATAGTATCATAAAATTCCAGTTGACATTATTTATATAACTTTGATAATGGTGGCTTGTGGTTTCCCCTGGACCTCCTGGCTATGCTTCATGGACACTCCAGGATCCCCACACCCCATGTTGAGAAACACTGTCCTAGTGGGTGTTGAAATAGATTTCTGGGCTACAGCTGTTAAATCCATTTCTAGTGTTTCAAATTCATGTTATTTGTTTTATAAAGAGAACTGGGCACTAAATAATGTATTTTAAGTATATTACTTTGTTAAAAACCCATGTATATACATAGATTGTGTCATCTAGTACATTTCGATTTATTGCCATATATCAGTTTTTGTGTTGTCTGTGTGTGTTTCTTGTGTTGTCTGTGTGTGTTTCTTGTGTTGTCTGTGTGTGTTTTTAGACTGATAGTACTCTTAGTCTGTGACCTACTGAACCAGTATCAGGATGCATTTATTGATAGAGTCTTCAGAGCACTTCTGTAAGTCGCACTGGATGAGGGCGTCTGCCAAATGCCATAAATGTAAATGTAAATGCTTACACAGGTATAAAAGTGAGTAAACTAAAGAATATATTGCTGTCAGTTAAAGGTAAGAATAAAATAGAGGTAAGGAAAGAATAAAATACAAAAATATATGTTGTGTGCATAATACAAAGTAAATAAATAGTAGAACTGCATATTGAACTGTATACGTATGATCTAAGAATTCTAGTATATGAGAGTGAGTAGTGATGTATGAAGAAAACAGTAATTTAATATACGCATAGTAGTATATGTAAACAGTTAAGTGGCTAGAAAAGTGTAGAGTGCAATCTGTAGACTATGCTACATGAAAATAGTGTGCAGTTAATGTCTGTCTAGTGCAATGCACAGTTATTCAGCAGTCATTTGGCCTGTTGGAATACAGCAGTACCATCTGCCTCCAGGCAGTAGTGTGAAATGGCTGGTTTGGGTGGCTGGGATTTTTGATACTCCTCCAGGCACTCCTCAGCCACCGTCTGGTGTAAATGTCCTGGACGGAAAGGAAGTTTGTCTCCAGTGATGCACTGGGCGGTTCGTACTACTCTCTGATAAGTTTTTATGGCCAAGAGCAGTGCAGTTCCCAAACCAGCCGTTAATGCTGCTAGTAAGGATGCGATATTCTCGGATAGAATCTTTTAAGGCATCTGAGGTTGTAAAGGCCTGTTGTACGTTCCTTATAACAGGTCCGCTGTGCACTGACCATGTGAGATCCTCGGTGATGAGGACACCAAGGAATTTATAGCTGCTGACCCTCTGTACCGCAGCTCCATTTATGGTTATGGTTAGGGGAGCATGTGTTCTTCTGTGTTTCCCATAGTCCATGATCATTTCATTATTTATATTTTTGTCTGGTGTATAGACAGTATAATTGCTAATTTATTTTATTTTATTGCTGATGCACACCAAGAATAAAGAAAGACAGCCAGAGTTATTATATTTTTGAGTGTAGGCAGAAATAGTACAATATTTGTAAAGTGAGGAATGAATGACAATAGGCCTATACCTTGGCTGCTTGTAAATGCTTCTTGGCTTCCACCAAATTGTCTCACCTTCGTAAAGAGTGTTGTTATTATTAACCAATTGCTGAACGCAGTAGGATATCTACAAGAGTGTAAGCCCATAATAAGTCAAATTTTGGTATTTTGTATACAAATTGGTATACAAATCATTTTAAATATATAAAAAGAGAGAATACTTATAAACTGAATATATTGTTAACCTAAATTGAAGTAAACATTTTAACAGTTTTATATTTTATGATGAATTCAAATCTAAATTGTGATACATTATCAGTGTGTCTGTATTGCTAACCTGCTCAATGTCTCTTAAATCATTACTTCTGCATCATTAAACTACTTGGACGACTTCATTACACAATCCTCAAAATGCCTGCTAGGGTTTTGCCAAGGCTTCTTTTCTGGCAGTTTAAAAAGCGGTTGTGAAACAACGCTCCAGGCAATGGTCACGGGTTTGTGGGTAGAGCGGATGAAGCAATGGGACAGTGTTTCAAAATTGCATGTTGGTTTTTGACAGAAAAGGCATCAAAGATTTGGTATCACAAGGGAAATCACTATTAGCTAATATCACTATTATCACTTCAGCTACATATGTGGCTATATATTTAATCAGTCCTTTCATTTGTGTGAAATTTACCCTTTCAAATCATAAGTCATATTTATACTAAATAAATAAGACTTTAAACTGCCTTTCCCAAAAATGCTTCCTCTAATGTGTCAGAAATTGGGTCAAAGCACCACACGCATGACCATGAAACAAAAATCCAAATATTTTTCAGATGCAGATGCGTTTCGATGGCTTACTTGGCTTCCCAGGAGGGTAAGTGTTTATGTGGAAAATACAAAGTAATCAATTCAATTAATGTAATTAAAGAAACTATTCAATTCTAACCCTGTGTTCACACTAACAAGTAACATTAATTCCTATGTAAGTGAGCAATTTGGAGCTGCAATTCTGACAACAACATCAAGCAATAAGGTGACAAGTGACAGCTGAATGAAAATGCTCTCAGTTTGATGCTTATTAGTCATGACGTGGTAACGCAACACATCCAAATAATTGCCTTCTGTAAATTATTTGGGCCGCTCCTTGGCATGAGATATCCAATATTCCCCAGGTATACACTCTCATAATTTTTTTTCAGCTTGATTTTTACTTCCTATGGACTGTCAGAACTGTCATCAGAGCTCAGCATCACAGAAAAATGAAAGAGAAAGTTATAAATGCCATGTTAGCTCTGCTTCCTGTAAATAAATTAGGACTATAGCCAGGTCTCTAGCAAGCTTCATTGCTACTAAATGCAAGAAGTAAATATATGCCTTGTGCTTTGTCCAAACAGCAAGCTAGTTTCCTGAGTGCATGTGATTAGGTAGTTCATGTTTAGTATTACCTAGTGTTCATTCATTCATTCATTCATTCATCTTCAGTCAGCGTGATGGATCCCAAGCCCAGGAACACTGGGCATGACCCAGGAACACAACTTAGATAGGATACCAGGCCATTTCAGGGCATTGTGCGCATTCATTCAGACCTAGTAGCAACTTAGCATAACCAATACATCTACTTGCATGTTGCTGGGATCGAAGAACCCAGAGGAAACCCATGCACTAAGAGAACATGCAGAATTCCACACAGACAGTAACCCAAGCAGAGGATCAAACTGAGACCCTGGAGCTATGAAGCAGCAATGCTACTCATTGCACCACAATGCTGTGCTATTACCTAGTAAATAAAGTACATTTTAACCGACAGAAATATAAGCAACATGTTTTAAACAAACCAATCACAATTATATTTAGACATTTATCAACCAGTAGCCTAGAAATTTTGCTATTAGCATTGTTTTATCAGATGAAAAGGGCAACATTGTTATCTACAAGTGTGAATGCAGAGTAAACTGTTTAAACAATGACAGAATTTTCATAAAGATGACATAGTGAAAGTATATGAATGTTTCTGAAATGGTCGCTGCAGGTTAGTCAAACCCTCAGAGGAGAGTCTGGAGGCAGGGCTGAGCAGAGAGCTACAGGAGGAGTTGGGGGCGGCAGTGCCAGTGACCGCGGACGACTATGTGTCCTCTCACCTTGCTCAGTCTCCTCCCCGCCTCATCTTACACTTCTATAGCAAGAAGATTACAGAGGCTGAGCTGCTAGAGATCGAGAGAGCTGCCGTCTCTAATGCTGTGGATCATGGCTTAGAGGTAAAGCCACATGCTTTCACTTAAAGCTGTTTTGTTTTATTTTCTTTGTCCCTAAAGGACCTAAAACAATCTGTCCATCTAGGTGTTGGGTCTGACTAGAGTACCCCTCTATACCTTGAGGAACGGTGGTGGTCTTCCTTGGTTCCTGTCTCACTCATTCATCAGCAACTCACGAGCCCAGCTGCTGGAGGCACTGCAGCGTTTGGACTTGGTGTCACCTCAGACTCTGAAGGAAGCAGTTAAAAAGGCAGATGAGATGAGACACACGGTTAAATCTGATCCACACTGACATTATCTCTGTGAACCTGCTGTCATCAAAATGAGCAGAACAGCCGTACTGTTCCAGACTTCTGCTTCCTCTCTATGGATCCTTCTTTTGTCTTTATGCCATTTTACATACTAAACGACCAGAATCTGTTCTGATCACACATTTGGTCATGTATGAAGAAGAATTAGAGCTTATTAATCTATGCACATGCTAATGTGAAATGCATGAACATGTGAACTGTGTATATATAGTATATGATTTGTAAACCATTGTGGGCCCTCTGCTCACCTGGTTCTTGAATGGAATGAAGTGACCTGCAGTAAAGGCTTTAATCTGAGAATTTTGGTTTATTTTAAGGGAATAAGCTTTTGGCTTGAGTCCATATAAGTGATCATAAATAATACTGTACAGCTGGTCTTTTTGTCATTTCACATCTGGAATGTTAATGTAACAGTTTCAAGTGTGAACACAGAAATAAATTGATGCTTATGTAATTCATGTATTTATTTTCTGCTAATCTGCAGACCAGGCCAGAAAAGATTTATTGATGCTTCATTGTTGAAACATGTTAAGATTCTGAAACTAAAAAATAAGTCCGAACATGCTCTGTAAGAGGTATTCAAATAATTCTCCAACAAAACAGTTATCTCTAAGATGGATTTCTTTTCTAAAAAGAAAGAATTGATCCAACAGAATGAAAAATTAAAAGAATATGAAATTAACAAATGTTCCTTTTGGTCTGTATACAGAGTGAGGTCCTGCCTGTCTTTATCATCATATAATATTCATAATAAAAGGACACTGTTGGGGGAAATATTTTGCTTCTTGAGGTTATTACTGCACTCACGGCTGTTTCTGTACCTTTAGGCAGGGGTGGAAAATACTCAAGTAATTGTACTTTGTTACTAGACTTAAGTTTTTTTGCCATAAATTCACTTTACTTGAGTTTTTAATAAATTTATTTATTTATTTATTTATTTATTTAAATAAACATATTTATCGATCAAAGTACTCATTACAGATCTTGAAGGTCTCTTCTTCTCTCATCCAGCCAGTGACGCTATACATCAATCAAATGGGCTCAGTGTAGTATTTAAATAATTTCAGTTTAGTACCCAATCTAGTTCAACCCAGAAAAAAACTAATAAAGAATCATGCCAGTTCATCATCACTTGTCATCTTCCCATGCTTCACAATGTAGTTAATGTTATAGCTATCCATGTGCATTTGAAGACTGATAAGCCACCAGTCTGCGTTGTTGAAATTAAAGGATGAGTTCCCCTGGCTCTACCTCAGTAAAATACTTCACTATGCTGGAGTAAAAAAAAGACTCATATAAAATGGAGTGTCTCCTTTGCCTCCCAAGAAGGCATGAACTTCGTCTAATTTGAAAACGCATGTTGAGATAAACTTCATTAATTTGCTAACATTGTAAACCTGTAATTGTGGATGAAAGTGAAAGCCTCAACCACTGAAACATGCTGTCCAAAATAACCAAACATGTCATTCAAAATGGCTTTCACTCAGTCTTGAAAAAAGGGTAAATCATGCATCTTCAGAATATGATACAAACATTTTTCCCCACGTACTATATGTAGATAGTCAACACCCTGAGGATGTCAGAAATGTATCATGTGTTAGAGTGTTTGTTTTTTTAATGGCAAGAAGGTGGAAATTCAAAAATTGTCCTAATATATCTGAATTCACCCTATACAGTACAGTTTAATATTCTGCCAGAGATCATGTATCACTAATATCTGCATCATAGATCCTGTGTTGTGATTGGTGGTTCAGCAAAACGAATCTTATGTTTTGTTAGATATAAAACAATAAAACTCAATCTCAAATAATTTTTCCATGATTATAGACCCTGATGAAGTCACAGGAGAGGGTACATTACTCAATATCATTCATAATTCTGCAGTCTACAGAATGGCCACAGTGTTGCACTGTTGTGTTCAAGAAATTGAAATATCGCTTCAAATAATTAACCATATTGAACCAAGTTGACATGGAATGAAATTCTCTATCTGTATTAAGCACATTAAGTATTTGTGTTAAGCATTAGTTAACTACATAATAAGTTAATTACAGCCATTTGGGGACTTAATAATATTAACAGATTATTGTTTTCTTTTAAATAAAGCTGTGATGTTGTGAATTTAAAAAAAACTAAATGTAAATATAGTTATATATATGCATGTAAATCTTCTCACAGTTTTGTCACAGTCCCTCATATGCAATTGAAGCAGATAAAACATGGTGATTCTCATTTTGTTTGAAACACACACACACACACACACACACACATCTACAGAAGAGAACACTCTCTAAGATGCTGATCAATAGAATTAGGCACCACTGTGCAGCTGCGACTCAAAATGTAATGCAGTTTTCTTCATAACTTAACTGAGCCATGCTCTTGTTGGAAGCAGTGATTTGAGACAGCTTGCCATTCCACAAATCACACTTCTATATGTTTTTTTTTTCATTTACTTTTTTTTATATTAGTTTTAGTTTAGGCTTGCCAGAACTTGATTTTCTCTTCGGTGAAGTTTCAGTGGTAACACTTCTGTATTTCCCTCTTTGCTTCCCTTATTCTTGGAGTTGACAGTTCTAAGTGTACAAAGGGTAAATGAGCAAAGGTTTTTAAGCTGCTCAACATGTGGTTTGCTAATCTGCTCTGCATTACTACATTATCGACCCATGCAATTATACTGCAAATGGATGTAATAGTGCCTGTGAATTTCCTGATGCATCTCAAGGCTTATCTTCCAAAGTTTAACTAATTTCAGTCATTTTTATCAACATCTCTAACTCACACGAAAACAGCAAATGTTCCACCATGTGTCTTGCCATATTCAAACTCAATACAGAACAGCATTTGTGTAGTGATTGTAATAATTGATAGACAGACTGAGATATTTTGGAACACACAGGCAAGGTAGTATTGTCTATTTCAGTTATTGTGGCATTTAATTGAAAAGTGTTCAGTCAACAGCTTAAACAACGGTTGGTTACTGCCAGTTTGGTGACTCATAGTTTTTCTTCTATGGGTTTTCATCATTAATGGAGTGGTAATTTTGCTGCTTTCTGTCCAGTTGTACTATGTGCAGTTCTCCTCAGTATGTGTATATGTGTGTATGTGTGTGTGTGTGTGTGTGTGTGTGTAAAGTCAGAGTGATGAAGTAGGTCAGAGCTGTGAGGACTGACTGACCAAGTGGAAACTGAACTGACCCAAGGGGAAAGAGATGGATCATGGGATATTGCCATAGTAGGGGCAGAAGAGTTGCCATTGACCATGTTAGCACAAGGTTGGAGTATTAGTGTTTGTGTTAACTCAGTGTGCATTTTTAGGCTACCTGCCAGGTTGCATAAGACCCCTAGTATGCGCCAGATTCTGCTGTTCATGTCACATCTGATCTTGTGACGCCCTGCCGGCTTCCCCCAGTCTCTAACATTGGAGTCATCTTTCCAGCCACACATGGGTGGAGAGATTCATGTGGAGTAATCCTTGTTTCCACAGCTACTACATCTGTGTGAGTTTATTGACCATAATTAAAGTGAAGCTTCTCATGAGATTGTTGAGCATTTGGTTAGGAATGGATTACTGTGACAAGTGCACATGCAGCTGTGGATCTGAGCATTTTTTCTGTTCAATATGAGAAAAAAACATGCTGAAACATTCATGCAGAATAGGGAGTGTATTGAAAGTGTTCCATGAGTTTCAAATTGATTTTTGAATTCTTTTTTTCTGTATTCATAGTCACCACATCCTGAGGTAGAGTGAGAAAGGCAGTGACAGACACAGAGTAACAGAGGAAGGAAGCAAGCACAGGAAAGCTGGGGGTGTAGAGAGTGTATAGCTTCTCTTTAACTCTCGCACTGTAAGAACCGAAGGAGTTGCACCTTATACACTCCAGAGAACCGAGTCAAACCCCCACTTTGACCCATTGTTTATCCAGAGTAGATTTTAGTGTTGTGCACAAACAGAGCTTACTTCTTTGTACTTCATATTTCATATTCGTCTGCTTTTAAGCCACTCTCTCAACCACACAAACACACCCTTACTAATGGAAAAGTAACACACTTATCGACACAGATACATGATCTCATGTCTTCCCTCCCCCACTTCTGTTGGTCTGGAAGTCTTTGTGCACCTTCTTAATGCTCTACTGTATGTGTTGTACGTGATGTGTTGTACGTGATGAGTGATTTGGCACCATCATTTCCTCTGAGATGCAGGTTTTTGCTGCTTGTGGCACAGAGAAATAACACATTGCTGTTGTTGAAACAGTCATCATATACACAAGCGTTGAGGAAGTAGCCATCTGGCATAGAAAAAAAAAAAAACAATCACATGATAGGTAATTCACCTGTGGTTGAGTGGGCTGTGTTGCACGTGTTTCTAATTGTCGCCGTGCTTCTGTGTGCAGAAGGATCAAGTGGAGGCATTGTTATTGTGCACAGCTAACCATCCTTATTATTGATTTGGTCACGACTCCCAGGATCTGCTTTAAAGCTACATCATCTGCAGGGTGGTCGCGTCTAGTGGATTCATGGCTGTAAATTACCCCCTTGGCTCTGTGGGTGTGTGAGATCACAAGCCATACATCTACGTGTGGACTGCTGCTGGTCACCGAATACAGTGCAAGGTCACAAGCATCAACACATGGCAGGAGAGAGAATGAGAAAAGGAGAGAGTGAGGGATGAGAAATGGTGGAGAGTAGAGAGCTAGGAGAACAAGACAGCATATTCATATCCATCCTTGTATTTATAGCAAGCCTGCGGGGAGTGGGGAGAGATGGAGGTGGGGCTTAGTTTATGACATCCTCTCACGGCGAGGGATTGGTGGTGTCTGAGTGTGCAGTCGTGTGTTTGTGTGAGTGTGTGTCAGAGTGTGGTGTGTGTATGAGAGGGGGGGAGCAGAACAAGCAGGAGGGGAGCTGTTTTCTTGTGTGTATTTATGTGTGTGAGTATACGGAAGAGAGAGGAGGGCTATTTTGAATGCGCACCTCAGTGAGAAAGAGCGAGAGAGGGAGGGAGGAAAGGAGGAGAGAGAGAGACGACTGTGTTGAATGTGTCACAAGGAGAGAAATCAAATTGGTCCGTGAAATCTGTGTGACTCAAACACAGTGTTCTCTGTGTCCAAGGGTGAGGGAGGGAGGAGGAAAGGAAGAAAGCAAGGGAGAGTGACAGACAGAAGGCTACAGAGAATGAGGTAAGGCTTTGGTGTTGTTTATTATTGATGCATGTGAATCTAGTGTCTGCATCCTGTGTGTGTGTGTGTGTGTGTGTGTGTGTTTGTGTGTGTTAATGCCTGCAGCTTTGCTGCCCTTCTGATTTACACATACACACATGCATGTTTGTGCATGCAAGAGGGAAACTGACATTTATGAGCAGGGAGCATTCTTTTTCTACAGCTGTAACTTCAAGAAAATTGATCAACACTGAACACAGTCTTGTTTACATTTGAGGAATAACAGCAATCTTTAAACTTGTCTCAGTAGCTCTCTTACTTATAATCTACCTATAATCTATATGCACATGTACATTAGCTGTTTGTGTGAAGGTTATTTGTCATTTGAACTGCACAGAGATCTAAATGCTCACAGATGTGTGTGTATATATATGTGTGTGTGTGTGTGTAGGTGGAGGGGGTGGTGTTAAAGGGAGAACTCCACTAACGGTTAAACATTATAACTGCTTCCTGTATCACAGTATCTCAGCATTGATCAGTTTCAGACAGCTGGCCCCGCCTCCTAATTTTTCGCCTTCATCATCTAGTCTAACTGATCCCATGAGCAGTTAAGGGTTAAGATTCTTGCTCAAGAGCCCAGAAGTGGCTCACAGTCTTCCAGTCTGTACAATAGAACCGTAACCACTGAGCGAACACACTTCTCTCGCCTCATCTCTCAATCTCTCATTAGTGTCTGTCTCTCTTTCATATACACTATCTCTCACTCTTCATTTCCTCTCACACTCACACTCTTCTTTCTTCATCTTCTTTAAGATAATCTCTCTCTCTCTCACTTCCTCTCCTTCCATCTCATGCTGTCTGTCAGCGTGTGGTCTGACTGATGGATCATGCCATGTTATAGTACATCAGTGATGAAGACAGAGTTCATCCACCTCTTCATTCTCAAAGCTAGTGCAAGTGGGGAAGATTTTGGAGTTGACAGGCTTCATGACTGACAGGCGAGTAGAGACACCTTCTTTACCTAAGTGGTTAAATATTGGTGGTCCACATCATTGATTTTTATTCTGGCCACAGAAACCATTATGAAAAGCTGAAATATTTTATTCTCAGCTGCCAGAAAATGAGGAAAACTTTGTAAAATGTTACAAAAAAGACACTGATTTAAAATTTTATGAGACTGATTGGTTTAATGTGGCTTTAGCTTCTGCATACGCTGACCAGACATTAAAATGTAACCTTTCACAGAAATGTGTACAGTGTTTGGTACTATAGCGGTATGAGGAGGTGTGATGTGGTGAGTGTGAACACATGTCTCATTAATGCTGTGAGAAGATAAACAGACTGTACGGAGCTTCTTTAACACAGCTAATAATCCGCTTGACTTAATCCTTTTGCTTATTACACATTGCAGCTCTGTAATTTGTACCTATGTTTAGCAGGAAACTGGAGGATTTTGGTGTGCTGCATTTGGTAGTGCTGAGAATCTGTATTTTCAGGGTTTTACTGAAGTACTAGAAGGAGTTGCAATGTTGAGGCAGTCTATTTTTTACATGCAATTTGTGCATTTAATTAATGTAAGTAATGGTGTCACTTGCCACAGAGTTGTGCTACTCTCTAAACTGAAATAAAGAAGGCTTCAATATCTTTCTTTAGTTTTTGTAATTTTGAGCTTTGCGTGTTTAGCTCTAGTCTTAATACAGTAGTGCATATTAATAGAGTACCATTTGGCATCTGTTTGCAGCCTGTAGTGTGTTGTGTCATTTCATCAGACCTGCTAATGTGTTTTTGCTGTATGCAGTGTTATAAAAAAATGACATTGATGTGTCATGCATTCTAAGTTGCTTTTCTGCTCACCATGGCTGTAAAGAGTAGTTATTTAACTTACTGTAGCCTACCAGTTAGCTCAAACCTGTTTGGCCATTCTCTGATGACCTCTCTCAACAACAAAGCATTTCCGTCTGCATAACTGCTGCTCACTGGATGTTTTTTTGTGTTTTGCACCATTCTGTGTAAACTCTAGAGACTGTTGTTTATGAAGTTCCCAGGAGATTATCAGTTTCAGTATCTGAAATACTCAAACCAGCCCATCTGGCCACCATGCCACACTTAAAGTCGCTGAGATCACTCTTTTCTCCATTCTGATGTTTGATGTGAACATTAACTGAAGCTCTTGACCTGTATTTGCATGATTTTATTCATTATGCTGCTGCAACATGATTGGCTGATTGAATAATTGCATGAATGTGAAGATGTACATGTGTTCCTATTAAAGTGACCAGTGATTGTACATGTGTGTGTATGTGGTGTGTGTGTGTGTGGGTGGATGGATGGGTGTGTGTGTAAGTGTGTGTAATGAGCTGGTCCCTTGCTCAGGGAGAGATAAGGAGTTCTTGGTGTCGTCTTTGGCCCACTGGGAGCGTAAAACAGGATTGATCCCATGGATCTCTAATTCCCTGCAGCTTCTTAACTCAATACAGCAGCCAGATCAAGTTTATTCAAGCATTTCCATTTAGTCGATACTGCCCTCACACACATTTATTCCATCACTTCATTAATATATTTCCATTTAAATGAAATATGAAAGGAGAGCATTGAGATTTTAAATGGTTATGTAATTGGATGAATGGTCATATCATATAATTCTTATAGACATGTGGTCTTAGTGGCTACTTTCTTTACTTTGATAGTAAGAGTGTGTGTGTGTGTGTGTGTGCTTTTATTAGCCGTTGCGGACAAAGTACAAACCATTAGAGGACGTGAGTCACTCTTGAGTGCACACATAAGCTGGAGTCTAGGCTATTTCATGCTAAACTGCTAGGTTGGTCAAAATCTAATAATTGCATCCCTATAATAGCTGGGGGATTTGACCTCTAAACTTAAGCCCTGGCCATGCTGTGAAGTGTCTGAGTCAGAGCTACAAAAGGGTAAGTGTGGCAGCCTAGGCTGCTGATGGAGACAGTGTAGTGCAGTGATATGCAGGGTCACTCACAGAAAGTTACTTAGTCATGCTGTACACCCCCCTTTACACACACACACAGAATGCACATAGGCTCTCTTTGTGTAAAAGCTTCTACAGCTCAGATGAAAGTCCCCTCTGTGCCACTTCCATCATGACTACAAGTTTCTTCGAAGTCTGCAGTGTGTGTGTGTGTGTGTGTGTGTGTGTGTGTGTGTGTGTGTTGGATAGGAATCCCCATGAGGGGATTTTTTATTTTTATTTTTTTTACAAAAACTGCAGCTTTAATTTAAAAACTAAAAGAGCTGAATTGTTTTCTTTTGATTAAGGTGGTGTAGCGTAGAATTAATTAACTGCATCATGTCAGTGGAAGGTACTCACAGGGTTGGCAAGACAAATTTGTGTGTGTGTGTGTTTGTATGTGGTCAAAGTGTTATTTATTTAGTTTGTATTTGCTTTCCGAAAGGCTTTTATTTGAAAACCTAAACTACTCAAAAGAAAAGGAGAGAGATTGAAAAATATGACTCAAGTCCCTCCACCCTGTAACAGGACCAACACGCCCACCACACTGACGCATCCCATGCAGGATCCCCAGGACGACTTCGGTTCCCCACAATGACTCAGATGCTTAGAAGTGAATTTAGAAATACAAGGAAATCTTTGCGGAACTGTTGTTCACTCAGCTCTCAGGTTTAATCCAGTTAATCAGGTTTGAGGATTATTAAAGTGAATATAGTCAATATGGAAGGTTTTCATACCAGTTTATGTTTAATGTACTGCGCACATCACAGGTAACACAGTAATGACACAATTTTGTTTATTGGTTGCTATACATTGGATTTAAAAGGCAACAGTTCTGAGAGCAAAGTGCCAAATTAATAAATGGTAGCATCAATATTGGGAAATGTTCTCCTAATTCTTATAATTGATATTTTCGTAGTCACTCTTTTATGTTTAATGTAATTTGCTGCAGTACAGGGTCAAAGCATCATGAACTGTCAATGTAGAACTGCGTATATAATGCATAAGAAAATTTTATTTTCTATAGACCTTGCAATTATCTTTTGAAATGTTCAGCAAAATGTGAAAATGATAAAAGTCACCAAATCCCTCATGACTAAAATCAAATGATCTGAGTTATGTATGTAAGACATGGCTAAGACAGATATGCTATTTGCTACCCTATACTCACTGTATAACAGGTCCTATCTTCAGCTTAGCATTAAGTATGAACAGCTGCTAGTTATGACATAGAAGTTATATAGATTGACCAGAATATAAAGCATTTCGTTCTGCCCATTACTCATAGAAAGACGTGTTTAAAGCATCCTCTAATGAAAGGGGACAGAATTGTTTAGAATTGAATATTTAGATTGTCTACAGCATAGGTGTGAGAAAATAACCTTTCTGAAGAAGGCTCCTCAGACAGCGACACAGTAAAAGGGGTAAACACTCTATCATAACCACAACTCTACAGAAACCCATGGCTTTCAGAAATATGTTAACAGGATGTCTTGGTGAGAGCGTCTGAGGTAAACCGGATGTGGCCAGGTGTGCTGAAGTTAACGGTTTTTTGCTTACTGCCACAAATTCATTGTATATTCCTTCCTTCTTCTTTTTCTTTTCTTTTCGCTTCACAGGCGAGGACAATCACATTTATCCACTCGCTCAGGAAGCAGATAAAGAAAACTACTGAGCCTCTTGCCTGCTTAGTTCTACAGCTGAATCCATAAAAGCACACAAAAGGGAGATCAACTGCAGTGCTGAGGAAACTGATAACTGTCTCTAAGCTGACTGAAACAGAGACACACACGCCATCATTTCTCTTTTCCGTTTTTTGTAGTAGCACAGAAGATTTTTAGTGTGCGCCAGTGTTTGCTGATAGGCAGAACAATCACAACATCGGACAGTGATTGGTTCTATTCCTCACTATATAAAGAGCTGTGGGTGGTTTGAAGAGTTATAAGAGGACCATTAATACCCATTCGGACACATATTCCTGAGATACCTGATACGACACAGGATTCTCCTGCAAGACCATGACATCACATGGCAAACTGAGGAAGGAAAGGGGGTGTCTGGCAGAGTATGAGACGCAGATCAAAGGTAAAGAAGGGGTCATGATACTCTTTCTGTTTTTCTTTCTTTCTCACTTTCACTCTCTCTGTCTTGTTTTTCTCTCCCTCATGGAGAGACAGGCTCATGTTTTTTGAGTCTGCATTAGTGACACTGTTTCAGTTTATCGTGTCCCATGACTACCCCAGGCTATGTGCAGTCTGGGTGAAAGAGAGCCATGCCTGAGACTCTCTTTACCTCCCTCTTTTTTCAGAGGTGCGTAGTCAGCTTTCAGAGCAGCTGAAGGTGTTGGATGCACAGTTGGAGCAGAAGACACAACAGCTCCAGGATCTTAGTGATTATTTACGCCGTCGGGGGGAAATCGAGGCTGAGTATGCACGGTCTCTGGAAAAACTCAGCGAGAGATTCACCCTTAAGACCAAAAAGTACCTCATCCTGACCACCTACATACAAATTATATTACTGCATATCAACAGCTTGTCTATGAGCTCCAAGTAAAACGTTTTTCCTTTGTCTTTAAGGAAGGAGCATACGGACCAGTCTGTGTCCCAGTGCTGGTCAGTGCTGCTAACGCAGACCAAGCAGGAGAGCCGGGACCACAGCTCGCTCAGTGAGATCTGCAGCACCACCTTCACCCAGCGCCTGTCTCACTGCATCGAAGACACACACCGCCTGGCCAAGAAGGTACACACATACACACATACTGTCACTCTTTGACTAATGAATGCACTGGGCTGAATTTTTATGATTGTGTTGTAGAGTAAAGAAGTGGGTCTGCAGATGCAGGATGAACTCCTAAAGGTCACCACAGAGCTGCAGACGGTGAGTGTGATTTTGCTGCGTAAATGTAGCCATCATGCATCTCTCTGTTTAAACAGGATCAAACATATTTTCACACTTCATCAGAATACTCAAGTCCAATTAGGGGAAGGGTGATATCAGCAGTTTTGATGCTGCACAGATGCATTCCTTGCAGACTGTGTTGTTATGTTTAATACGCTGTGCATGCAGTTTTGTGAAATATGAGCACATCACTTAATATTTTAATATTGCTTTAATGAATGCATTTGTCTTTAATTAGTGTTTAGTTATATTTACTCTACCCTGGTCAACAATTTGGGTGAAGTCTGTCAGTCAAAGCCTCTTGCTTTGACAAAAATAAGTCATGGAAGCACTTTCTATGTGGTTGAACACAACTTTCATGTTCAGCCAATCAGGTCTGGAAAACACCTAAGAGTGAGAATGCCCTAAATCTATTTTACAGTATTTGACAAAAGACATGGATGCACTTATTGTGCAAGACTGTACATGTATTCTATGTTAGCATCTCATGATCAAAAGCTTTTTTGGATCCCTGGGGTAGGGCATAGATCCCCTACCCCAGTGGTCTTCTGTGGTCAAGCCCAGGTCACATGTCCTGATTAAACCTACCTACCCTTTTGCCAGCTGGTTGCTCTCTGAAAGTCTTCACCCCTCACAGAACAGCTTGCCTGTCACGAGTGTCTTGGCTCAAGGCTCTTGGCTTGTATGATTTGTGTGTGTGTGTGTGTGTGTGTGTGTGTGTTCTTTATTTTGTAGATTTGCCAAGACAAAACATTATCTTAGCTACCAAATAAAAGCAGTCATTAGCCAATAAGCTAAGTCATGTGTGTCAATATTGATGTCCACTGTAGGCTCTAAAAACTTATCACCAGTATCACTCCGAATGTCTTGCTGCTGAGGGCAAACTCAAAGAAGCTGCAAGACTGGAGGAGAAGCAGACTGGCAAGGGGTCTGAACTCAGCATTGGCCAATCGGGAGGGCAGAGGCGCAGCTCAGTAAAGAAGATGGAAAGGCTAATGGAAAAGGTAGAGCTGAGTGTGTTTTTCAGTTGGTGATGTGCAGTTTTCTTTGTCAGAAGATGGCACAGGAAGATGTATCAGTTCATATCTGTAACCCGCTGCTTCCTCTCTCTGTATGTGTGTGTGTGTGTGTATGTGTGTTTTGCAGAGGCAAGGGAAAGTACAAGAAACCCAGCTGAAGTGCACTAAAGCTCGCAATGACTACCTGCTCAACCTCGCAGCAGCCAATGCTGCCATGAATAAGTACTATCTTGAGGACATATGCACTCTGATTGACGTGAGTGCCATGATAATGCATGTCTGCTCTCTGTTTTACTGGGAAATATGTTTTAGTTCCTTATTCTGAGGTAACAGCAGGCCAATAATAGCTTAGTTCCCTTTGTATAATTCTCTGTTCATCATGTGGACTGAAAATATTCCAGAGTGTCTATCTGCCACAGTACTTTTCAATTCAAAATGAACACAACTTATAAGTGTCATGTTTGGAGATGCATGGAGCATTTATTTGTGTGTTTTCTCATTACAACTATTTACACTACAAATTTATATCTTATTAAGTGTAAATGCCTCAAATATAGACAAATCTATCAAAGATTTTTCATTATGAGATAAAAATATTAAGTGTATTTCTAGACATTAATAGTATTTTATGCTTGAAATGGTCTTGTTCTATTGTAAGAGAATTTGGCTAAATTCAAACATCTATTTTGTGAAAAAAGGAAAAGCATGAAATTAGTAAAAAATTTGCCTATATTGAAGAATTTTCACTTGTTAAACTATCATTTTCTGCAGTGTACATTCATGGTGTTTTAAATCCTGTGCTTAGCAGCAGATAGAAGCTGCACATTTCAAACTATGAGCAACTGCTAGGGCTACAAATGTTGCAGTAGGGCAAGTTAAAGACTACAAAATAAAGCACATGCTGTATTTTATTATGGCCCTAGACCTCCCAATTTAGAATGAATAGTGTATTTTGTTGTGTCTTTTGTAGAAATCACTCCTGAGCTACTCTTTGCAAGTGACGAAATATAAGCCCCTTGTGTAAAAATATGCCACGGTCATGTGGCTGTTATAGAAGGCTACAATCATTAACACAACAAGAGGTGCGAGAGCAATGCTAGAACATGGAGTAAAATGCAGGTTGTCATATTCAGAGTTAAGCATGTTTAGTGAGGAGTTACTACTGAAATTGTGCACATTGGAATTCAGACTTCAGGGTTTGAGGAAGAGAAAACTCTTAGTGTGTCATAGTTATGTGTGATTCTGTCCTTCACCTGTCCTTGATTCTGAATTCATGTTTGGGGCTATAAAGACACTAATGGTATGCCATTTGAAGGCGTAAATACATAATATGTAAATATGACACTAATAAATTAATTTAAAAACCATTCTGTGGACTTTAGAGAGAGTATATGATTAATTAATTAACTAATTGCATAATCTCTCTAAAGCCCACATCTCTATAGTCTTTATAAAGAAAGTTTAAATTCTTATTTATTTATTTATTTTTTGCATGGAGGAAGACAGAACTTAGTTGGTGTCATCTCAAGGATTGAATTATATATGGATAATATATGGATAAAATTAAGAACTACACTTACTTAAACGTAGTGGTAATAATAGCGGGTGCGTGCTGAGTCAGCTTTTCCATTAAAATGGAGAGCACATCAAAATGAACAAAATCATTGGCATTAATTATTAATTTGAAAACTCAATATAGCAAAGTAAAAGTATGATTAAATAGCTTACATCATGCACCCACATTGCGATTTCATACCCTTGATTTAGTATCTTGTGGCCACATTAATTTGTTTGCACAATTAACAAGTAATTATCAATGCATGATAATAAAAAGTAAAATAAATATATTACCTGGCAGGTCCTGTGACTTGCTGCAACACTCAACAGCAGATGGAGCATTTTTTACTCTTGCTTAAGCTTCAAGCTTTCTGCCACTGTACTTCTAGTTAAAGGTTGTGCTGCATCAAGTGCTATTTTATAAGCTGCTGATTAATGTGGCAGTCATGTTGTAAAATTAAGCCAAATTTGCAATGGCTAATGGGATAATTACAACTAGGATTATTGTGCAATATTCTAGGCTCCTATTAGATGTTTATTTGAATTCTTGCCATCTTCTCATTTATATATAATCAAATTAATCTATATGGACTAACCTTTTCAACTTAAGTTGCCAACTCTGAATACAGCCCATAGCCTATATACTAGCTCTAAAATTGTTCATTCTATTGTTGCCATGTCTGTTTGCAGTGCACGGATCTTGGCTACCACCTGTCTGTGGCACGGGTGATGCGTGGCTACCTGTCCAACAGAAACCGGGCGCAGCAGAACCTGGAGAATGGGTTGCAGCAGCTTGAAAAAGCGGTGAATGCTATGGACCAGGGCCAGGACCGAGATGCCCTGCTGCAGGCCCACAACTCAGCCTTCTGCCTGCCATTCCGCTTTCAGCACCAGCCACACGAGGGAGACCAGGTGACACACACACACACACATACCTGGTGTGTGTCAGAATCTCTGCTAGGGAGAGCTGACATACTGCATACTCAGAAGTTTAATGCTATTGTGTGTGTCTATGTGTGTGTGTGTGTGTGTGTGCTTGCATGTGGCAGGTCTGTGAGGTGAGTGCTGACTGTCAGGTGAGGTATGAGATGGAAACCAGATACCAGCAGTTGCAGTCCAGACTGGCTACCGTTACCCTGGAAACAGAGGAGGTACATGTAAACTTGCATAAATTACATCACATCACATCTCTATTAATCATAAACTCTATTAATCATACTATTTATTAAAGAGCCATCTGTGTCTTCACTCAAATTAATACTGCCTAATTTTGCCCTGGCCAAATATACGGCAAATACACATAAGTTAATGATACGTGTGCATACATATAATATTTACATTTATATAGAGAGGTGAATGTGAATTATATTATATTTATCCCACACTTTTTTCTCATGTCATTTTATTTCTCACAGGTCAGTAAAACTCTCAAGGCGACCTATGCTGCTCTACTGGAGAGTATCTGCGATGATGACTGTAACCCCGCTCCTGATGTCTCAGCGAACCTATCACAGGAGAGCACAGGCGATGGCCCTAACACCAAGCTGAGCTTAACCAAGCGCAGAGCCAATCAGCAGGAAACAGAGACCTTCTATTTCAACGTAAGTGCAAAATAAGTTTGGTCTATGCAAAATTGTTTCTTATCATCATGCATGCTAGAGTTATGGGAATACAAATTGACGAACAAAGATGATTAGTGGTAAAGCTATGATCTGTAGTGTGACTATAAATGTTCATTTTGTTATAATTTGTTCTTTCAGAAAGTGAAGGAGTATCTCAGTGGTAGCTCTCTGATTTCCAAACTCCAGGCCAAACATGACCTGTTCAAGGAGGCCATACAGAAAGGTACAAAAAATAAGAAATAAAAAGGCAATATTTCAGTCTAAAAAAGACACATGAGAACCATCTTTCACTAAATTGCAATGGTGTGCAGCATTGGCCTATTTGTAATTATCTCTCTTTACTCCCATTTCTCTCCTCCAGCTGAGGCAGTTGACAGTGATCCCTCCAGGTATTGAAGCTTATTTTCCATCTGTCTGTCTATCTGTCCTTGGTTTTGGCACTGTTCACATGTGGGTGTGTTGCTGACACTGGCCACAGCCTAGACAACATTTGTTCATATTTGCCTATCAGGACTCACTGTATATTTAGAAAATCCTGAGCCAAAGTCACTGAGCTCAATCTGGAGTCTACTCTCAAACTCAGTAGATAAGACTTGACCTAAAAGGCTTTAGAGAACCATAGAGCCATTCAAACATCATGTTTCATAAGGCAGCACACCTGTGTGCATGTGTGTATGTGCATGAAAATGGACTGCATGTTTGTTGTATGCATGTAATGACGCCATAGTTTCACAGTGGAGTGCGGTGTATGTATTTCCCAGAATGCCGTCTGGTAGGTCAGTGCGTGTGCGGAAAGCCAGACCTTGCTCCCAGTACAACCACAAACTCTTCTCTGGAGACATGCTGTCCTTCATCCAGGTACAGCCCTGTGCTCCACAACAGCCTTTAGCTGGATTTATGATGCGTTACTGCAAAGCTCCTTTCTGCAACGTTACTCCTCCCTTCAGCTTCTGTGATATGAGATTTCCTGTCATTGACTCTCCAATCATGTCACCTTTGTTTCACAGCACTCATGTGTGTGTGACTTGCCTGGCTGTGTTTCTTTGCTTTTACCTGCTGTCTTACCTGCTGTCCCTGGAATTCTCTGCTTTGCTAGTCTGCTACACAAGCATTAACAAAGGGGAAAAAATAATCTATTAATGAATTTGTGATTGTTAATAGTGAGAGTATGTGCAACCATTTTCATACTATTTTGCAGTTGTACTCAAACTGTTTCTACATTAAAATCATATTTCCCCACTTCCCCTTGCGATCATCTGCTGAAACGGTTCCTGCTCAACTGCTGAGTTTTGTGCTTGCATGCTTAAATTATTGTGTAAAGGGCTCTGAATTGATGTGTCATTATGTATTTGTTCCATGAGACTACACTGTTTGGCTGCTCTTTCTGGAAAGAAGCTTATGTAGAAAAAGCTATTGTCATCTCTGTTTACTTTTACGTAATAAAAATGTGTGTGCATCTGAGAGAGAGCAGGGAAGGATCTATGTGTTTAAGGAGCAGTTTTTTGGTGTTTGCGTTTGTGTTTTAGGAATGTGTAAGTCATAACTAAGCTACAACAATGCAGTTATTGCTGTTGTAATTATATAGCTCACTGTCCTTATTCATTCATTCATTCATTGGTTAGCTGGCCTATGTGCTATGATGCATCGTTACAGTGCAAACTGTCCTCCATGAGCATCAGTGCTTCTTTGAACTTGTCTAAGGTCAAAGATTTGAGAATCCATGTCCACTTGTCTTTGGATGTCACCACATTCTGCATATATTCATTTCTTGGTGCCCTTGGATCAGTACTTTACCAGCTGCTATTTATACAAATCTATTTAGGTATATAACACTTTTCAATCTAAATCCCATAGTGTGTTACATGCAAAAGATTAGAAGGTCAAAACATGCTATTTATTATAAAGTATACTATATAGCCAAAATTATGTGGACACCTGACGATCACACCCATTCCAAAACCATGGGCATTAACATGAAGTTGGTTTCCCCTTTGCTGTGATAACATCCTCCACACTTTTGGCAAGTCTTTCTTAGTGTGAATCAAGATTCTTAGTTCCAAGACTAAGAATAGGCCAAGTTAACAAGTATGTTTAATCTGGATATAAAAAAGTTATTGAGCTAGCTTTCCTAATCTTCTGTGGGTCACTAAGAAAAACATCATTTGCACTGGCTAAACATCTTTGTCTGGGACTTGAAAATAGGTTTCAGCTTCTTTTTTAGTTAGGGCTTCATAGTAATGAAACACACAGCACAAGGAGCTGTCTTTTCAGCTCACTCTTTTTTCCTGGCCATGAAAATCTTTTATCTGTGGTGTTCTGGCTGGCCACGGCACAGTACATGTGCATCCTTGAAAGCTTCTAGGTGACTGAGAGAGGTGCACCAGCCTGGTGGGACCGCCATCTGGCCTTTGCTTATTCAGCTAGTTTTCACAGTGCCATCTTCCTCTTCCTCCTCTCTGCATCTCTCTGATTCTCTTCCTCTATATTAATTAATCAGAATGTCAAACTGCATATTGACTGCACCATGCTTTAACCTTGGCCCATCTCTTTCGCTGAAGTGGACACTAATCTATGGGATGTACCCTCTTGTTACGCCACACTGTGTTGTATAATGCAGTCAGGACTACAGAACTGTTTCTCTCTTAAGTGAGTTATCAGCGTGGGCGGCCTCTTGACTCTAAAATGCACACATTTCTGGCTGAGTGGTTGGAAATCAGATTAACGTAGAAAAAACAGGACTTCGTTTGCTCCAAGCCATGCTGACAGTGTATTACTATGACTGGTTAAGCTGTGGTGTCCTGTTCCTTTGTGTAAATGCATTAAAATTGCTGTTGTTGCCTGCTGAATATAAATGGGGGAGCAAATGTATTCTTGTGCTAATTGCTTTTCATCTGACTCTTGATTCTGCTTTTTATCTGTCTCCACCATCTACCCGTTTCCCCCACGGTTCTCTCTTGCTTTTTTCTTTCTTTCCACTTTCCATATGCTTTTGGTTGCCTCGTTATTTTTTTTTCTGTCTGTGGATCTCACACCTTCTCTTCCCATGCCACATTTTCTGTTTCTTCTTTCGACTCTCTTCCTTGTTTTCCTCTTTCCCACATCACTGTTTGGCTCGCTGGTGCATCAGGAGAAGAAGGCGGATGTCTAGGACTCAGGTACTGCTTTGCTTGTCCTAGGCAGTCTTCCTCACTACCTACACACAGTCTGTGTTCACTAATGCACTACTCACTTTCCCTAGTTCACAGCTTTACATATGCATGCCATTTCCTGTCTTAAGCATATTTATACAGTGTTATACCGTTATCGTCACACCATTGCGATGTTCCCATTCTCAGTGGCCTCATTCATAGCCACTCATTGCAATTCTCATGATCTCTATTCATATCTACCTGCCTAACAGAGCTCTGGGCAGCAGATCCCCTTAGTGGTGGAAAGCTGTATTCGCTTCATCAACCTCCATGGTGAGTCCACGCACCAGTCTGCCATGACTCATACTGCTAGAAGAATTATGTATTTGTAATTCAGATGAATAACATGTTTGCAAATTAAATGTGTTTGTTTTAAGGTCTGCATCACGAGGGCATATTCAGAGTGCCGGGCTCTCAGAGCGAAGTCAATAATATCAGAGATGCATTTGAAAGAGGTAAGAAAATTCATTAAATTCTGTAAATTCATTCACTTATTGTACAATTATTTCCAAAAGCCACACCAAGTTGTAGTGAGCACAGGTGTCCTATGTTCATCATAACACTGCATAGACCCGGGGTTCTGCTGGACATTATGGTGGTGGTCACTATGAGCTATTATACAGTAGTTGTTATAGTTTAGTCATTATTATTTAGTTGTTATAGCGCAGTGGGACAGTGGGATTTTTGACCACCTCTAAATGGATGGAAATCTCTCATGGACAGCCACACCCAGTCCCCTGCTTCATATGCAGACATCTCGGAGCAATGCCTGTAAGTGAGGTCTTCATTCTGTTGAACAGAATGTTCTAGGCATCTGTAGACCTCGTTTCAATGGTAGTCATGTACTGAATGCTTGCTTAAAAGCAGAGAAGGCCTGGTCAGCCCAAACTAATGACTTGGACACTGTTCATTAGAGGGAGGTGAGGGTTAGGGAATTAAAGTTCCTGGTATAAAAATTCGCAAACTCTAAGAGTTTCTGGAGATAATCAGTGCTTTGTGGAGTTGGCTATTCAGTGACTGCATGAACTTTTACGTCATCCATAATGACCCACTAATTGCTGATAATGTAACCCAGGAAAGCAACTTAGGACATGTAAAATTTGCACTTCATAGCTTTAACGGGATGAGGGTTGGCCATGAGTCTATCCAAGATTTTTTTTTAATACCATCTGAATATGTTTTTCCAGTGATTTGGAGTATATCAAGATGTTATCTATGTAGGGTGTGACAAACCTGCCCAGCATGTCCCTGAGGACATTGTTAAGAAATACCTGGTACAAGGAGGGGGCATTAACCGGGACATACGGCATCAGAAGGTGCAATGAGTAATGGATATCGGTACTTGAAGGTGATTTTGTTGATAACGATAGTCAATACAGTTTCAAAGGTTTGTGAGAAGGAAGAGCACTTACTTTGTTTTTACTGAAAACTGATATTCAGAGTAACAATTTGGGATTTTGACTGCCTGATCCATCTCAGGGCTTTGGGTGATATGCTTATGACTGAATATACAGGTGCTATTACATTGGGGAGACCAGGTTGTGATTTCATGCTCTGACCAGGATAATGTTGGGTTATGGACCTGTAGCCATGGTTTCCTAAAACAATGGAGCTGTTGGGGATTCTCTGCATGGTACTGGTGTCAATGCATATAGGGACAGGTTATTGTATGAACCCTTCACCAGCTAGCTTTCCATCAAGTCAAGTCAAGTGGAGTTTACTGTCATTTCAACCATATACAGCCAGTTAGTACATAGTGAAATGAAACAACGTTTCTCCAGGACCAAGGTGCTACATAAGACATACACAGAACAACACAGAACTACAAGGGACTACATAAATTTATACATAAAGTGCACAAGTGCAAACATGTGCAGACAGCACAAGACAGTACAATGACTACTGGGAAAGACAATGGGCACAGTAAGTCCCAGTGCAGCACCAACCAGTACACAGTTCTGTTTAGAAGTGAATCTACAATAGTAGATTACAAGTACAATACAAGTAACTGAAATAGTGTAAATATAAGAGTAGCAGCCTATGTAGAGTATAATAAGTATAGTAGCAGCATAATGTAATGTGCAAAAACTTGCAAAAAAAAAAACTGCAAAGAGGATGGGGGATGCTCAGTTGTGTGTGTATATATGTGCGTGTGTGTATGTTCCTTCAGTCCAGTTTCTGAGTATTGAGGAGTCTGATGGCATGGGGGAAGAAACTATTGCACAGTCTGGTCGTGAGGGCCTGAATGCACTGGTTGATAGAATGCCAGTTGGTGTAGGTGGTGAGCAGTGTTGTGGTCTATGAATCTCTGTAGATGGTTATCAGTGATATGATCTATGAAGCACAACAGAAAAAGATTTGTGGTAATATCGTTCGGCATAATCACTGTATTGCTTCACCACACGCTGTCCAGCTTGAATCACCTTTCTGAAGCTATTTGACTGAGGACTGAGAGCACCTTTTTCTGTGTGTTTCTGGCATTTACTGGTGTTAAGTTGCCAATCTGCTTTGGGTTCTGGATTGGGGATTGTCTGCTTCTCCATGGTGACTAAAGGCTTGAATGGGTACAGGCCTCATTTTGTTCAGCAAGGACTTTATAAAGACTGGTCACTGTATCTGCAAGCCTGCTCATCATCTTCAGGTTTTCTGACTCAAACTGAAAACAGAAGACCTGACACTCTACACCTCTGTACTATGTTTCTTCTTCTTATTATTATTATGGGTTAGTAGAGAATGTCTAATGTTAGTAGAGAATGTCTAATATGGTAGTAGACAATGTGTTAATGCTATTCTTCAAGCAATCATAAATATCAGAGAAATACATACTTACTGCATTTAGTATGTGAATAAAATCTGTTTTTCTCCCAGGGGAAGATCCTTTGACAGACAGTGAGTGTGACATTGACTCAGTAGCAGGAGTTCTGAAACTGTATTTCAGAGACCTGGAGAAACCTCTCTTCCCAGAGGAGAGCTTCAGTCAGCTGATGGAGTGTGTCCGTAAGATAACAGTCATGCACTTCTGTGTGTATAGTCTAATGAATCGATGTTGTGATGTTTTATTGTGCTACTGTGCAAACCTTATACCTTAGATGATGATTTAGAAGCTGACGTGTTATTGATTGGAGCTATTCCAGTGTCTAATGCACACGATGTGATCATTTTCATCTGTGTTTCTTTAATGCACCCTCTGTGTGTCATCAACAGAAATTGAGAACATGGCAGAGAGTGCAGCTCAGTTAAAGCTAGTGGTCTCATCCTTCCCCAGACCCCTCATCATAGTGATGCGCTATCTGTTTGCCTTCCTCCATCAGTGAGTAGTGCTGCCTTTCTCTCATCATGATGAGCAGCAAGCACAAATACTATATACTATACTATAAATGATTTCCCAATAGAACATTTCATTAATGGTTAAAATGTATATGAAATTTAAAAAATAATAATAATAATTTAGTTTCCTATCATGCTACATGAAACAATGGGCTTGTGCAATTGCAAATGCAATTTAGTGGTATAACTTATTGCTAATTTGGTTTGGGTGTGAGCAATATTTATTTATTTATTTATTTGCCATTTTCATGCTTACAAATGAATGTGGCTACACTAATGTTGGTGAAGTGGCTAAAAACAGGGTGTGACATTTGATATCTGGCGGTATAGCAATATTCTCAAACCCACTTTGGCCACCTCTTACCACAGAAACAAATACAAAATGGTTTCTGCACTGCTAGCAAAACCTTAAAAGTCTGTGTGGCTGTGCACTAAATAGTCTGCCTCGCCCAAATAAATACAACTAAATACTAACTAAATACAACTGACCGAACTCAGCGGCAGTGGACACATCATTATGCACAGAACATAACATACTTACATATGACAAATAATAAAAAAAAGACTTCTAGTGATTTGCAGTAACACTTCCCTCTAAGAGAACAAGCAGACCCAAACCACACAAGCAAAATGCCACCACAGTATAACAGAGCCACAGAGTTTTTCCTTTAATCTGTCACATGTCTGTATTTTCACTGTCTTTTTACTTCGTACTTATAAATATGAACAAAAAAGTATGTCTTCATAAGCATTACAAAGTTTTAAAAATGTTTAAAAAATGAAATTGATAGGGAAGAAAATATTCAGACACCACAAATAACCAGCATTAATACTTTGTTGCAAAGCTGTTGTTGGCATTTACAGCTTCGACATCTATATCAAATATGCAAATATTTAGTTCCTATTAAGTGTCCTAGAATGAGTGTCTATATGTGAGTCAGCACCCATGCGTTGTCTAGAAGAGTAAAAGACTCAAAATTTTTAGTGCTGTAGAAATCAAAATGCAGCCATACACACATCATTATGAAAATATCACTGCACACACTCAGAATGAAAGGAGCTGGTTTGACTGTATATCATAGTAGCACTGACCAGCTTGATCACACATCTTGATAGTTTATGCATTCTAACACAACCCCTTTTTTACTGACACTCTGCAGGTTTCTGCCATGATCTTGGGCCTTTTTATGCATTTTTTTCTTATTGATCATGGCAGTAGGCATATATTTCTTAGTTTCACTACCTGTACACACTATGCTGTCCTACTCCTCATGCAGAGGTTTGTGTTTCCATAAATATTTCTATTAATGTTTATTGTATAATGTATTGCTTAAAAATTGAGATGAACATACTTACATTAATTTTTTTATTTAAAATGAAATATTTATTTATTTCATTTTGTGGTTGCTTTAATCCCAAACAACTGGGCAGCTGAAGATTGGAAAAAGAATAGGCGATTTTTTTTCACAGTAATTAACTCTCCAGTTTCGGTGAGCCAGTGCCCACTGTAGCCTCAGATTCCTGTTTGTGGCTGACAGGAGTGGAACCTGATATGGTCTTCTGCTGTTGTAACCCATGTGCCTCAAGGTTCATTGTATTGTGCGTTCTGAGATGCTTTTCTGCTCACTGCGGTTGTAAAGAGTGGTGGTTTGAGTTACTGTAACCTTCCTGTCAGTTCAAACCAGTATGGCCATTCTAAGATTTTTTTTTTGGATGTTACTACAGTGAAATGAACATACAATATGTGTGTGTGTGTGTGTGTGTGTGTGCAGTGTTTCTCAGTACAGTGATGAGAACATGATGCAGCCCTATAACCTGGCTGTGTGCTTTGGGCCCAGTCTGCTGAGAGGTGGGGCCGAGTCGGGTGATGCAGTAACTCTGCAGCCCCAGATTAATGCCCTGGTTAAGACCATGATCCTCCAGCATGAGAGCATCTTCCCCAGCCCTGCTGAGCTTCCAGGCTCTGTCTATGAGAAATGCATGACCCTGGAGCAAGAATACTGGTGAGATGCTTCATCACTGGCGTTGTTAACATCTGCTGGTAACGGTAGACTAATTTCCTTGATTTATATCCATTAATATCTGTCTTTTCGTCTGCAGTGAACCTATTACAGAGGAAGGTGAAGGAGAGACTGAGCATGCTCCAAGTGAGGATGGTGAGGAAGTAAAACTATACTTATAAAGGTCATAGATACACCTTTGATTCAAATAATGAAAGGATGTTGTAGTGTAGACATTTTCACTATTGATAAAATACAACAGTACTTGCACACCTGTGCACTGGGTCATAAATACTCATCTCTGTGTTTGTGTGTACATTGTCTTGCTTGTGTGCTCTTTGTTTCATGTGCCATCATATGTGTTGTGTTCACGGGCCATGCTGTGTTGTTTTCCTTGTGTTTTGTGTATATATATGTGCATGTATGTGGCTGAGCAGAGTGGGAGGCTGTGGCTATGTTTGATTATGTTGCACGTTCTGCAGCCGAGCTGTCATTCAAGCAGGGGGACCACGTCCTACTCCACAGCAAGGCCTCTGCTGACTGGTGGAAAGGAGAAGTAGGAGGAGTCAAAGGTCTCATTCCTCATAAGTACATCAGTGTGCCTGAGGGGTGAGAATTCATTTCTAATTACATTATTACAGGATTATCCATTATCTCTAATTTGTTTTGTGCATTATTTTGTTTAATACACATCTATAGAAAGTCAATCAAGAACTGGTGAGAAAATAATGCACTTTTAATGTCGGTAGGAGTAACAACAACTTCAAAATGGGTGTATAACTGAATCATTTTGCTCTGAAAAGACAATGTTTGTTTTTAATGCCCAGAATCTGTTCTCAGTATACATGGCACACAGATACTTGCTTAAATTATGTCATATTTAGTGTCTTTTCATCCTTCTTGGCTTACCTCCATCCAGTATGTGTGCTGTCAGTCAGTGGCAAGCGCACCTTTTTCAGTCACTGCCCCTACTTTCATATCTGCTGGATTGGCTTAGAAATTTTGAACTGAGTTTTTGTAAAGTCCTTCTAAAGTGTGTCCACTTGGCAGCCATCTTGGAAATGTCATACAAGGCCAGGCTTCTATCTGCTTCAGTGGAAGGGACCCATTAATCTGAAACAGATCAACAAGATGAGGTTTTAAACATGAATTTGAAATGGCTGTGTGATCTTCAATAACACGAAAAAAAAAAGAAAAAAAAAGGTTGCTCTGGCTACTGTGCACACGTTTCTCTATAACCAGTGGAACAAACATATCTCCATATGTGTCAGTGTAAGAATCAGCATTTTCAATTTGATATCTTCACCGAAAATGCAATTGCCTCTTTTTATTGGGGTAACAGTCACCATCTTGAGCATTACACACTATCCCTTTCATATTTCAAGAGGTGGCCTGTATCTACTCATACCATTGCTTTTTTTTGCCCAATAGGTTCCCACCCACTTTTAAGCCAAACTTGCTCACTAGTCTCCAGATGTGTATTATCATTAGACATGATGCCTGGGCCAATTTAACATAAATAGCAACATAAACATAACATAATGCATGTTTGATACAGTTTCTTCACTTATGCTTTGATTTAACAATCTGGTAATCTTGAAATAATATATATTTATCCCTTCTCCCACTCATACTCATTTTCCACTCATTTTGTCACATCCTAAACTAGAATCATTTACTGTATGCTCCTCTAACCCAGGGCGGAGAGAAAGCAGGAGCGAGGGAAGAGGGAGGAGAGCCGAGGCGGCAGCACGGGAAATCTAGCTGATGAGCAGCAGGCTGAACACAGCACCCGGTGTGTCATTAGTAGTGGATGTATTACAGATATACAGTACTACCTGGTCCTTTAAAGATTTGAGAAATAACTGCTGATATCTTTATGTACCTCACTCCCAGGATGCGGGTGAACAGTGATAGCGCGTCTCTGCCGGGAAGGCAGCGGACCGCCAGTGGAAGTGGTGTTGTGGTAGGAGAAGGAGGGGGCAGTGGAAACATCAGCCCAATACGCAAATTCCCCATGCAGGTACCAGAGGGCCGACTCTTCTTCCCGCAACAATCACCTGGCATGGCCCGGCAATTCACAGGGTAGGAGAAAAGAACATTGCAAAATACCCTTAGTTATTTTATACCACAATATTCTCTCACCTCATTACACCACATGATATCATCCTCATATTATAAGATTAAATAGCCTCAAAGGTTAAGGCTCTTGTTTAAAAACTTAAAGGCTCTGAGCTACTAATGAGAAGGTTGTGGGTACAAGCCCCATCACTGCCAAGCTGCCACTGTTAGGCCCTTGAGCAAAGGCCATTAAATCTATCTGCTCCAGGGGCAGCCTTATCATGACTGACCCCAACTTCCTAAGAAGCTGAGATATGCATAGACAGAAGTTCACTGTACTGTAATGTATATATGACATATAAAGGCTTCTTCTTCCAAAAGTGCTTATTTTAGGAGTGGATGTGAGGGGATGCCATCTCCCTGGTTAAACTGATTGCAAAACTGCCATCTCCTGTTTCTGTCCTCTTTGGATTAATTATAATTATTTTAATAAAATCCATATTTGATATTTACTCTGGAGTCTAGAATTCTTTACATCAAATGAATAAATTTATGGTTGATGTAAAGCATACATGAATCTGCAGAGAGGCTGATTATGAAGAAATCAGGGTTGCCAGATTGGATTAATTGTTATAATCTAGTCATGGTCATAAACCTTCCCAGCTGACTACAAACCACCTGAAACTGTGGCCAAATTGATCTAACCTTTATCTATATAATTTGTGGTGTGCATGTATGTGAAATTTGAATAGTCTATTCGGTTATAACAGCCTGTTATACCACAAAATACACTCGGCACATTATATCACAAGTACTAAGCTTATTCATATGGAATCAAGAGACAAATGAATGACCCTATAAATGTTTTTTTTTATTTCAGTCTACAGGAACGGAGACATACCTTGGACAGTGTCAGGCCCATTGGAGGAACAGCAGAAAGACAGACAGCGCAGTCAGTTGATAAGGTCTAACTTACTACATTTTACTTGCTGTATTTTAGTGTATAGACCAGGGCTCCTTAACATTATCTGCAAAGAGCTGCTGGTTTTCATCTCAAACAACCAAAGTAACTCTGATTCCACTCATTCAATCAATCGATCTTGGTCTTTGAATGACTATGCGTGACCAATATTTGGCTAGATTATGTGTTGCAATGCATATATGACTTATATATGACTTAATTTCATTTGAACTGAGGAATAAGTTGAACATAGCATGATCTCTCTCTCTCTCTCTCTCTCTCTCTCTCTCTCTCTCCCCCCCCCCCTCTTTCATCCCCACAGGAGGTCACCCGGCAGATGAACTCGGTATTCAAAGAGCTCCTTTCCCGGCAACCTCCTCAAGACAGTAGTGTTTCACCAGCTATGTCCTCCTCCTCTTCCTCCTCCTCCTCCTCCTCCTCAGTGTCCACTGCACCTTCTCGGCAGTCCATAAAGAGGGGGGCAGGATTCGGCCTGCGCAGCCGAGGCCTTTTCAAACCCTCCGACCAGCAGGACTGATAGAGGAGGGATAAAAGAAAGAGAGCAGAAAATGCATAAATGGAAGGCAAGGGCAAGAGCTAACATACAGCAGAGATTAATATATTTTTTCTAAAGTATAATATGATGTTTGTGAGACCTCAATTCTGAAAAAATTTTGTTTATGAAAAGTGACTTTGGTTCATGTAGTGCCAGTGACTTAGCCTGTCATTCACAATGGTATTGAAACTATTCACTGGTCTTGCAACTGGTTTTGTTTGTGCTTAACATAAACTTAATGGTACGTTAATGTAGAACCTTTTTCTATAATTTGTTTTTGCCCCATTACAATGATCATTCATTATAGTGATGTGCAGTGGAGTGACTTAATTCTATCCTTGCATTCATACACTGTTTTTAACATGCCCTTGCAATGGTGCCTCATGTATGGTACCCAGTTTTTTCAACCAGAATGCACTTGCTTGCTATGTGGCTATGTAGCACCCAATTTGAACTTACCAAATGCTATTTTCAAATATTCTTGTGTCTTCTGGCCAATATCTAGGAATATTCTACAGTTGTTTTTTCTAAATCCCTCAAGTCTCCAAGACTTCATCCCACAGCCCACTCACAGGTGCTGTTCATTCCTTAAGGGGAAATAATGTGAAAGTTAATGAGGGCATGTTAAAAGCAGTTCTGGAAGGCAGCAATTTATTGAAGTGTAACTTTCATTATCATTGGGACTTATTGGTTTCTCCCTACAAACTCAAAGATCCACTGCTTTACAGCATTAATGCAATGAGTGTGTCATCTATTACTCATAGAGGGAAAACGACTATAAACATAAATTTCCATTCTGGCTGCAACAGGAATAGACAACTATTTTTTGAAAATTAATATTTTTATAGTAATTATGTTTTTTTTAATGATTATTTTTATTTCCAAGTTGTTTGCTTAAATTTTTTTTTTCATTTTGTTAGATGTTTATATTTGTTGACCTGATCTTATTGAATTTTTTTTTTTATTTTTTTTTTTTAAAAACTCATTCTAAAGAGGAGGAGATGCATTGAAACAAATCAAATCCCTTACCTTAAAAAACAGAACAATCATATTATCAGCTACAAGTCTCCATTTATTAAAACAATATAGCCACTGTTATGAATACAGGACTATCCACTGAAAATGATGGAATATGCAATTTAATCTAGGACTAGGCTCTGCAAAATAGTCACAGGAGAAAAAACGATTACAAAAAAGCAGAAAGAAAGTGGAAAGACCTTATTTTGGTTATATCATACATTAGCGTGATTTTTTCCCCATAGTCTTTATGCAATCATATGTGTAATGTGAAATCTTCAAGTCAAAGATCATTGTACAAAAAGTGCAATAAGTGACACGTGGACACACACATGCAAAAACATCTCATGTAGGAATGGTGCGACAACCAAAATAAGGGCAACTACAGTATGTTGCTACACTTCACCCCATCAACTTATCTTATCTTTGTCACGCACAAAAAGTCTGCTGGATATCTGGGAAGACAAGTGTCTATGATATATGTGATAGCTCAGGAGCACCTAGAGAGAGGGACAGAGATAAAGGAAGAGCTGTAGATGAGAAAGGAAATGATTGACAGGACTGACCAAACTGTGAACGAGCTGATGCAACCACAGGTAGTACAGCACCACTTTCACTTCCTACTACACCCAAGTGTACACATCTCATGGGTTTCCCCTGCTCTACTCCACAGAGAAGGGGGAGAGCTATGTTGACTAAAAAGCAGCTTAGCCTGTAAGGTTGCATACAACCCATCAAAGACAAGCCAGTCTGACTGCGCCTGATTCATGTCTGGTTCAAGTATGCAAATTTGAGAAAAATTGGCATTTGTGCCACTTTCAAGGATGACACAAACATGAATTGAGAAAATACCACAATCCTGTCAGTCCAGTGCATTCCGTACAGGAAGCTTGTTTATTTGATTATTAATCCTAAAGATTGATGTGAGTGCATCTGGAATCCAAGATTAGACTAATTATTAGGCTAAAGAACCTTCAAAAGCTCAAATAGTCAGCAAATATTGAAACAAGTGAGGAAAAACGACCACGAGGTTTGCTTTGGTCTTATAGGTGTAGTTGTAATATGCAGCCTTACAAGCTGACTGGCCTTTTAGTCCATAGCTGTTGTACGTTTCTTCTTTTTGTGCCACTCACTCCTATATCCTTTCAGAAAATGTGTTTCATAATGTGTTACATAATGACAAATGTGTTACATAATGACTTGTTGTTGTTGTATGACTTGCAATATTATCACAATAAATGATGTAAATTCTAAAATACATTTGATCAAGAATGAATTTTCTGTGTCTGTGTTTAATAACTTTATAACTAACCTAACCAAATATTTTCAGTATTGCACATTTATAATATTAGATATTATACAGTATCTACACTATCATTGTCAAGTAAAAGTTTTCACTGAATTATTATTATTATTCTTTAACATATCTGTATTAATTAACATAACTACTTTTTTATTTTTAGTAGATGACTTAAATTAAATGTGTGCATCTGTTTGAATAGTCTATTCAGTAGTAATATGATCTCTCTTCCTCTATAGGCCCATGTCATTCCTTTCCCAAAAATAACCCCATGTTCCCCCTGCTAATTCTTCACTGTGCACAGACACATGCTCACACACACCACACTTGCCTGAAACTCCTGCTATATGATACAGGCGAGTGGTCAGGAAAAAAAAAAGTGAGGTCACAACTACGCGACTCCCTCATGTCTTCTTCTGCATTCTAGTTTATACTATATTACAGACCAAGATATATTTCATGCATCTTATCTGATAACCATATTATAAAGTGGAACCTGTTTCAGCAGATATAAATCATTGTACAGGAAAATACCAGGACTAAATTGAAGTGGGTAAGTGAGAAAATATTCACTGATGCTAAATATACCCTTTCTGTCTAACATGACACTAAAACACAAAAACAGAAAAAAGAAAGAGTTATACTGCATTGTTGCTAGTAAGTACATGGATCAATGCATTTATAGAGTAACTTGATTTGATGACATGTCACAACTGGTTAGAAAGTAAAACCACAGTTCTAAATGTATGTGACTAGACTTGTATGGAAGATATTTCGCCATTCAAATAAATCAGCTGTTCCGCAACCTTGAATTATTGTAGATTGTGATTATATGACAGGTCCAGTTGCTTTAACTTATTACTACAGAACATAACAAAGAGACCTGCATGAAACTTCATAGACATATTGTATTTCTTCCAAACTGGACCTTATCCAGTTGCATGCAATGTTATTTTCCACATTAGTTACATTGAATAACTCTAATATATGTCAAAGTTTGTTGAGTAAAATTTTTCTGTCAAGAGTCAATGATATGAAGAATGAAACTAATGTTTTCACTATACTTCTTATACACTATACTTTCTCTGCTTCTCTGTTATTTCCTGATAACTGAATTTTATAGTCTATTGCAATGAGTCAGTACGATCGCCTAGTTGAAAAATCAATTATTGAGTTTTTTTTAACTATATTTTGTTTCTAACATTTCAGTATTAACATTATTTTTATTCTTATTCTTGTTGTTGCTTTTATAGTTATGTATTATATCAATATACTCATATATTGGGGTATACATTATAAGCCTGCTACACTTACACCTGTCACTTATACCTAGGATAAGTCTAGTCCTCTGGAGACGTCATGAAAATGTAGTCTTGCACCGGTCAGTTTTTATATCTGCTATCAGTGTTATTACAGTCACCATTTACTGTGATGATAATGTTTTTCATACAATGAAAGGATATAATTATTTATTTACTTGATGAATAGGCCTGTCTGTGTTAGTTATTTATATAATTGATGAATAGGCCTGCCTACATCTACACATCCTAAGTTCGCCTAATAATGCAGGAGACCAATTAGTCGACTAGTTATTCAGACAGCCGTGTCAATTTTGAAAATCACACCTGTCACTTTTAAGTGATGTATTAACAACTGATTTGATGATATGTTGTAAATATTTGTGTGATCTGATGCACTGTAGTCACCATGTTGTCTGATGAGTACTTAGTGGAGTGCAAAATAGATGATGATGATGATGATGATGATGACTATGACGAGGATATGATGAAGATGCACCCCACTCCAACTCCACCACCACAGTTCTGCTCCAGCTCCCAAGTGTCCATAAGCCAAGGTGAAACAAGAGACCCCTATGGAGTCAACAACCACTTGAAGGTGAGACTGCTAGGTTTACTGTAGGCAAAGTTTAATGCCAAGGTGTTCTGAAGTAAATCAAGCCTTTTTTTGCATGATGCCGAAGGTAATGCCCAGCTCTTCCAGAAATATTATTAGCTATTTAATAATGTTAAACACAGCTAACACTGGTTGTTTTATGCTTGTGCGTATTAGGGGTTTAACGCATTGCCACCTATCTGTATCTGTTTAGTGCTCCAACTATTCGTATCTATATCTGTATCTGTATCTGTATCTGTATTCACGCTGCCTTCAGGTCCTGCTCAGAAGTTCATGCGTTGATGTTTAGAGTTGGTGATTACAACATACAAAGTTGGACAAATGGACAGCTTGAGAAAACTCTTTTTTTTTTTTGTTTTTTTGTATCATCAAAAACAGGAGGTTTATTTACTCAAAGAAAGTGAAAAAAGTGAAGTTAACATGCAAAATTACCACTTAAATCTTACCGTCTGCTGTTTTTTCTTATTGTCACACCCCCAACTGGAAAGGTTGGGGCTTGTACAAAAATATGAGTTCCTGAGTTGTAATTACGACATTAGCATGGCATTTAAGTGCCCTCACCTAATTATAATATTTCTGACAGGACTTGGAGGCAGCAACAGATTTAAACCTGAAGAGGCTGGGGCCTAAATTTTTTTAAACATTTATTTTTAATCCTACTCATGCAGTTACTATTTTTTTTGTACATTCCTACAACAATATCTAATGAATTTAGTTGGTTCTATTTCCCAAAACATAAATATAGTAGCAGCCTAATTTAAAGCACGGCCACCCTGACCAGGTAGTTACTAAGGATGAATAAATAAATGCTGTAAATGCATTGTTCATGTTCACATTTATGAATTAATCTTTTCGGTCCCACAAGTTTATTATCTGACTGCTTGCTCATGCCCACAAGCTTCATATCTGTAAAGACCTCTAGCTGGCCTGACTGTCCCTCAGGATCCCACTCAGCAAGTGTTCTTACCAAACAAAACAAACAGTGCACCTCCTATTCGTATCAGCATTTTTATCTGTGTAGAACACACTGTGTCATATTCATATTCAGATACATCCCTAATGTGTACAAAGATATTAAGTCATAAAAGTACACTTGATTCCTTTCTCTCACTAGCTATTGGACACTTTTTGCTTCCTTTTGTTAATGCTACAGATGGAGTTTAGTGATGTTTTGGCCGAGCCAGCCTCTCCGCACAGTTATGAACGTGTTTGGGTGTACAGTAGCATTGGGTTTGAGTCAGCACGAATCTGGAGTTACCGCTGCCTCACGACACTGTTCGCAGTCCCTGTTTCCTGCCTCTCTGGCTGCCTTTTTGCACTGCTGGCCTGCTTACACATCTGGTAAGTTTAATCCTCAGAATTCTAACACCTTCCAGTGCACTGCTTTTCCTGTTTCACATTTTATGCTCTATGAAAAGCAATGCATTATTGTTACAGCAATATCAGATGCAAATGTCACATCTCAGACTATTGAATTCATATAACATAACTTCTCACAGTTTTGTTGTTTCTCACTTCCTTTTTTCTCAGGTGTGTGATGCCGTGTGTACAGGTGTGTCATACCTGTTTGCCCTGCGTTAGGTCCCTGTGGATGAGTGTGGTGAATATCTTCATCATGCCACTCTGCGTGTCTGCTGCTCGCTGTTGTAGTGGAATGTATGTATTATTCTCTAATGAATGAGGAAGACAGTGAAGAAATGCACTCCATATATCAAAACAATCCTTTTTGCTTAATTCAGGCATACATACTTCATGACATTTAAGGTTCAGTGCACTTTCAGCACTTAAATACGTCTACATTGGAGTGAAATGAATGGAATATAAACAATGTTTAAATAACCACTGGTCACTGTGTGGCTTGATATACCAAATATAATCAACCATAGTTAGTACAGCATATGTATGTTGATATATTGTTGGATATTATTGTTACACATCAACACAGCAACAAGAATCCATTTTTCATTTTAAACTTTACACTTGATTTGTCTGAGTGTTCCGGATGATTCAGTTCCCCTGTTTGCCCTTCAGTGCCCATGTGCAAAATCCTGACATTTTCTCCTGTTGCTGCGTTTGGCAGCCTGTGTATGCTGAATCACCACGCGTTAGTTTATAACGTTATTATTTTCTGTTCATCAGGGTAAGGTAAATTTCACATTGCTTGTAATATAGTTTGTAATTAAATACATGCTTTGAAGCATAGAATGTTTTGTTGTCAGAGGTTTTATTGCTCAGTCATATGACGGATATCCAGTAACTCTAGCTTTCACCCTGTTTTCAGCGTCTCTGTGTAACTTAATTGGAGTAAATGCTTCAAGATTAATTAACAAATATATCCCAATTAGAACTGTGAATGCCTAGTTTTTCAGACATTTTGTTGTTTGGACAGTAAGTAATTTTATTATTATTATTATTATTATTATTATTATTATTGTGTATCATGTATGTCACACAACTTGAAGTTTTGTTGCAGACATAAATAAACTATATAGCATGGCACAGTAAGTAATCTGTGTTATTATTTTAGGTTACACGTCTCAGTTACACACTAGGAAAACTTACTCAGAGAAAAAATGCACCTAGGAAAGTGGTTCACCTATAGTATGTTGCAGCTAGACTGCATTTATATCCTACTGTTATGGTACTAATATATCTGCTTCACAGTTTCATTCAGTTTCATTCAAGTTTCATCCATCATGTTTTTCACACTAAACCACAGACAGAACTGGTACTGGTAAAAAGGAGGTTTCCCACATGTATTACAATATATTACAACTGAAATGTCTTTAAAATAAAACTCTGATGATGGTACTCTAGCTCTCTTTTTCCTCTGAACTCTACAAGTTTCATCCATATGCTTTTATAATTAAGAATGAGGGGAACCAGATTACACTGACACCCATGGAAAGTGCTTTCCCCACTATATTCCAACTGGTGTGCATTTCAAATACTACAGCAATGCTAGTAATGTGTCCATGTTTGATCAACTTAAGTGTTCATTACATTTCACCCACAGAGCATTCATTTCCACTGAGAACCCTGGGGTAACAGATTTACCTGGAGCCATGAGAAAAGGGATTTCCCCATTGTATATTACAGTGTGATTAATTTTATAGCACCACAGTGATGCTGGTGATGTATTTTGGAGTCATCATTACATGTAAGAATTGGGTCCCTGGAGGACTAATGGTTAGGCCTCAGCGCTCTCACCGCTGTGGCCCGGGCTTGATTCCTGGCCAGGGAATCAACCCTAGCCACTGGGGTTGCACATGACATTGCACTTCCAGTGCTGGTCCCAAGCCTAGATAAAACTGGGGAGTGTTGTGCCAGGAAGGGCATCCGGTGTAAAAACTGTGCCAAATCAAATATACGGACCAATGATCTGCTGTGGCGACCCCTAACGGGAGCAGCCAAAAGAGGAACAACAGCATTACATGTAAAAATTAACAAGATCATTTAACTCAGTAAATTTAACGGAACCCCTACATGCCTTTAGAGTGGAAATACACATATTTATGACTGGTACCCATAAATAAGTATATGTTTCCCCCTGACATATTATAACAGCTCTGGAACTAAAGTGCCAGGAATGATGATGTCTATGCTGCTTCTGCTTTACCAAGGTTCCTCAATTTTCCATGTTGTTACTCTCATACTGCAGAAGGATTTACTCAGTGCCCATGGAAAATTAATTATCACAGTATTAGACAATTTGGATCAATTTAGTATATTACAATGATGTTAATAACATTCCTCAGTTTTATGGATTCTCTCAGTATATGTCAACCACATGTCATTACTCTAAGAAGGCAGGGGTAAATACATTTAACTACTATTTTACAACTCTTGTGGATTAACAGTATTATTATAATAATGTCAGTCCTATATCTTCATTTTTTTCATGCTCTTTTGTGGAATACCCCCATCTGAACCATGAACAGCAGCAAAATACAATCACATCCTCAAGTTTGACAAAGCCCGGGATCAACTCCCAGATATTCATGTGTGAATGTACTATACAGTTCATTATTCCATGTAACAAAAAGTGGCCAAACCTCAAATACTAAGATAGCATATACATCACCTTGTAGATCCTATTTGCACTTTACTTTGTGTATTCTAGTGTCAGTGAGCCAGAGAGGCAATGCACTGAAAGCTGCTGCCCTCTAATGGTGAGTTTTTAGCAAACAGTTGAGCTGCTGTGAATAAAATTAGGGATCTCAGTATGATATACTGTCTGTTCCCTGATAGTCTGAAGGATTAACAGAACTTAGCTGAGAAAGAACACCAAGTAACAAATCATTGTGCAGAGACAACAATATACCTGACCTTGATGAACCACCTTATACTTTTCTTTTTCCTACCTTCTATTTCAGGAGTCAGATTAGGAAGACAGAATGAAGAAGCATCTGCATCTGATCTGGATAAGCTCCATTTTTCTTCACTTCTCAACGCCCCCCCATTCACCCTGCTCACTGACTTTTCCACCTTCTCTGATGAGAAGATCAAATCTGCCAAGCTTTAACATATTTTCCACCTATCCACTGGATCCCATCCCTTACACAGTGCTCCAGACCATCTCTCAAGGCCTATTCCCCTTCATCACTTCCATAGTCACTGACAGCTAGTAATGTACTGATTGCCTTCAAAATAGGAATCATACCCATCCTGAAAATGCCCACACTAGATGCCTCAGATCTCAGCAACTACTGACCAGTATCACTACATTCTTTCTAAAACTCTTGAATGTATCTTTTACAATCAGTTCTTACTTTTTCCTACCCAGAATGACCTCCAAAATTATTCTGTGTAAGAAAAAGCCACCAGGCATACTCCACAAACATGACCCTGGTGGCTGATACTGAGAAGCTCATTCCACTACAGGGTGTCCCAAAAGTCTCTAAACATAGAGGACTATGTATGCCATAGTTTTTTGGTTGGCCCGCAACACTTCCAATCTTTTTTAATTTGTTAAGAAGTTTGGCAACAGTGTCGTGTGTGATGTGCTTGCCATGTTTCCTGTTAAATTCCATCACAACCTTGTGACAGCTTCCTGATCCAGCCCTTAGAATGATTTCAATACGTTCTGCTATCTGAAAAAAAAGTAATATAAACTAAGTATGAAAAATTTTTGAGGACATTTTGCTAAAAAGTATTAATTTCCCCTATGTGAAGACTTTCCCCTATATGGAGACTTTTGGGACACCCTGTAGTTTTGCCAGACTCTCTACTCATTAACCTCTCAGCAGGAACACACAATCTGATAACAAAATCTTGGGGTAAATCTGGACAACCAGGCAATCATTCTCTCCTCACATTGCTAACCTGACCCGGTCATGCAGGTTTCTCCTTTACAACATCAGGAGGATCTAGACATTTTCACTGAAATGCTGTTTGCATAAGTATTCACCTTCAGACTAGTACTTGGTAGAATCTCCTTTTGCTGCAATAACAACTTCAAGTCTGTTGGGGTAAGTTCCTACCAGCTTTGCACACTGTTTGGGAGTGATTTTTGCTCATTCTTTCTGGCAGATTTCTCCAGGTTGTCCAGGTTGGCTGGATGTTTTTTGTTGCAATTTTCAAACAGTGCCACCGATTCTCAGTGGGATTCAGATCCAGACTTTGACTTGGCCACCGTAGAACATACACCTTTTTGTTTTTAACCACACCTGCATTGCTTTGGCTTTGTGTTTGGGACTATTGTTCTGCTGAAAGGTGAAGTTTCTCCCAAGCTGTTTTTTTAAAGCAGACTGAAAGAGGTTCTCTTGTAATATCCCACTGTATTTTTCTCCACCTATTCTCCCTTCAATTTTGAAAAGAAGCCCAGGTTCTGAGGATGAAAATCATCCCCAGAGCATGATGTTGCCACAACCATATTTCACTGTAGGGATGGTGTTAACTGAGGTGTGGCCTGTTAGGTTTGCACTACATATAGCGCTTTGAAACTTTCCCAAATATATCAGTCATGGTCTCATCACACCAAAAACACATTCACTGTCACTCTTGTGCGTTAATATGGCTCTTCTTGATTGCCATTGATCCAGCAGTGCTTACTGGTAAGTTCACACTCTTAGATATAATTTTACACTCTATTCCTAAGTTATGAAATTCCATTACTTTTTCTTTAACTTCCTCAGAATGTAAATTAGTCTTCATTTTCACTCCTTTCCTTCAGATTGACATCTCTTTGATGAAATTGCTTTGGTAAATTTGTCATCTGTTTCTGTTGTGGGTACTCACTCAGTACCCAGTTTATTAGGTATACCTATACTGACCATTTTATATACCATTTACTAGGTGCATGTATTTAGGTTATGGAGGTTAGGTTATGTAGTTCCTGACTGTAGCCCATCTGTAAGTGTGTATGACTTGCCCCCTCTATTTTGCCCATTCATACAACAATTTGTGCATAAAAACAGACAGGCTACAGTCTGGAATTGCACCTACAGTGTGGTAGATATACCTGATAAATGAGTGTAGATACACGACATGTTATTTCCATGTTATATAAAAAGTAAGTGTGTGTATTACAGGCTTGTATCTGTGTGTGTAGAAAAAGTGTCCCAGATTCTAGTGCATGAAATGTTTACGCATGCGCAGTGGGTACCGTCAAGGGACGCAGGTTGGGTAGTGACAGGGCTCTGCGGCGTTAGCGCTGCTGTGATGAAGTGCGGAAGAAACAAGGGGAATTCCTGAGAATTATCCACCTACATGAACAGATTGAATTGAGTTGCCTTAGCAAGCTAGTCTGTGAGGCGCGTTTAATTATATTAAATATGGTACCAGAATTTGGGAGCCATTGTTAACCATTAACGTTGTTAGCGTTGTGGTGTTTGTCAACGCTTTTCTACCGCCTCAACAAGTCTTCCGCACTCAGAGCAACGCTAAGTTAGCTATCTGTTTTGCTAGCTAGCTAACTCGGCTAAAGCTTTAGGTACGCGTTAAGACTGCCAGGTAACATTTCGTTGGTTTTCTGGTTTTGTATTTCTGTTTATAAATCTGTTACATTACGTATTGTTCTCCATTTTCCACGAGCTGTTACCTGTGTTGTTGCTGTGTTATTAGCTGTGTAGTTAACATTCTCTCTCTTGCTAGCCAGGTGGCTAGTTAACTAGCTGTAAATATAACTAGCCGGTGAGAGAAATGTCACTGTGACACATAAGAATTAAGGGTTTTTTTTTGTTTTGTTTTGTTTTTTTAAATGTGTGAATATTAGAAAGCATAATTCAGCTAGCTGTTTAAAGGTTGGGGGTGGATAGGTTAGCGCATTATGACTGGCAGAAATTAGACATAATGGTCAAGACTGAAATGAAAGTTTAAATGAAGCGACATCGTGATTGATTTCTTTCAGCTGTGGCATTTACATTTGGGCTGAGGAAAAGGGAGCTTAAGTCTAAAATACACCCACGGTAGTAATACAAGTGCTGCAAAACCTGAAGTCGCAATCAAATCAAAAAGTGATGGTTTTTATACGAGTTTCTTGTCGCTATAGACACACACACACACACACACACATATAGTGGGTCTTGTAGATATTCTTATTGTAAATTTACAGTTTATCATGTATGGGAACAAAAAGATGATTCTCATGATTCATCCTGTACTCATTTAATTTCCATCCAGTTAAATGCTCTCTAGAGCATTGCTTTTCAGTAGCAAACATGGGTCATTCATGTAGTTGTGCTTGTGCAGCTTTTAGCCTCCTTCAAAACAACCAATTGTATGTGGGGAAAAATTAGTTGGAGTTTATGTATGGGTATGTCTGCACTCGTTCCATGTCCAAAATCTTGAGCTCGGCTCAAACGTATGACCTTTGCGGGCTGCACTGTGATGGTCCATGCACTGCAGTGTGCAGTTTAATATACAGCAAGCTAGCGAGTATTTGGACATACCAAGACTCTACTTTGTTTGTGCTCGCTTGTCGGTACAGTTTTATTTTACCGTCTTGTGTTAAATGGCAGGCCTTTCCCTCTCCTCCATGGGGAAGAGGTAAAAAAAAAATAATAGAAACCTGGGCTGGTAACAAATGACCCATGGCCTGGATTCAATCTGAGGATGCAATGGTTGGAGGTCTGTACATGATGCAATGGCCAAATTGGCAGGGAGAAATCTACCTGCAAGCTGAAAACAAGCTCTAATTAAACTTATTACCTCTTATTTAGCCAGTCTACTAAGTCGCTCTTAAATCTGTGTAGATTTGGCGAGAGGTGTTGCACACTTTAATGGGTCAGAAATGAGTAAGCCGTAGAAATAACAAAGGTGGCCGTTACTAACCATGAGGTTTGGAGTAAGTTTTAGTGCTCAAGAGTGCCAGACACAAACATGTTGTGTTCTGTGTGGCCTAGGTCCTAGGTCATGGTCCAGCCCCAGCCTTACGTGGACAGCGCCTTCCAGTGGGACATGGCAGGAGAGGAGGCAGTGGGGGCTGCCAGCCAAGGCTCACTAACGAATAGTTCTCAAGGATCACTAAGGGTGCCACCTGAATTAGCTGGGCATGAAGTGGTCAACAGACTTCTTTTGGATAACCACCAGTTACGAGGTATGGTAAGCCATTTCATCCAAAATGACCAACACAGAGTCTGAATGTTGTATTTGTACATCATTTTTGCCAGCTATGTGACTTTCTGACTCTCCTACAGAGGCACTAAAGAGGAGCAATGATGCCCTGAAAAACAGGTGTGAGGAGATGGAGGGATGGCAGCGAAGAACTAGGGAGGAGAGAGAATTTCTGAATGGCAAGTTTCATGAGGCACGGGCTTTGGTTGAGCGACTGGCTCAGGAGAACAAGAATTTGCTGGGCAAGCTCAACCCCAATGGCAGTCATGTAGAACCTCAAGGCACTGCTATCGGCACAGAGACAGCATGTCAAAATCGGAACCAAGAGAGTAATGGACTGATGGAGGATTCTAATGTAAGTCTACAAGAACAGTGTAAAATCTCCTTTTTTTTATTCAGACATTATTTAGTTGAATAAACATGACATCTCTCCAAAACCTGATTCCTGTTTGTTTGTTTGTTTTTGCCTTTCATTATCAGGAGTTAGCCGTGGTTGAGCGGAAGGTTGATGCAGAACAAGACACTGACAGACAGGCAATGCCTCGAAGTTTGGTAGAGAACACATGCTTTTCACTATACACCACAAAGAGTCCAGTTTATAATGTCTATTTATGTGTGTGTGTTTAGGGATCTAGTGAGAATAGTTCCCTCAATAGTTATATTCCCAGTTTTGGTGAAAGCTTGCCCTGTGGGCAAGAGGGCAGGGCCTGTCGGGTAAGCCTGTCACCACCCTCCCAAACTCTTTAAGCTGGGTGTCTGCTTCCATGAGTCCAGAAAATTTTCTTTCCTTTTGGTTATGCTTGTTTTTTTATTTTCTTTAAGCTGCTCCATATTGCTCTTTTCTTCTACCATTATAAAAGGTGATATTCTGCACTGCTTCAGGTTTCAGATGATTTTGAAAACCTTGATTACCTGAATCTTCTCCCCATTTCCCACAGCTTTATTAATCATATATTAATAATGTCAAAAACCATCCGATAAGGTTACCAGTTACCAGTAACTTAATTATTACCAGTAACTGGAGGCACTCTGATTTCTATAATACAGCTTAATTTTGACTGGTCACACAAGCTTGATAAATGATTCTGCACTGTACATGTATGTACTAAGTTAAACATGGATGTTACCCATGGTTGTAATAGGTAGGGGGAAAAAGGACACTTGTTCTTGGTTTCCGTACACTTTCTTGCTTATGAGTATGAAATATGTGTTGCTGGTTTGCTAACTCCATACACCTCTGTGTTCTGTAGCCTAATGAAGGTTCTAACGAAATCCTAAAGATGCTGAAGAGTCATAAAGAGAAGCTAGAGCAAGGAATGAGAGAGCTTAGAAGAAGAAATGAGGAACTGGAGAAGGAGAAAATGGAGAGTAAAAAAGAGAATGAATGCCTTCTGATAACTGTGGACCAGCTACGCTTCAAAGTGACACAGCTTACTCAGGTGCTTTCATTTACTAAATACTGCAGCTAAACCTCATGACCTGACCCACTGATATACTTGTGTTTTTTTGTTTGATATAAGCTTCTTAATAGAAGTAAATTTATGGAAGTGAGTGATATGGCAAAAATATCACTTTGTGATACTTGAATGTTTTTTAAGATACGTGTATGTTTAGTAGCTGAGTACCATCAAAAAAAAAAAAATGTTCAGAGATATTTAAAAATTTAGTATTTGCAAAAATATCAATTCTGTGTAAGGTCTAGATACTGTTGTGTGTGAAAATCCCAGATTATCAGTTTCTGAAATACTCAAACCAGCCCATCTGACACAATCACGCCAAAGTCATGTCGTGAATCACATTTTTCACCATTTTGATGTTTGATTGTTGGTCGAATGAACTGGAGCTCTTGACGTGTACACTATATGGCCAAAAGTTTGTGGACACCTGACCACCACACCCAGGTGTGGGCCTTCCCTGTTGCCATGTGTTGTGCTTATGCCACATGATTGGATAAGATTGGATAATTGCATGAAGTGTACAAGTGTTCCTGTTAAAGGGGCCTGTGTTTACATACAGTCAGGTCCATAAGTATTTGGACAGTGACGCAATTTTTGTAATTTTGCCTCTGTACAGCACTACAATGGATTTGAAATGAAGCAATCAAGATGTGATTGAAGTGTAGACTTTCAGCTTTAATTCAATTATTTTAATTATTTAATTATTTAACAAAAATATTGCATTAACTGTTTAGGAATTACAGCCATTTTTTACGGAGTCCCTCCATTTTCACAAGCTCAAAAGTAATTGAACAAACTAACATAATCATAAATATTAGGATTTTTTTTTAATACTTGGATGCAAATCCTTTGCAGTCAATGACTGCTTGAAGTCTGGAACCCTTGGACATCATCAAATGCTGAGTTTCCTCCTTTGAGATGCTTTGCCAGGCTTTTACTGCAGCCACCTTCAGTTGCTGCTTGTTTCTGGGTCTTTCTGCCTTCGCATGCTCAATTGGGTTGAGGTCATTGGACATTTAAGAACATTTAATTTCTTTGCCTTAAGAAGCTCTTGGATTGCTTTCGCAGTATGTTTTAGGTCACTATCCATCTGTACTGTGAGGTGCTGTCCTATCAGTTTTGCAGCATTTGACTGAATCTGAGCAGAAAGTGTAGCTCTGTACACTTCAGAATTCATCAAAAACCCCAGTGACTCAGTTTTATTGGTAGCCATACATGCCCATGCCATAACACTTGTCTCCACATGTTTGACAGATGATGTATGCTTTGGATCATGAGCCCTTCCTTTCCTTTTCTGTACTCTTCTCTTTGCATCATTCTGGTACAAGTTGATCTTATTCCAGAAATGGGCAGGCTTTTTTTTTTTTTAAGTTTTTTAAGTCTTTTTTTTTTTTTTTTTTTTTTAGCAAAGTCTGTTTTTTTTTTTTTAGCAAAATCGGGACTTTCTCAAGTGTTACCAGTGGTTTGCATCTTGAGGTAAACCGTCTGTATTTACATTCATGAAGGCTTGACTGTAGACTTTGACAGTGATGCGCCTACCTCCTCCAGAGTGTTCTTGACTTGGCAAGATGTTGTGAAGGGTTTTTTCTTCGCCAAGGAAAGAATTCTGTGGTCATAAAGCCACTCCTAAAGTTTCTGCTATCTCTCTGCTAGGTCTGTTTGGCCTCCTTCACTTGCATCGACACCTCTTTGGACCACGAGTTCCCATGAACAGCTACCAAATGCAAATTCAATGCTTGGAATCAATTCCAGACCTTTTATCTCCTTAATTTGTCATGAAATAAGGAGGAAACAGGCCACACCTGACCCTGAATCTGCTTGTCAGTCAATCGTTCAATTACTTTTGAGCCTGTGAAAATGGAGGGGACTGTGTAAAAAATGGCTGTAATTCCAAAACAGTTAATGCAATATTTTTTTTTTTGTTAAACTCCTTGAATTAAAGCTGAAAGTCTACACTTCAATCACATCTTGATTGCTTCATTTAAATCCATTGTGGTGGTATACAGCGGAAAAATTATGAAAATTGTCACTGTCCAAATATTTATGGACCCAAATGTACCTTTAATTGCATGAATCATTTGGACCTGACTGTATCTGTAATTGCATGAATGATTTGGACCCAACTGTAATTGCGTGAATGATAAAAGTAGACTTTGAATATAGAAATCACTGTTTTCTATGTAAAAACCTGACTAACCCGTAAGAAACCTTCTAGTTTGAAAATGTGCTCTGTGTCTGGTTTTTTTTTGGTTTTTTTACAGACTGGTGCTGTAACAGAGGACCACGTTTCAGAAAACAAATGCTTGTACCGTCTCTGCTGAAAGGTACAGTCCTAGCACTATTCTCTTTGCCTTTTTTTTTGCCGTGGCCAATAAGGACTCTACACAATTCTATGCTGCATGTGCGGGTTCTGTGATGGTTTTGAGAATACCAATTTTTGACAAAATCCACTTTTCTCTTGATTCTACACTTTTTCTTAGTGACTGTCCCTAATCACTGTTCATCTTAACCTTCTACTCCATGTGTCTGCTTAGCTTTCACTTGGCTAAACTAACAGAACAGCTTCAGGCTACTCAAGGCAGGTGAGGAGAGCTGTGCTTCACTGTATGTGTGCATGTACAGTACCTCCTTCCCTTTGTTGAGTTGCCATTGGTCCATTTAGAGCATGTATTTTTGCTGTTTAAAATGAAGAACATAATTAAATGAGGTACTCTTAAAGACAAATGTTGATGTGGATGTATATTCTTTGTATTTGTCCTTTGGCATAGGTATAGAGAGCTTCAGGAAAAACTGAACCTACTAGAACAGAACACAGTGCAAAGGGATAGAACTGAGGCGCTACTCAAGCAGAAAGAGAAAGATTATATTCAGGTATGGACACACAAACACTCCTTTTTGTCTTTCATGTGTCTTGGACATTTGTGTAATGGTGGTTGTTTTGTCTTAAATTAAAAACAACAACAACAACAAAATACTCTATTTTATTGGTTCGTTTTGCAGCTGACCAAGGACAGTGAGGCTCTGAGGGCTCAGGTCACTTCTCTACTTGGTGAGCTGAAAGAGCGGCAGACATCCCTAGACAAGTGTGAAGAGGAGAAAAGACGTTTAGAAGAAAGGCGAGTGAGCATGTTGTGTGCACCCCATGCACGTTTGAGTGTTATGTGTGTGTCATGGATAATAGCCAGAACAATGGTTTAAACCCATGTGCATGTTTGATTATGCTGATGTGTATTTCCTTAGGCTGTGCTGTAAGACAGACAACCTGCAGACTCTGGAGCGTGACATGGAGGAACAAAAGAAGCAGCATTGCGTGACCGTGGACAAATTCCTTTTGCAAACACAGAACCTGGAGGCAGCACTGAAGACAGAACGGGCTGTCATTGTGGAGGAGAGGTGAGGCCCCGAGCTGCTGAGTACTGTGCTGAGTAAATCAGATTGTTCTGCAGTTAACGTCATGTCGGAATAGTATAGAATGGACTGCATAAAAATATTTACACAACTCGCTTAAAAATAAAAAAAAAAAATAAAAAAACTAGGTGAAAATGTGGGGAAAAAAGGGGGGCATCCGGCGTAAAACCTGTGCCAAATCTAATATACAGGCCAGTGATCTGCTGTGGCGACCCCTACCAGGAGCAGCCGAAAGAACAACAACAAATGTATTTCAAAAATAATGAGTTTCATTTAATTAAATACTTGGAGTTTCTTTAAGCGGATACCTTGATATACAGAAAACTGTGTACAGTTTTTAAATCAGAGATTCACTAATTTTGTTAGTACTTTCTGATACAGTATCAGTATCAGAGCTTAGTGTACTTGATTTTTCACTTTAATAAATGTAGTAGCTGTTTAAAAATTGTACTGAGTAACAAAATCTGCTAGATCTGCTTTCAAAATCTTAAAACAGATTTATTATCAACAGAAAAATAAGTAAAAAGAAATTCAGTTCCTTGTTTGGCAAATCTGTCAAATCCGATCATCCCAATATTGACTCAGTGTTGAATCAGTGCATTATTTCAAGCAGTTTGCATGTTGCCCAGCCCCTAGTAACAGCGTCTGTCCGTATCCATGGTTTATTGACTGGTTTAATCTTAATTCCGTCTTTTTTTATTCCCTTCTAGGAGGAAGCTAGCTCAACTCCAGCATGCTTACACCTGTCTCTTTCAGGATTATGACTCCAAACTGAAAACTGAAAAGCTAGCCAATCACAGGGTTTGTGAAATGAGTTAATCATTTAATGTTAATCATTTTTAAACCAGTTGTGGTTGGAGTGGTTACATGTAAGGAAACTGGGTAGTGGTCTGAGTGCCAGGCAAGAGCAGGAAGTGTTTAATGTTATTCTGTGTTTGTTTCTGTGTCAGAGTGGAGAAACAGAGACGCTTACTCACAGACTAGAGGAAGCTGAGAAAGCTCTGGCCTTGAAACAAGCTCATATCGACAAACTCAAGGAAGAAGTGGAGCAGCAGAGGACCTTACAGGAGACCATTGAAGTGCTTACAGCACAGGTCAGCAGGCAAAAAACGTTCTCTCTTACACAAATACACATGCATCCCTCACTGGTAACTGTAATGTTTTTTTTATGGGCTGGATCTATTTTTTGATTTGTGGGAGAGAAAGCTTCATGTGCTGATTTTATAGTTTTAAAATCTCTCAATGCTTAGTCTTTTTTTATTAAGCATTTACCAAAGGTAGATTCAGGAAATTTTGAGCCAGCAACTACACTTTATTCATGCTGCTAAAATTCTTTTTTGTCTGCTTCCTGGCAACATAACAATAGTGGTGGAGTCTAAATAATAAAGTGGAATCTTTTTGCAGTGCTGCTCTTTTTACCCAAGTTGGGAGGCTAGGCTGCATGGTGTACTTGTACGTCTTTTCTAGGGGCGTGGTGCAAGTGGCAAAAATAGTAAGATTGTGGTTTGTGCTTGCTTGTCTCCTGCTGCACTGCTACCCGCTGATGGAAAGCTACACTAATTAAGGCTGGATTGTATTGCAAGCAGTTCTACAGTCATGAAAATACTTTGGCAGGTGCTTGGAAGGTAGTTCTGGCATAAGTAGTGTGTGCTTATGTCTCATTGATACAGAAATGTCACTAAGTGCAAAGCTAAGCCAGACCACAAACAGAAGGTATGTCCTAAAACAGGTTTTTTTGATTCACATTTTTGATATGTGGTTATTAGCTACATGTATGTATTAGAACTTTATGTTTTGCATATATTTGGATAAAGTTTGATACATGGTGTGAAGTACAGTTTAGACTATCTTTAAAATCAGTTTTTTTTTTTTTAAATGAACGGTTTGCTCGACCTTTCAGTATAACTTGTTAAACTTGTAAGAAATAATACACTAAATTTTAGGTTCTCAGCAGTATTTGAGTCTCAGGCTAACTGGTAGGATGTAAGTCTTGGGCTCCTGAGCTTTCATGCTGTCCATGTTGATGAGGGCAATGATGAGAGTTGGAAGAATGATATTCCTCTGCTCTCACAATCTACCTGTCATGGCTGTCTGTGAGCTAATAGACAATACTCTATTGTAATAGAAGAAGGTGGCCTGGTCCGATAAATCACGTTTTCTTTCACATCATGTGGAAGGCCGAGTGCGTGTGCATTGTTTACCTGGGGAAGAGATGGCACCAGGATGCACTATGGGAAGAACGCAAGCTGACAGAGGCAGTGTGATGCTCTGGGCAATGTTCTGCTGGGAAACTTTGGGTCCTGGCATTCATGTGGATGCTATTTTGACACATACCACCTACCTAAACATTGTTGCAGACCAGATACACCCCTTCATGGCAACGGTATTCCCTAATGGAAGTGACCTCTTTCGGCAGGATAATGCACGCTGCCACACTGTAAAAATTGTTCAGGAATGGTTCGAGGAACATGACAAAGAGTTCAAGGTGTTGACTTGGCCTCCAAATTCCCCAGATCTCAATCCAATCGAGCATCTGTGGGGTGTGATGGCCATCAAGTCCAATCCATGGAGGCCCCACCTCACAACTTACAGGACTTAAAGGATCTGCTGATAATGTCTTTGTGCCAGATACCACAGCACACCTTCAGGGATCTAGTGGAGGCCTCGACGGGTCAGGGCTGTTTTGGCAGCAGAAGGGGGACCAACACAATATTAGGCAGGTGGTCATAATGTTATGGCTGATTAGTGTGTGTGTGTATATATATATATATATATATAATGTATTTTACACCAACCCTTTTCTGATGAATTTCAGTTTACACTGGACTTTTGGAAAGAAATACCCTACACTTGTGCCCCACTGTTGCATGTAAAAGAGCACACTGATTAACATAGGAACATTCAGGAAGCGGCATGCTTACCACGTCCGGTATAAAATTGGCTTTATTCCTGTAAATCTGAAGCTATAAATATCCCTATGATGCATGCTATTTTTTTAGTAAATGTTGCAAATGAACGATAAAATTTGAGGTATTAGCTCCGTCATATGATACTTTCTGTGAGCAATATCGGCCCACTGTCACTGTTTGATAGACCACTATTTGCCTATTACTGTTGTAGTTGACTAGAAAAGGTGGTGTTTCAAAACAAGAGATTTATGCAAAAAATGTGGATTTCAGCTCAGGCCTGCATTCTCTTCTCTCTGTACCTTGGCTAATCACATAACATATCCAAATAGCTGTTCCATCTGTTTGGCATTATATATATTTGTGTAGGAAGGCAGGTTTTACTCCTTTTTTCACTTTTGTAGTGCTTTTAATTATCTACATTGACTAATATACACCCTTCAGTCACCGCTGTCTGTGCCCACACACACACAGCATCCCCTTTTTAAAGGATGTTTGTGAGACAGCCCAAAATACATCTGTTTTTTCATACACATGTCCTCTTTCTCAGGCGGAGATCTATAAGTCAGACTTCCATGCAGAGAGAAGAGCACGAGAGGAGCTCAACCAAAAGAAGGAGGAGCTGCAGGAAAAACTGAACCAAACACTGACTGAACTCAATCTCCACAAGCAGGAGAAGATGCAGCAAAGACACATGGACAGCTACAGACCTCTCCCACACCTGCCACCACCTGGTATGCACTTTAAAATCTCATCTGCCATCCTGCTCTAACTCCATGTTCTAGCAAGCGACAAGCCCCTCTGAGTTTGTCTCTTATGGGTGTGTAGCGACTGCCACTGTTGGCACTTGTGGGCATGCACTGTCCAGTGGCTTTTAGTTAAGATGAGATATATAGCTATTTAGCTCCTAAAGCTAACTATTAATGCACTATTCAGTGTGAAAACTGGCTGTTTGATTTCCATGTTTTCATGCTAGGCTTCGTACTAGTTTCATTGGCAGCCTAAAGGTACAAGCTACATACAGTCACCAAAGGCACCAACAAATGCTGCTACCTACTTCCAGATTTTTTTTTTTTTATATCTAACAGAAGATGAAACCATGATTATAAGTATTTCTTCTATTTTTGTGGGTCAAACAGAAAATGGGATTTAATTGCAGGTAGGTGAAGAAATTTAGGATTGGTCTATGCCATATGTAATTTGCATATAATTAAAAAAAATTGCAGTTTAGATGTTGTTTTATCACTTGCCGCTTTCACTAAAATCATGGTACCATGTCAAGCATGTGCACAGAAAATGAAATTCACCTGGCGCTATGTCACTTCCTAGTGAGAATGTAGGGTAAATCCATAGCGGCTTGCGATATAAATATCACACTTAAGCCCATTTAAAAGCCAGTTGTGTGGTGGATAATACGGTAGTATTTTCAGTAAGTGTACCATCCCATGTCCACTGGAAAGCTGTCCTGCATCCTCAACTACCTTGTTGCTGTGCTATGCTCTTTGTGTCTTACTGGCCTATTTCTTTCTTCTTCTGTGGTAGCAGTAATGCCAGGCGCTGGGATACCACAGCCGAATCGCAATGCCCCTGAGATGCAGCCTGAATACCAATGCCCTAAGTGTCAGTACAATGCTCCGGACATGGATACCCTGCAGATTCATGTCATGGACTGTATCCAGTGAGAAGAGGAGCGCCGCAGATCGAGAATAATGAGCATGATCTACAGAGCTGGAATCCTATCACAGCAACTTTAGCGTAAACAATCTAAGCACAAGTAAATCAATGAACAGAAAATTTTGTTAAAGGACAGGCCTAATGATTGCCTGTGCAACTGATCAAGAAAGAAGATACATAGCAGTTGCAGTGGACATTTTATTTCGGGGAGCTAGAACTGTCCGCAGTGTACTATTTGACATAATATATTAGTTATCTGTTAGAAAAGATGTGTACCTCTCTGTGACAGTGTAGTGTAATGTACTGCACGTGTTTTCGATGTACAGCACAAGTCTGTCAGTGACAACAGTCCTTTTATAAATGTGCTATTTGTCTCTCTGAATGTATGGATTCTGAATGTATGGATTCATATCTTTGTCTGTTAATATTGTCTATAATCTTGCTTGAATGTATTAAATACTTTGTACAGTCTATTATGGAGAGATTTGAAGATTAAAAACATAAATTGAAATTGGTTTCTGGAGGAATATTACTTTAATGCAGGTTTAAGCTGAATTATTGTAAATAAAACAGGTCCCTGACCTAAAAATTGCACAAAAGCCTCCCTTGAAGTCATAATGACAAGTGGGAGCTTTGTAAATAATTTTGATACCTGAGTTTCAATCTTATTGCTGACATTTACCCTTTCATCATGTTAGAGGAACATTGTCATGGTCAGTGGTATTATAAATACTTAGTAGTCACTGATTTGGTTGCTGGTGTCCACCTCTGAATATTGGTTGCATTTATGTCCATATAGGAAGATCCCAAAAACAGCTACATAACTAGCTAACAATTACAATGCAAAGATTTAACTACTGTAATTAGGACTCCTCAAGGGCAAAATAAAACATCTGAAGACTGTGTCTCCCTCTCTCTCTTTGTATGTCTGTGTGCCTTTCTCTGTCTCTTTCTTTGTCTTCAGTTTAGTGAGCTGTATTGCCATGACTGTTACAGCTGTAAAAATATTGAAAACATTGAAATGACAAAGAATTTTTTTTATAAATAGGTAAAAGGTGAAAATAGAGCATAAATAAATTAATAAATAATCAATCAATGAATGCATAGGTCAATCAGGTGCGTGTGTGTGTGTGTCACTCACTGTCCTTCTGTACTCTGCTCTTCTCCTTCTGTTCTCCTAACAGGATGAATAGTTTATCAGTCTCTCTGTCTCTCTGTCTCTCTCTCTCTCTCTCTCTCAGATTCAAGTAGCTTTATTGGCATGGTAAAAGGCTTTACATTGGTAACATTAAATTACAGATATATACATACATACACACACAAACACACACAATTTAAAAAAGTTTGATAAAACTTTTCCCTCCTCTCTCCCTCTCCCTCTCTCTCTTTCTCCCCCATCCCCCTCCCCAGTTCAGTTCATCAGCGCTTTATTGGCATGAATGTTATAAATCACATTATTGCCAAAGCAAATAGTGCAGGTAGATTAAAACAAATTTTATACAAAGAACACACATATACGTATTTAAACATTACAGACATCATAAACAGGAACAATAAAAAATATATACATAAAGCAAACAGCAACAACAACAAAAACCTGACAGGTAAGTGTGTGAACATGGTGTGTGTATTCATGGTGTGTGCAGGACACTCAGTGTCTTGCTGTTCCTCAGGCTCTCACGTTCTGACACATACTTTGCAGCGAAGGCTGCAGTGTTTCCTTCTCCTAGAATGATTCTCATTTTCTCTTCTGTTAAACAGCAGAAATTTGGAATTTTTTGTGTGATGTTTTTGGTGAAGGTGTTTCTCTGGTGTTGATATTTTTCACAGTGGAGGAGGAAGTGCAGCTCTGTCTTGACCTCACTGCTCGTACAGTGAGCACACAGTCTCTGTTAACTGGGCAGCCAGGTTCTCCTGTGTTCCAGGTTCTCCTGTGTTCCAGGTTCTCCTGTGTCAGCCCTTCTCCACGGCGAGCCTGTGCTCACTCAGCCCGTACTCGGTCAGGATGTGTCTCTGCTTTATATCTCTGACAGTGAAGAGATACTCTGCCAGTTCACACTCTCTGTTTAGGGCCTGACAGCAGTGTAATCTGGACTGGGTTTGGGTTTGACTGTCCCAGTGCTCCAGATACACTCTTCTCATCTGCTCAGTAATTTGGTTGACTCTGATTAGACTTTGGTGAGCAGTGCTGGTCTGAGACTGCTGTGTGTTAGCAGTTAGTGTGTTAGTGGTTAGTGTGTTAGTGAGTCTCAGGAGCAGCTGACAGAGGGGACTGGCTTTAGGGCTGAGCTCTTGGGTTTTCATTACTTGATTTGATGTTTCCAGAATTTTAGAGCTCTTTTTTGTACGGGTATAATCAGTGGGAATTCGCCTAATTCTGCCCTGCATGCATTGGTTGGTGTTTTCCTTTGAACTTTTAGGATTTCTACAGAATTCTGCCTGCATTCTGTGGGATGTTTATCCCATCTAGTGTAGTCGTGTGTACTGAGTGGACCCCAAACCTCACATCCATACAGCACAATAGGCGCAACGACTCTGTCTAATTCGTAGAATTTATTTTGTAGAATTTATTCTTGGTTGCATAAAGAGCTCTTCGTGCTTTTTCTCTTGTATTCACTCCCAGATTAAAGTTTCCTGACACACTGATCTCTCTCTCTCTCTCTCTCTCTCTCGTGTATGCAGATGTCAAAGGCAAACATCTTCCAGTGACCAGAGGTCAGGATGTTGGGAATGCTCAGGTTCATGTGTTATGTTTATGATCACTCTGAGAGCACGTGTCTGCGGTGGTGTGTGTCTGCAGTAACGGCGGGTTCCACACGAGGGCGCTCTCTAAACCTGCTCCACTCCTTTCTCAGAAACATGACGTGTCTGTGTGGGTTTCATTGGCTGATCCTCGGGCTGCTCTTTCCTGCCTGAAGTTGCTTCCTTTGAGTTCTCGCGACCAGCCAAGAAGCAAAATGAGGAGAATAATTGTAGCTCTTGTGGCTTTTTGTCTGACTCTGTGTGCAGGTGAAGATTTTTATGTTGGTCATTTTTGTATTTGTGATGTTAGTGCGTTATTTAGGTCGACTTTTAAACCAGCCAGGAGCATAACTGTTAAAGCTGATCATATGTTATAAGTGTTTGTGATTATTAGCTGTCTCTACTCTACTGTACTGTACTGTAAAGTTCATTTAACATCCAAATAGCTCTAAATAGTTGTAAGCTACAGTCTCTGAACTTTGATCAAACAGCCTAGATAATGAGATTAGGGAAATGCTAGGATTACTAAATCTGGGATCTTCTATGGCTTGGATAAATCAATCATGTTTGTAAAAAAAAAGTGTTTCTCTCCTCCCAGCTGACACTTGCACAGAGCCGGTGATCTCCACCTCTTCATACACAACAGCTGATGCAGTGATCTCCTCCGAGACAGTCTTCATTGTTGAGCTGAGTTTGGCATGTGGAAATGGAGCACAGGTAAAAAGCATTACGATGTTGAAACTGCCTTTATGAACAACCTGTACGCATTACTTTTACCCAGCAGGATGACGGGAGATCACTTCAATTCAATACCATTTAATCTGTATAGCACTTTTAACAATGGCTGTTGTCCCAAAGCAGCTTATACAGAAATATATAAATTCAAAATATAAGTTTTAAATTTATAAATTTATCCCTAATGAGCAATCCCGAGGCGACGATGGCAAGGAAAAACTCCATGAGACTTCATGAGGAAGAAAGCTTGAGAGGAACCAGACTCAAAAGGGAACCCATCCTTATCTGATAACGAGTAGTGCAATTATAAATAATTCCCTCCTATAACTGTGTACTAGGTAAAGAGTTTGTCTGAATTTGGGTTGCATTATTAATACACCCCTAAACAAACATTTGTCCAATTTGTTTGCAATGTTAGTCTTCCTTATTCTGTTTGGATTCCTTAAACAGTGCTCTTTCGGGGTTCATTATGAAAAACGCAGGGTCAGCCAATATAAACGCTGTGTCTGTTCTAAGTGTTGCAGGGTTCCTGAATGTACATGAGATTCAGGGCCATAGCCAGAATCTTTAGTTGGTCAGATTCCCAGCTGATGATATGTCCATGCTTACCATTAAAGTGCATTAGGTACGATTTTTCCCCCAAGATTAGACCTCTAACTGTTAGGTGCTCATGTTCATGAAGCTCTGCCCTCAGGGATCTAGAGTGGCTTGTAGAGTGTCTATAAAATGACTGACAGGAGGTACATCCAAACACAAACAAGCATTCCAGACCAGAGGTCCAATTTCCAATTGGGTTTTCTCAGCGACATTATACACTTTTGCTAAGGCCACGGCTTAATCCTTTTTTTTTTTAAATCATGGTGTACATATCTTCCAGGTTATTTGTACAAGTAATGAATCAAAAATATCTGCTATTGTCTGCAGATTTGGCAATAAAAGGTACATTAAACCCAATGTGGTCTGGAAAATATCATAGTTTTACTACAATATTCAACTTTGCCTAAGCAAACTCTTCTGTCTCTCTCTGTCTCTCTGTGTCTGTCTCTCTCTACTAGAGTGTTGCCCTGTACGCAGATGTTAATGGCAAACAGTTTCCTGTGACCAGAGGTCAGGATGTTGGAAAATATCAGGTACATAATGCCAGATTTATGTTCACATTAAACCCGTTTAAACATGACTGTTGCCTGTTGCACACACAGTTCACCTGATGATTTTCTTGCTTGCAGGTTTCCTGGAGTGTTCCCCACAAACAAGCCAGCTCAGGCACTTATCAAGTGAAGTTCTTTGATGAGGAGGCGTACAGCGTCCTGCGTAAGGTGCGGCAAATTGATTTGAATCTTTATTTTAAGTGTCTAATATATGAAAGTGTTTTGCTATGCTGGAAAGTGTTGCTAATGGAACGTACAAGGCCACCATTTTCATAAATAGCGCTGATGATAAACATTGTATTATTTCAGGCCCAGAGAAATAATGAAGATGTAGAAGCCATCAAGCCTCTGTTTTCTGTCAATGTAGAGCACAGGGTGAGTAACATGGTAGCTTTGTGTCTTCAAATGAGGTACAAGCATAGTTGTATTGACATTTAAAAGATGTCTTTCAATTCAAACTCTACTTTCTCTTTATTTCAGGGTGCATGGAGTGGTCCTTGGGTGTCCTCGGAGGTCTTAGCAGCTGTCATCGGCATTGTTCTGTACTATCTGGCATACAGCACTAAAAGTTCAATTCAGGCATAAATATGTCAGGTGCTAAAAGTGTGAAAAAGCAACTCGGTCATGTAAACATGTATTTCTTGTACCAGCAAGTGCTCATGTCTCAGTTTTGTAAGTAATTTGTTCCAGCCAGGAGATTGTTTTATGATGCAGTTGGGAGAAGCCTGAGTAATAACCTGTGTTATTAGATGTGGACTTGATGTACAGAGGACACATTCTGGCTTTTGGAATGTCTGCTTGTCAATGAAATTCATTGAATAAAAATAAACATTTGTAACAGTGTCAGATTTTTTTTTTTTGCCAACACACGACCAGAAAGTTAAAGCTAGTCACTCCTGCACACTTAGGTCTGTAAAGTAATAAAGCTTTTATGTATTTTATATTCCTTTTTTCCAACTGGCTAGCTGTGTGCAGTCCGAAATAGATGGACCATACCATTTTGAAAAAGATGAGGGGTTGTGGAAAATCAAACATTACCAATTGTTCTATTTAGTCTGAGGTTATTTTGTCAGGTGTTTTTTTTAGTATGTTTGAGTAACAAGAAAAATGCAATTTGTAATGAATAAAGATAAATTCTTAGTTTAAAAAACGCACTCTCATGTTCACTACCTGTCTCAGTCTTGAAATGGTATCGACCGAAAACGGTTTCTGACTCAATCCCAAATGCTTACTGACTCGCTATATAAGTACTCTACATAGGGTATAAAATAATGGGTTCTACTCCCTTTGTAGTACACTAAGTTCAAAATAGAAAGCCATTTGGGATTCACCCTTGTACACAACAGCCAATATGCTGCAACCGTTTTTACATCATCCATATTCACTTCCTTGTAGGAAACGATATTTGCTAGTCCACGCCGTTTCGTTATTTCACCGCCTGAATGAGAGGCGAATAACTGGCGAGAGCTAGCCATGTCCGGTTCGCCACCGTCGGCCGATTCGGCGGGATTCTCGGCCTTTTACCCGGCCAGCTACCAGGCTCCAGAAACTCATGGCCTGGACCGCACTTTTCGGCTCACGGCCTTTTCCGATATGAAAGGATGAGGGTGCAAAGTCCCGCAGGAGACACTGCTCAAACTCCTGCAGGGACTGGAGCCCGAGGCCCAGCCGGCACAGGACGGAGCGGGGACAGGAGCCGGGGACGAGGCCTCGGAGTTCACTCAGCTGGCTGCGGTCTCACAGGGTCCCCGCCTGGGTAAGTCAGGCCAGACACAGCGCGCTGGACTGAGAGCGCGACTCGCTAACTAGCTAACTGCAGCAGGGGACACAACTGTAGTGTAGCTCCTCAGAAGAATACTAAAGAATAGTAATTTATCCGTTTATTGTACTAGACTACCAGTTTACTTACTAAACTAAAACACAAAGTTTCAATGGCCGCGAAAATAGTTAGTTAACCTGCTATCAGTGTTGTATTGTCTAACCGAAGCATGCAGCAGACTGCACTATTCCTGATTATTCCTGCACTGTACCTGCACTATTCCTATACCATTCCTGATTATTCCTGCACCATTCCTAACTATTCCTGCACCATTCCTGACTATACCTGTACCATTCCTGCACCATTCCTGTACTATTCCTGTACTATTCCTGCACCATTGCTGCACCATTCCTGACTATTCCTGTACTGTTTCTGATTATTCCTGCGCTATTCCTGCACCATTGCTGCACTATTTCTACCATATTCCTGATTATTCCTGCACTATTCCTGCACCATTCCTGACTATTCCTGTACTATTCCTGCACCATTCCTACACTATTCCTGTACTTTTACTGGACCATTCCTGCACCATTCCTGCACTATTCCTGCACCATTCCTACACTATTCCTGTACTTTTACTGGACCATTCCTGCACCATTCCTGCACTATTCCTGCACCATTTCTACATTATTCCTGTACTTTTACTGGACCATTCCTGCACCATTCCTGCACAATTCTGCACTATCCCTGCGCCATAACTGCACTATCCCTGCACTATCCCTGCACTATCCCTGCACCATTCCTGCACTATCCCTGCACCATCCCCACACAATTCCTGACCATTCCTGCACTATTCCTGCAGGTCCTTATGCCAGAGATGTTCTTTATCATCATAAATATTTATTTGCTGTTTACTAAACTGCGTACAAAACCCCAAGGCTAAACCGGATTACATCTTATCATTTTCTTCATACTCATATTGTGTAATGACTGAAAAATATGGAAAATCACCTCTCCCATCTATAACAACTGCCAAGTTATACCCAGTTTTTTTATACTACATTTTTTTTTTATTTTGTTACAATTTGTCTTAGATTTACTTTAGCATTTTGTGTTGTAGTTTTGATTATATTGTATTCTTAATTGATATAAGAAAGCTCATGTAATCCGGTTAAACTGCAGTGTGGTTGTGCAATAAAGTCAGAGGTTTACTGTGTTTACTGTATTTAGTGAAATCTCTGGGCTTAATGAAATACAGTAAATCTCTCAGCATGTCTTGTGAATGGACTAACTTCACACACATGTAGGTTTTTATGATCACTTGCAGTCCAGCCTTTGCTGAAAAAAAGTTTAATTTTGGTACATTAGATTAAACTGGAACTAAATTATTTCTAAATGCAATTATATCTACAAGAGCAAGTCCATCGTGTATGTCGGTTATCTGCATGGATAAAATAATATAACTGAGAGGGGAAACCACCCCACCCCTAGCTGTTCTTGTTTGTACTGACTAGTGTGATCCAGTACACCTGAACTATGCCCCATCGAAGAAATAATTCATTAACCCTCTGCTGGATAGCAGCCTTCTTTCTCCAAGCGAATCAGCTTGTTTTTACTTTCAGCTTGCAGGAAAAAGCTTGTGACTTCCTGATAATGATAGTAGTCATGACCTTTCATAACACAATGATGTGTAACTATGGTGTATCAATGTCATTTCATATAAAATCATGTATATGTTGTAGGCATAGGGATGGATTCTTGTGTCATTCCTTTGAGGCATGGAGGTTTGTCCCTGATCCAGACTACAGATTTCTTCTATCCATTAGTTGAAGATCCCTATATGATGGCAAGTATTGCGTAACTAACCAGAAATCTGCTGCTTTTGCCATGTTTGTTCAGCTAAGCACATTCTTTTCCATCATCTATTAACACTGTACTGGTTACTTATTTAATGCTGACACTTCATGCACCATGCAGTCTTCTGCGCTAAATATAGTAATCAGTGCTAATAACGCATTATGATTCTTTTACAGGGTCGTATAGCGTGTGCAAATGTGTTGAGCGATCTGTACGCGATGGGAATTACTGATTGTGACAACATGCTGATGCTACTGAGTGTCAGTCAGAAGATGAGTGAGAAGGTGAGACCTCCGTCCAACACACACACACACGCACACACGCACATCCAAACACCACCTTTATCATACATCCCGATTATTTTTAAGAAGAAGACACGAATGAGGTTGTTATCCGCACACTGTAACCAGAGTAATATATGGTAATATATAAGATCTTGTCGTTTGTGGAAACCATGATGCTTTGCATAATGCTTCCGCACAGTGGTTATTTGCAAATGCAAAAGAAATTCCCCACTATGTTCTGTGTTAAGTGCTCATAGTTAACACTCTATGGTACTAAGCTAAATCTAGGCAACATAAACATTTGTAGTTAATTACAGTCACTAAACATCATGAAGAATGATATAATATTTGAAAGAAATGGAAAGGCCTGTGGTGTAATAGCTGTGTTTCAGTTAATCACATGACTCTTTTACTTGTGCTTTTGACACATCCTGCTGTTTCCACAAAATCGCCCTCCAAACTATTTTCCAATTGGGAAAATCATATTCATAATAATAGGTGAATAAAGTCTAATAGGTTAAATTAGTATATTTGTGTAGATCACTGGTGTGTGAGGGGGCGGAGGAAGACTCAGGAGGCAGGCAGAATTTTAGCGGAGATCTGGGCTCACATTTATTCAGTCTGCGTTTTTCAGCGCACTTTCAAAACTCAACAAAAAAGGACAAATCAACAGTAGAGGGTCTGCCACAGACTCGCAGCTTTCACGTCTGCCAAGTTCACAGCTGAAGTTCACATTCTGCCGCGTGTGTGCCACAATTTGATAATTAACTTATGGGGAATTGCTGAAAAGTATATGCTGCCTTGGTGCCACATCTTACGGTTAAGGATTATTATTAACATAATTAGGATTATGTACTAGTCATAAGCATTGTGATCATAGCTTTTTATTTATACAAATTAAACTAATATGATTTTCAGTTTATATGAATTCAGGCTGTACTGTATATTTTTGTCCCCATACTACCAATAGCAGTGCCTTCTTACCCAATCTCATAATGAATATAACTAACTTTCAGCTAGACTTTGGATTTAAAGTGTTTTAAAGTGATCCTACAAGTTTGCTATGGGATTGAGGCCTGGTGATTTTGCAGGCCAGTCAAACTGTCCAGTGTTCCATCAAGCTTGACATGAAGAACAAAAGGCATTATATTGCACAAAACAACTGCACATATCTGCTCTTTATCGGACTGTTGCTGCCTCCCATTCTATTTTTATACTTTTTCTTTTAATACTTTCCCATTTTCTAACTCTATGGAAATTCTAGTTGAAAAAAGCATTTCACCACACATCGGTGTGTGACAAAGAAAATTTGAATTAGATTTAGAATTTTGTCTAGCTAATAACTGACCATCTGCTTTTACGCTCAGTTAAATCCATCCATGTGTGCAAACTGTTGACGCTGTGCAGTAAGGAGCTGCTGTTGGTGGCTCCAACTAATATTTTGACCAGGGAGCTTACTACAGTGCTGTATACTGTATTCTGCTGTATACTGTAACAGTGCTACAGATTATTCCTCCATTTACAGAATGGACACAAAGCTTTTTTATTACTGATTGTTTGCTTTTATAGATTGTTAGTCTAAACTTTGAAGCCATCTGACATTCTTCTGTAATTTCATCACTATGCAATGTTGTGCAGTGGTACAGAGTTGCAATAAGGAAACTGAGAAGCAAGCTTCTCTTATTTATGCTTTTAATTTTAACATGAGATATATTAAAATGAATTTAATATATACAATATATTTAATATTAAAGTATATTAACATTTATTTAAACATTTTCAAGTATAAGTGTACATTTATCACATTTGGTACAGTGGTACAGTGTCACTTTATGATGAGGCACCATAAAATTGTATCCCCCCCAAAAAATATTTAATTTTAATATGTATATATTTGACCTATTTTATGACAAAAAAGGTTCTTTTTTTTACCCAGTAACATCATAACTGATGCCGTGCAGGATTAAGCAGAGTGCAAGACTGAATAAAGTGGAGTGTGAAATCTATTTTTGTGGTCTTTTTATCACAGGAGAGAGAGCAGGTGATGCCCTTAATGATGAAGGGTTTCCGTGACGCAGCAGAAGAGGGCGGGACCTCTGTGACAGGCGGACAGACAGTTGTGAACCCTTGGATCATCATAGGGGGCGTGGCCACGGTAGTGTGCCAGCCTACTGACTTCATCATGTGAGTGTTTTAATTGGAATTTTGCATATATATTGGAATATTGTGTGTGTGGATTAATAGAGCAAGTCTCAGAAGCATTTGCTTCTTTTTTTAATCACAGTAGTACACAGAGTAGCAGATTTAAGGTTTTACAGCCCTGTACTTGAGGACTAGGTACCTGATCTAAACTAGGAGCTTATGCTTCATTTCACACTAAGGAGAACGATGAGAGCGTTTTTGTTTCTATGCAACTATGCTTTGCCTTACATTTGCATAAATAAACACCTCTGCCTGTCTCACTGAGAAGCTTTTTATAAGTAGTACTTAAATCAAGAATGAGCTGACTAACACAGCCAGGTTTAACTAATGCTACCTCATAAGTCATACACTTCCTGTTGCTTCACCTTGTGGTAGCTAAATTCATTCACAAGAATGACTTCTGGCCACTTCCTTTATAAAGATGACACTTATTCAAAACCATTAAGAAAATATTAGCTACAGGGCAAGCAAACGTCTATGTATGTCGCCTGAATGAAACACAAGCAGATTGATGGTATCTGAAATAACCATGATAACAATGTTGTCTCGTCCTCTATGCATTATACACAGGCCAGATGGTGCTGTACCGGGTGACGTGCTCGTTCTGACAAAACCTCTTGGAACCCAAGTAGCCGTCAACGCTCATCAGTGGCTGAACATAGTAAGAGCTTTTTTCACCTGTACACCTTATGCCATGGTCTGTGGAAACATTTGTGGATGTTTTCGCAGCCTCCAATTATTTCCTAATATTCTGTCTTTGTTCTCTCAGCCAGAAAAATGGAACAAGATCAAGTTGGTGATCTCAAAGGAGGAGGTGGAGCATGCTTATCAGGAGGCCATGCTCAACATGGCTACCCTTAACCGCACTGGTAATATGACTGAGAATTATTGTAAATGATTCTAACAATGATGCATTTGTTTGAAGTTTCACTACAGTCAAGCCTACCGCTTTTACTGCATTTGATGGGAATATTTTAAATTCTTCATACCGTGCCATTTTGAATAATACCTTCCATCACTTCTTTGGCAACTTTTTCTGTTGGCAAATTCTCTACTGCAGCATGTTTAATATACAAAAATTATCTTTTCACAAATGTTACTGCTGTTGTTCGTCCATCTCATTTTCCTGGGTTGTTACTTACTTGAAAACAGCATGACTCCTATGGAACAGTGGAAGCTTTACATGATTCCCTGCAGTGTAATTGGAATGCACTGTGGCCTGCTTATTTAATGTTTCTAACACGCTCAGTGGTTAATTAAAAGTTTGAGCTGAATTAAATGTGTTGGAGCACAGATGTGCAGTGCAGGCATATTCCAGGACTGCTTTAGATAAATTTTTAATTATCTTTCCTAATTACAGTTGACAGATTCTAAGTCACTCAGCTAAAAGCAGTGCGTTCATTTTCACTGATAATGTTTCAATTTAGCTGCTGCTCTAATGCACAAGTTCAACGCACACGCTGCCACTGACATCACCGGCTTCGGGATCATTGGGCACGCACGGAACCTGGCCAAGCAGCAGCGCAATGAAGTGGCCTTTGTTATCCACAATCTGCCAATCCTCGCCAAGATGGCTGCTGTCAGCAAAGCCGGTGGTAACCTGTTTGGCCTTCTGCACGGCACCTCCGCCGAGACTTCAGGTCAGGGCTAGAGACAGAAAAAGTTGTGCTGAAACGAAAAAAATACAATTAATAAAGTAGGCTATAATCTTGAAGTCATATCTGTGTGCCTCTCAGGTGGTTTGCTGATCTGTCTGCCACGGGAGCAGGCAGCACGCTTCTGTGCTGAGATGAAGGCGAGCCGGACGAGCTCACTGGGCGATGGACAGCAGGCCTGGATAATTGGAATCGTGGAGAAGGGTAGCCGCTGTGCACGCATCATTGACAAGCCCCGCATCATTGAGGTGCCATATCGTGGCCTCGCAGCAGGCAACACACAGGAGGGCACCAACACCATCACCACTCCCACCGCCACCAACACCAGCAGCACCCCTGCTGAAGCTCAGGCCAGCCTGGCACAGTGACACAGCCTCTAACACAAGAGTGTAATAGGAATGTTCATTGTTCATCTTTGTGCTTTGTACATTTCACCTCTCTCTCTCTGGATGTGGCTACTCTGGTTGTGTGAGTCCTGAAGGGTGTGTACTTTACAAATGTGTGATGTGTAGTTTGTGCTGGTAAGACTGGGATAACTGTGTGTGTGTGTGTGTGTGTGTGTGTGTGTGTGTGTGTGTGTGTGTGTGAGAGAGAGAGAGAGAGAGAGAGAGAATGAATGCATGCATGCATGTAGTGAGAGTGAGTGTGGTAGTGTGCATGTGTGAATCAGAGGGAATATGAGAGAGGGGATTTGTGCATTCACTCCGCTTTTCATTTCATCTCCCTGTTCAGCCGATGGGTTGAGAGCAACAGACCAAAAATTTTCTTTTTACCTGGTGGGAGGTGGAATGGATTGCTTGTTTTTCTTTTTTCTTTCTTTTTCATCCACTGTACTCTGTCAATCCAGTGATAGAAAAGCTTCCCCTTCTAACCCTTGGGTATATTTTTGCTGAAAAGAATGTTCACTGAACAAGCATTGTAGTTGTAGGCACAAGTTGCAAAACCCAAACTGATGGCTTGTTGGAAGCACTTTGACTTTTTTCAGTTTTCCATCACAGTTTTGCAAAGTCCAGACCCTTTCGATCAAATGCATCTTTTTATGACAATCAAAGCCAATTAAATCCATTAGAAAACATTCTTTCAGCAAACCTTGGGGAATTCAAATACAATCAAATCAAGCCAAACAAATTGCTGAAAATAATATTTAATATGGGCATATTTAATTTATTTGATATTTAATTATATTATGTGTTTGTGTCATAGATTGAATGCAATCAACCAAATTAGGGAAGGTTAAATAACTGATTATTCTGGTGCCGTTGTTTTAGTTCTGATCAGCTCGACTTTCTCATATAGTTGCTTAGCTGTCTGAGATGGTTGAATGACTTGTTAAATGTTTACATTCATGTAGGTCTCTGGAATATGTGCTTTAGTATTAATTTGTGAAACATTTTGCATTTGATCATGTGCTGTGTATCTGTACTGAGGTTGGCACTGGGGTTTTAAAATCATTGCTAGTATTGGTGCATTCTTTTCATTATGTATTTAGGCTGCAGTAGCTTTTGGGAGGTGTGTACCTGGTTTTGTGTGATGCTTAGAATTATGGCAAGCCTGTTTTCTTATTAATGCTGAGGTATATGTCACATATCCTCTCTCTGTGCTAGCATTCTCATTTTGATCAGTGGGAAATCGGATGTCGGACTCCTCCCCATGGATCAGAGCGAGGATTGAGCAGCTCTCTTTGGTCCTGTGGGTGAGGCCGGAATCCCAGAGTCATCAGCTGAATGGCTGCAGTGGATCAGAAGCACTCACCCTTCCTGCTCATGATGCATTTCCCGTTAAACCCCAGCCAATGGGGATGGGAGAAGTTGATGTTACTTGTAAGGATGGGTGGGACCTGGTCTGCTTAGTCTATTCAGCTGACTCAGGCTTTGTCCTGATTTACATGTCATCTTCAGACAATAAAACAGATGAAGGGTTTTGTGTAAATGGTCTCAGTTTTGCTTATTCCCTCAGTGATGTATTTAGTACTGTCAGTCTCACGTGTGCTAGAAATGTAATTGTGTTTTGTTTACTTCAAGGTGGCAGCAGAGTGCAGTAGCTGATCACTCACACTGCTATGTAAGATACATGGTTTCCTGCATACCATGTAGTCCAGACATCAGATTTGGCCCATGTCTGCATAAGCATATGACCTTATAAGCTTAGAAATGATGACAATGATGCTATGCAGTGAACTAATACTTCATGTATAGCTGTCTGGCCTGGGTGTGAAATATTTAACAACTATATATCAATTGTATAAATGTCAAAACAAATTACACACACATACATATGGTATTGTGCAAAAGTAAAGCAAAGATTCCTTCAGAAATAATGAAATTAAATGTTTCTACATTAAAAACTCTAGAAAGAAGTGCAGTAAACAGTAATAAACTAAAGAAAGGCAATATTTGAGTGACAAATCTTTGCTTTAAATAAATCCTGTAGCATCTTGGAGAATGTCACAGTTCTTCTGGGGACTGTCTGTTGCACTTTTTTTGCATGCAAAAACCCAGCAGCCATGTATATACTATGCACTATATATATTTGTCTAAAAGATATATATATTTGTCTTAAAAGATATATATATTTGTCTTAAAAGGTCTGTTACTTATTATGGTGCTTTCTTTACTGACATGCAAACATTTTTCTGTAATATAAAGTACAAAACAGTTCAAAAGAGTGATATGGTTAGGTGCATAAGTGAAGAAACAGTGGTTTGTGTAAATGGTCTCAGTTTTGCTTATTCCCTCAGTGGTGTATTTAGGACTGTCACTACCACGTGTGCTAGAAATGTAATTGAGATGTGTTTACCACAAGGTGGCAGCAGAGTGCAGTAGCTCAGCACTCACACTCCTACGGGAGTTACATGGTTTCCAGCACACGTGTAGTCCAGACATCAGACCTGGCCCATGTCTGCATAAGCAGATGACCTTATAAGCTTAGAAAGGACGACAGTGACGCTATCCAGTGATCTAATACTTACAGCTGTCTGGCCTGGTTGTGAAATATTTAACTATATATCAATTATATAAATGTCAAAACAAATTACATATACAGTGCATTCAGACCCCTTCATTTCACGTTTTATGTTGCAGCCGTATGCTAAAATGCTTTAAAATATTTATTTATTTTTTCATATCAGTCTACACTTCATACCCCATAATGACAAAAGCAAAAAGCAGATTCGTGATAGCTTTGCAAATTTATTAAAAAGAAAAAACTGAAATATCACACTGATATATAATTATTCAGACCCTTTGCTATGACACTTGAAATTTAGCTCAGGTGCGTCACATTTCTCTAGATCATCTTTGAGATGTTTCTACACTTTGAGTCCAGCTGAAAGGGGTCCAGCTCAAAGGAGTGTTTCCAAAATCTTGTGGTATCCATGCCACTAAGAACTGTTTTAAGAGCAAAGGGAGGCCTTACCTAGTATTAGTATAGTGTTCTTAATAAAGTGTTCAGTGAGTGTGTGTGTGTGTGTGTGTGTGTGTGTGTGTGTATATATATATATATATATATATATATATATATATACACACAAATCTCAAATCTTATGTTTATGTTAGTTTGTCCAATTATATATAAAATATATATAAAAATCCCTTTGAAATGTTGATAACAAGGTTATAAATTATACACATTAATTAAACATTCAGATGATAGCAAGAAGTGGTTGCTTTTTGTTGTTGCATTCACCGGTAGTTGACCCTTGTTAAGTGGAACGGGGCCTGATGTTCCAGATAATGGCCTAATGAAAAATTTTTCTTTCTGGACACAATACCCAAACAAATCTCAGCTCACATGTTATATTATACACATTAATTTCAATTTTCAAAAGCTGAGCGAACCAGATGTAATGCTTGTCACAGGTTCAGCTTTCTCCAAATCCCCCCTATTGTTTAAAACTACAATCAAGTAAAGAATTAAGAAGTGTGCTTTTTTTTCTTTCAAATGGGTGAGTATATAGCCAAAACTATATGGCCAAAAGTTTGTGACACTTGACCAGGTCATCCTTATGTGCTTTTTGAACATGTAACATTCTAGATTTAGTCCCCCTTTGCTGTTTTAATAACCTCCACTCTTCTGGGAAGGCTTTCCACTAGATTTTGGAGCGTGACTGTACTGATTTACCCATTCAGTCACAAGAGCATTAGTGAGGTCAGGCACTGATGTTGGGCTGGGGTGCAGTCAGTGTTCCAGTTCTTCCCAAAGGTGTTTAGTAGGTTTGAATTCAGGGCTCTGTGCAGGCTACTCTAGTTCTTCCACTTCAACTTTGGAGCTGGCTTTGTGCACAGAGGCATCGTCATCCTGGAACATGTTTGGGCCCCTTAGTTCCACTGAAGAGAAATTGTAAAGCTACAGTATACAGATGCATCCTGTACAATTGTATGCTTCCAACTTATGTAGTTTGGGGAAGGCCTGCTTATGGGTGTGATGGTCAGGTGTCCACAAACTTATGAACATATAGTGTATTTTCAGGTTCCAGTGACACTGGACTTTCTTTAATCATCTACAGTAGTGATGGCCATAAATCTAGAGATCATTTAAAGTCCTTTACATATAAAAATATTGGATCAATACTGATTTGGGGAGATTCATGCTTGCTTCCTTGTGGTTGGAACAGCATTGAAATAATTTGCCAAGTTGGATAAGAAGTTATAAAGACATGTCCTACTGAGAGCTAGACTATTTGGCATATATTTTTAATGTCCCTTTGTTATATGTAACTGCAATTGGAGATGATGCAACCTTAAAAGTACCCTAAAACAAGGGGCTGTTTATGTAAAAAATGATGTCCTCATAGAAGATATGGGGTCTCAGAGGGATATAAATAATTAAAAGAAACTTTTTATGATCACAGTACGATTCAAGTGCATTGTCATTTTCGTTATGTCTGTAATAAAATAGCAATGGCAAAACCCAGATGATAGCCCTGCAGAGTTCTCTTGCCTTTCTCCATCACATTCCCTTCATATTTCACTCTTGCACAGCAGTAAAAGTGACCTTAATGAAAACAGGATAAGCAATAACCAGTAAAAAGTTTGCAGGATCATAAAAGAATACTCTCCACATGACATCTTGGCAGCTTGCATATCAAAAGTTTCCAAAGAATATCTGAATGCAGCACTGACTTTATCATGATCAAAGTGAATGTGGCCAAGTGTATGTGGCCTTTGCAAAACTGCTAAATCCCGCTGGCTGGCCATTTGTGTGTGTCGTGTGTGATTTTACGTGATAAGATACGGATCCACTGCAACCCTGACCAGGATAAAGCACTTACTGAAGATGAATGCATGTATTAATGACTGTACAGTTTAAAATGAAATATAGCCAGTTCCCTCTCTATAACACAAAGACTGAGGCTGAGGTTTCTCTCTTCAGGATTTCTGAAGCTGCCACATTTTATTTAAACTAAGAGAGGAAGCTATGGCAAGGATTGCCTTGTACTCTTGTGATCTAGCAACCACAGGCCGCTTTACCTCTGTGTTATCCTGGAGATCACTGAAAGGAGCTCATTAAAATTTGACATTTGTTTGACTTCTGTTGTTATTTTATGAGTCAGGTCATAAAATTATGTATTTATATCACATATTTCAAGATAACAAAGTGTCAGACAAATTACAGCACAGAAAAACAGTGTAATATGAATCGGAGTAAAGTGGTTTTAAAATCCCTCCACAAAATAGTTTGCAGCTGCAAATAAGCGTGTGCATGTAGTAGTTGATTTTGGACTCTCTGAATACTGCTAAAAGAATTTCTCTGGTGTCGCATAGCATTTGGCTAGTTTGTCTACAGGAGTGAACTGCTACTTAATTTATCTTCCAGAATTCACATTGCTGGAACTGCATTCACTGTATGTGCACCTTTGCCAAACAGATGGGTAGTTCATTTCACATTTTTCTTTCTGTTTTCATATTTTGAATATTCTCCCTGTTTTTCCTCACTGCAGTCATACAGGCTGGCCCACCGTGCTTTTAAAAAGGGCCTCCAAGGAAACACACACACACACACACACACACACACACACACACACACACAGAGTCCTTCTTCCATTTTTTAAATTTTCTTTTCTGTGCACCTTACATGTGCATCATCTTAGCAAACTTACATGAATGAAAGCAACTAATAGCCACTGAGCCGCTACATGTAAGAAAATGTCTGTAATTAGCCAACGTTTCCGTGGGTGTGGAAGCTGTTACCGCGGAAATGCAGTTGACCAAACCATTTTACAAAATTGGGGTAATATTAACTTACAGGATGTGTTGCATAGGCCTACATTTTAACCATCATAGTTCGGTAAAAACAGACACATTGCAGATGGATTTGCTAGTAGATGGACTACTAAACCTTCCTGGGGCCCCCATGCATCTTGAAGTGGGGAAAGCTTCCCTGGTTGTCCCCCTGCAATGATGGTGCTTCATGTGAGTCTAGCAATTTGTTAGCTGTGTTCTCAATTAATGCAACCCAACCTGGAGAATAACTCTAAAAGAGAACAGAAGGAAAATTCTCTATAAATGTAGATTTCTATTTTAGTTGTGTGTTTTCTGCACATATGGTTGAAAACAATTACTTCCCCACAATAGCTAGTGTGTAATATGTCCAATATGTGCAATTTGGGATTCAGCAACTGACAGGGCCTCTTCTGTCCTGCTATTAACTAAAAACACATTTGAAACCCATGTTGTTTCTCTTAGACTGTCCATCTGCTCCCTCTTTTTCTTTATCATTTTGTATGGTTTCCATTCCTGAAGAAATAAGTTCTTAATTGCACACGTGTTGCTCTCGTTCCTGACACCCCATTTTCTCCCTACTCTTTTTTTTCTAAAACAATGTCTTTTTTCACATCTATTTTTTTCATGTCTACTTCATGCATTCTCTCACATGTAGTCCAATATAGGCTGCCCAATCTCAGCCTTCCGGGCCTCCAGAGTCTACCTGCCCGTGTATGTTATCAATACTAACAATTGGCTTTAAGGGAAGTGCTCATTAACAGTAACCAAACAAACAGTGACTCATCTTATAATAGCGTGTCAGCAGAGACTTTAAACTTTTCCTTTCCTTTTCTTCCTTTAGATTTAAATACAAGATTTTTTTAGTACAGACAACCTGGTCACTTAAGGATACGTGTGTGTGTGTGATGTAACTGTGAAATTGAGAGTGTGTAGAAAGACTGATAAGGGCTCTTGTGGTTTGGACTCGGTATCAGATGTTGCATCTGATTTTTTTTCCTTATTCTCCAAAGCTTACCCCTTGCAGCTGTTCTCGGAACTCCGTACTCCATATGGAACAGGAGCCAGATTAATCTTGTGATGTTTTTATCATTTTTGATGAGAATGATTCCTTTATTTCAAGATTTTCCAGTATACTCACAAGGCCAATTCTTGGCAAGGCCAGTTCTTTTGTTTTTGCTATACACTGAAAACATTTAGGTTTGAGATCAAAAGATGAATATGAGATGATAGATCAGAATTTCAGCTTTCATTTCCTGATATTTACATCTAGATCTTGTTAAACAACTTAGAACATGGCATCTTTAATGGCAGACAACCCAATCTTTAGGTGAGCAAAAGTATTGGAACATATATTTATTTGGTTGCATGTCCCTTGCTTTCAATAATAACTTTCAAGCCGCCAACGCACTGACGTCACCAAACTGTTGCATTCTTCTTTTGTGATGATTTTCCTGGCTTGTACCTCAGCTTCTTTCAGTTGTTGTTTGTTTTGGGGGGTTTCTCCCTTTATTCTCCTTTTCAGGAGGTGAAATGCATGCTCAGTTGGGTTGAGGTCTGGTGACTGACTTGGCCAGTCTAAAACCTTCCACTTTTTTCTCCTGATGAAATCCTTTGTTGTGTTGGCAGTCATTTGGGTCATTGTCTTGCTGCATGATGAAGTTCCTCCCAATTAGAGTGGATGCATTTTCCTGTAAATTGGCAGACCCAATGTTTCTGTAGACATCTGAATTCATTCTGCTGCTACCATCATCTTACTGCTAATGAGTGGTTTGCATCTTGTGGTATGGCTCTTGAAGTCTTCTTTGACATGTGGACTGTGATACCTTCACCCCTGCCCTGTGGACGTTGTTGATGATATCACTGACTGTTATTTCTGGGTTTTTCTTCACAGCTCTCACAATGTTCCTGTCATCAAGTGCTGTTGTTTTCCTTGGCCAACCTGTTTGATATCTGGTTGTTAGTACACCAGTGGTTTCTTTCTTTTTTCAGGACATTCCACATTGTTGTATTGGCTATGGCCAATGCTTGTGCAACAGCTCTGATTGGTTCTAAGCTGTTTAACACATCTAGATGTAAATTTCAGGAAATGAAAGCTGAAATTCTGATCTATCATCTTATATTCACCTTTTGATCTCAAACCCAAATGTCTTCAATGAATAGCAAAAACAAAAGATTTGGCCTTGCAGTTCCAATACCTTCAGACGTATGTCTTTAACAAGGCTTGGAGCAGCATAATGATGACAGTAACTGCATTTCCCTGTGGGGTGGCCCTGCCAGTGTTGATTGATGATGATTGTGTGTTAATATGGCAGATGGTTTGTTCAAACCAACACAGTGTTGTTTGGTGTCCTGTCTCACTGGTTTCTGTAAAAGGGAGCTGAAATGAATCAGAGAAAACACAGCTATGGTGTCTCATATTCGTCTGAGGCCAGGGCACAATTTTAACTAAAACGCAGCAGGATAATTGTGTTGTTATTTGGCAAGATAGAGGGACATTAGACAGATTTCCTTTGCTCCTCTTTTGTTTTCTTTCTTCATGTTTTATTTTGATTCCTTTCTTCATGTTTTATTTTGTTTCCCCCTCTTCTCTTTTTCCTTTCTTCCTTTCTTATTTCCTTTCCTTTCCATTCTTCTCCCATCTCTTTTTTCCTTTCCTTTCCTTTCCTTTCCCATGTCTTTTTCCCATTCCTTTCCTTTCCCATCTCTTTTTTCCTTTCCTTTCCATCTCTTTTTTCCTTTCCTTTCCTTTCCATCTCTTTTTTCCTTTCCTTTCCTTTCCTTTCCTTTCCTTTCCTTTCCCATGTCTTTTTTCCATTCCTTTCCTTTCCTTTCCCATCTCTTTTTTCCTTTCCTTTCCTTTCCTTTCCTTTCCATCTCTTTTTCCTTTCCTTTCCTTTCCATTTCTTTTTCCTATTCTTTCCTTTCCTACCTTACCCTACCATCTGCTCTCTTATTCTTCTTTTCTGCATGTCTCAGAGTAAACCATATCATCTTTGCACTCATCTTTGCTCTCTGCTGTGCTGTATTATCACAATTTTTGTGCATTTATGAATGAATAATGGTAGCACTCTGAGTCTGATTATGAAACATTTGAAGTTTTTTTATTTTTTTTGCCGTATTATTTTAGTTTCTATTTAGTTTATTATTTAAAAGAAACCAGTGAACTACTGTAGGTATTTAAAACATTTATTACAATATTTAGTATAATGAATATACCATACATCAGGTACGTATTTTAAACAAATTTTCTTTCTGTGGAAAAAACAAGTTTATGATTACACTTAAAAATTCTGTATAGATGTTTGAAATACAGACACAAAAGCTTCTTAAGTAGATGTTAAATTGTACAATGACTTGTTCTCACTATCTCATATCCAGTAGTTTAGGATACCAACAAAATATTGACAACAGTCAGCTGCTCAACATTATAGACTTCCTACGAGTAACATAAAAATGTTAGTCACTATAACTACCCATTAAGTGAAAGTGTTGTTTTCATCTTTCATCCTTTGAGGTCAAAGATGTAAAATTTATAATATAGTGACAATAATCCACATGATGCTACAGTTTGAGGAAAAAACTAAACATATAATACGGGCACTTTGCAGAGGTAAGTTTTTGTCAGTACGATATATTAACATATGCATCTATCAACATATTGTTAAATTAGAACATTTGTAATAACTTTTATACAAATAAGTTATTCTATAACTTGTGAAGAGGATACAAATGGTCCCCTAATTCCAACCATAAAACCCATTTGTGAGAGTAGATCAGGTGAGAGGTAGAGCTGAAACTGTGGTAAACAATATTATTTCTGATCTTTATTCTGCTTTATAATAGAACTGGTGTATAATCCAGAGACTTTATATTATACACCAGGTTAGCACAAATTCAGAAAGTTACACTGTCCACAGAAATTCATCATTGCGAAAGGCAATAATTAGAGTGCTGTTATAAGTGTACAACAGGGTGGGTTTTGATTTATTTTTAGAGTGTAATTTTCTATTTAAGTCCTACACAAAATGCTTTAAAATGGAACTTTTTAGCTATAAGTACACTGGCCTCACCAGTTTGAGAAAGTGGAGGCTGCACCAGCCTCTTTCATAAACACAATCTACACTGTGTTGCACCTCAGTACTGTCACACAATGCTTTGGGTTCACCTTGGCATTGTGGCCATGCAGGTGCCTGTTTGACTGGTGATTGTAAATGGAGGGACCCTGCTGTGCTTTTCAATTTTTGAACATCATGCCGCTGGTAGTATGTATTTCACTTAAACCTAAAGGCTAGCAGTAGGGTTCACTTCCATACTGCTAATCAGTGCTTTTACTGGGATATTACCATAATTGCATTCTTGGATTTAAAAGTAATTTGTAACTGTGGTTCGACATTTGGTGGAGGACCACCAGGCCAATTTCCTTAAGAACGAGTGGTGAATTCCCATTTGCTCCTTTACTTGATGAGTACCAACAGCAATATCATCACCTGTAAAAAATCCCCCTGCTACATCACGCTTGTCCTTTGGCCATTCTCAACCTGAGACTTAGGTGGCCTGGTGGTATGCATTCCCTTTTCTTTGGCTGAAGCCTTAATGCACTTTTGAATGTGAGGCATTATGGGAAAGCCCAGTAACTTGTTCAGGTGGCTATACCAAGAAAAGAGTGATGTATTCATTCAGCTATGTTGAGTGGAAAACCCTACATCAGTTTTACTAAGACAGCCTTAATATCAGGCTGCAGTGTATTCGCTGCTGGTGAGCCACACTCTGGCACATCGCTCTAATCATCAGAACAGTCTGATGGCGGGCTGTCAGCGCTTTCTGCCGGGTAGGCTCATTACTTATGCTTGAGAGGATGAGAATCAGTCATAGAGAGTAAATATGAGACTGTCTCTGTATGCGAGGCAGCTGTAATAAGCTTCTCCAAGTGCTGCACTTCATTGTGCTGTTGCATTGAAGCTCTTGCATTTGTCTCATGGCTGCTGCCACCTCCTGTTCATTCCAACGTTGTAAAGGCGCTCACTGTTCCTGTTTGGGGGCTGAGCAGCTGAACTTTCTGCCTATTTTTGTTCTTTTAAATGTACACTTCACTCCCTGCTGTGGACATGTAATGTCAAAGGAAAGGTAAAGAATAGTCGGCAGTATTTACATAGCATTTTGAAGCCACTTCCTCATTTACCCAAAGAAGACGAGAATGGGAAAGAGGATGAGAGTGATGTGGGGGTCACGGTCATGGACACGAGGTGACAACTTTGCTATCGGTGCCCAGCAAGGAAACAAGTAGCAGGTATACTCCACTAGTTCTGAAGGAAATTGCCCTGGCAGCCCAGAATGAAAAGACATAGTACCATTCTTCTCAAATAACAATCTCTCACCACCTCTTGAGTCCATCATTCTCAGGATGTAATTTTTCAGTTTTGAGAACATCTTCATCTCTCACTGCAGTAATGACAAACTCTAGTGTTCCGCTCTAGTTTCTTTCTCCCAGCACCTTCCAGCATTTCTTTTAAAGTAATACTGACAAATTCAAATTTGGTAACAGAATCCTGAAATAGTCTGTTCAGCAATGTCGGAGGTGCCTGCTTCCACAATATTCTCAACCACTGTTCCGTTCCAAACAGTGGCATCTGCTCGTTGGCTGGTCCTCTACCAGTCTGGAGTAGTTTTCCTGTTCAGCCTTCTGGCAATGCCTCACATTCTTACAGCTTATTCTTGACCTTTCTCCCAACACACACACCTATATTCACACACACACACATACATACACAAAAGTCTATTCCACTGCTTACATTCACATTACTGAACTTGTAATGTTCCTACTTCATGATACTTGCTGCCCGTGGGGCACTGCCCTTTCAAGCATTGGTAAGGGTGATGGATTTGAACCTGGTGGTTAATCCATGTGTGCATGTGTGCATGTTAGTAGATACTGTCCTTGGTGGTGGTTGAGGTGTGTGTGGTGGTGGAGTCATCAGGCAGCGAGCCACGGCGTGGAGTGGGCACATGGCAGCGCAGCAGAGCGAGCAGCTCGCGTGACACACTACTGGAAAAAGCCGTGTAGATCCAGGGATTTGTGCATGAGTTCAAGCTGGCCAGCAGCATCAGGATGGTGAAAGCTACTCCTACAAAACAGAACACGTATATTAGGGGGTGAGGACAATGTTAGTTTTTTTCTAATTAAGTTTAATTTAAAATAATTTCTGATAACTAATTAGTTATAAAAACAGAGAGCTTAAAATAAACGTGGTGTAAGAAAGCTGCAAGAGCTAAGGCGTACAGTATTTTTTAGAAGATTTACCACACTCTAGGTTGATCTTGCAGCATACAGTGTTGCTATTACAGGTTTCTCCTACGTTTGCCACACATTCTTAGGTTGGTTTGGGGTGGACGTTACTTTTCTGAGTGTTATCAAATCATATTTTTAGGTCCTGGCTCATTCTCTCCTGCCATCCAGATGTGGAGCATCTCACGCAAGGACCCCAATAAAACTGCCTCCAGATCTGGGCTGCCAGATCTACATATTGTAAACCTGCCATAAAATGTACCTCTGATCAATTACAAGCCATTAAAACAGCCTAATAGCAGCAATTCATGTATAATCTGGCAACACGGTCCTTATGTAAGCATAATATTTGACCTCTTTCTGTGGTAAACTGATACTGGTTAGAAAAGAAGTAAATTGGCTATCTATCTTTGACAATACAAATCAAATTTTGTTTTTGCTTACCAGGAAAACTTGTTACTGCTAAAGATTACACAGTCAAATTATGCAAAATGGTAATCAAAGGAAAGGAAATAATTTTTCCACAAAACCTGTAGATAAAACAAGATGTGTATGTGATAATTTAAGCGAGACTTCAGATGACGACAATGAGCGTTTGGTAACAAATGAAATTTAGGGCTGGTAACTGTCTTCACAAAGCTTTATTACACTAACTTTATTGACTTTAAGATATTAAGATTAACTACTCTGCATCTGCAGCACCCACACTCTGCATCTGCAGCACCCACACTGCTACATCTGTCTTGCTCAGCCACACAGTCAGTCTCAGAATTAGTAATAAAGATAAACATCAGAAATTCCTTCACCTATGGAATCTAACAATAGCAATAATAAAATTAGCAAAAATCAAAGGATTAGTGCACTATTCTCAGTGTCTTGAGTCCACTTACTCAGTTCCTTAACAAGACGAAAATGGGAAAGAGGAGACGCATGGTGTACTGGGCACATTTTATGGACTAAGGTCACGCCTATTTGTACTTGGAAAGTAAACGAGGAAATGGGAAAACTCCAGAATGAAAGGAAGTAGAACAGCATTTTATTGTAGCTTTAGCCACACACTATGTTAGCTAGTCTTGGAGCATACATTATTGTTTTACTGGTTTACCATGTTCTGTGTTAGCTAATCTTTTGTCATTGAAGATTTTTTGTAGAACAACCATGCTCTCTAGCTAGGCCAGAGCACTGCCAACTCACTGAGCCCTGAATAATTCAGATATATTTTAAGTAGGAACTCCACATATAGGCATTAAACACTACACTAGGCCAGCTGACTGAAAATTCATCACTGAATAATTTGGAATAATAGGTCGTTAGTGCAATATGAGAGCATGGGCATACGGTACCAATTGTGCTGCCAAGTCAGAGGCCATCTGTGTGGTGAGGTACTGGTTACTTGGCAACTTGCTGGGCAAACTGCAAGAAGCCTACTTTAATTTAGACATGGAAATGCTGCACAGGGGCAGTGAAATTACAGCGCACCTAGGTGAGGTTACATCTGTGCATGTGTACACACAGTTGACTACAAAAACGACAAAAAAACTACTACAAAAAATGACCAAAAACAAATGCACTGAGCAATATGAAGCTCAAGAACCACAATTTGTGTGGACACTCTTGCTTTATTGTTCAATATTTAACTGTTTGTGTATTTAATATATACATTTTCAGTCTTGTGCAGATCGGTCCCCTTTGTGCTGAAAGCTCTTTGGTTTTTTCCCATGGTGATGGATGGCAAAGAGGTTTCATATGTGTGCAACCTCATAGTTATTCCCCAAGAAAACAAGGCCACAACTGAGATTCTGGAAACTAAGGAAATCTGAAATTAAATTAAAATTTATTTTATTAAAAAAATTCTTTAGTGTTCCAATAATTTCCTACATAGATTCTGAGAGAATTTTTTTATTATTATAAGCCACTAAAAACAAAATTTCCATGTTAAGATGTGTTTGCAATACTAAAAATCTGCTATTTGACAAGCATTTTATCAGTGGTAGAGTCTAGATATGGCACCAATCTGATACCCAGTATATGTATTGGATTGATATCAGCAAAAAATGGTGGATTGGATATTAGGGATAACATATCAGATACTGGATCCTGTAACAAATGGCAAAGATTAGAATTGGATTTGCAAAAGTAATTTATAATTTATATATTAATAATTTATGAAGAGACTTGACTTTTTCTTTTGTTAGGATATTTCTTTTGTTATGCAAGTAATTGTAGTGTGAACGAGGTTAACCGTGAAGTGCTTCAGTTAAATTTTTTTTTAAAGCTTAGTACTTTTTTTCTTTAAAAGTTTTGGTATTAATATCGGAAAAGAAAAAGTGGTATCGTGCCATCTCTAGTAGATTCAGATAATATAAACTCACCATCCACTTTAATAGGAACACCTGTACAGCATGTAGCAGCAGCAAAATGCACAAAATCATGCAGATACAGGTCAAGAGCTTCAGTTAATGTTCACATCAAACATCAGAATGGGGAAAAAGTCTGATTTCTGTGACTTTGAGCGTGGCATGGGTATTGGTGCCATGGGCTGGTTTGAGTATTTCAGACACTGCTGATCTCCTGGGATTTTCACATGCAACAGTCTCTAGAGTTTACACAGAATGGTGCAAAAAACAAAAAACATGTGACAGTTCTGTGGGTGGAAATCCCTTGTTGATAAGAGAGGAAAATGGCCAGATTGGTTTGAGCTGCAGGGAAGGATATAGTAACTCAAATAATTACTCTTTACAACCGTGGTGATCTCTGCACAAAACATCAAACCCTGAGGTGGATGGGCTACAACAGCAGAAGACCACATCAGGTTCCACTCCTGTCAGCCAAGAACAAGAATCTGAGGCGATCATGGGCACAGGCTCATCGAAACTGGATGGTTGAAGATTAGAAAAAAAAATCGCAAACCATCTGTGAGTCTGTGCCCATGATAGCCTCAGCTCTTGATCTAACCCATCTGGCACCAACACCCATGCCATAATTAAAGTAACAGCGGTCACAAATTGTCCCTGATGTTTGATGTGAACATTATCTGAAGCTCTTGACCTGCATCTGCATGATTTTATGCATTGCTGCTGCCACTTGATTGGCTGATTGGATAAATGCATAAATGAGCAGGTGTACAGGTGTTCCTATTAAAGTGGACAATGAATGTATATGACGGTTATTTAATTATAACTAAAAGCTACAAGCAGATACAACTTCACAAAACATTGTAAATAATGACACATATAAACAAATAAATAATCTACATTTGGGTTTTATGTGTACTGTACTATTTATATGAATGCTTTATATTGATGGGATCATTTTGGGAGCTCCATCATAAAAATCCTCATTACATGTGTAACCAAACACAGCTTTAAAAACATGGCACGTTTTATATTATAAGCAAAAAAATATTATGTTCTGTTGGATATTTGCTGGAGCGAAATATTTCATTGTGTGTAATAATTTTACAACCATTTTTGCGTTTTCTGTTTGAGTGCCAATACTTCTGGAATTGACTACGTGTGAGTGTATTTCCTTTGGTTTTTAATTACAAAAAAAAAAAAAAAATGCAAAAGCCCTGAAAGTGTGTTTATATCATAAAGAGAAAGAGAGCAAATGGTCCATTTGTTTTCTTGTGAACATCTCCTAGTGTGAACTGAAATTGGTGAAAAGTGCTGTCTGTTTACAGAGCACTTGACAGGGATGAAAACAAACACCGAGAATGCAACAAGCTATTTATTACAGGCCATGGCCTGTAACATGAGCACTGTGCTGAAGAAAGCAGATGAGCACAAGGAACAAACACACCTCTGTTGTTTTCTGTAACCGGAAGAGTGTAAGTGCATTGAGCAACCATGAAATGAATTTGATTCACATAAGGAGGTTCTCCATTCTAACCTTGGTCTGGAGGGTTCGGATCCCAGGCTGCCCACAGCTGGACGATGAAGAAAGGAGCCCAGCAGATAGTGTAGACCAACACTATGACCAAAGTCATCCTCACTGTCTTTGACATGGCCTTAGAAATGCCAGGCGGGGGTGGCGGGGGAGGATCTGGTAACACATCTGGCCAGAGTTCAGGAGTTCCTGAAAGTTGGCCAGCCAGTGACGATGAGGCTCTGGACTGAGCGCACGCGCTATTGGCTGTCAGGGCATGTGCGTGAGATGGATCAGACAGATCAGGAGTGAATTTCTCCAAGGGCAGACTGGTTGATGTAGAGATTTCCGTGGATGGGAGGGGCACAGAGCAGGGGTCAAAGGAATCACAGGGGTTATATGTCGAGTTTCCGAATGGCTCAGGGCTAGACAGATCATCATATGAACTCTGAAGGTCTGTAGGGGTGGAGTTACTGCAGTGACATCCGTGGATGTCAGTCTGATGATTATGGCTGCCTTGTGAGTCTCTCTCTCTCCCAGACCTCCCATGATGGCCTTCTTTCTGAGGGAAATGGAAGACCACGGAGTTCCTCTTAAACTCCGCTGTCACCATTCTCTCTGACTTCAGGTAGATATTGTCGTGGATCTCTCTGAAGATACGCACCTGAGACAGAGGGATGAAACAGTTATTCAATGACAGAAAATTATGAGAACAATGTAATACTGGCATAACAAGCAAACGGACTCTTTGCTGTATTTACTTTAAGTGGAACTGATAGCTGTAACTGCAAAAAAGTTGAAGAGTTCGACCACTGCTGATTCCATTACTTTAGCATCTTCTGTAATGTAGTTGCTATAATAACAATGAAAGTTTGAGACTCTCATGGTAGAAAGTCATCTGAGATCATGGATCAAATGCTTATGTAAAGAAACCCAAAATGAATCTCTGTGGGGGTTTCTCTCTATCTAAACAGTCCATATGTGGAGACGTGGCTTAGAAACACATCCTCTAGCATTGCCAGAGAGCGATGGAAACAGCTCCAGCTGCAGCACGTAACTGCTGACATAGACTGATCTGATAAGCTCTGTTAGGCACATTACTCTGGCTTGGTAAATAGTTGATTTTGACTTCATGCTGACACATGGGTCTTGGTACATACTGTACATTTACACACAAGCCATGAGAGGAAGGGCGATTAATCTGGATTAATCTGGGTGATATGGACCTGGGGAAAAGTCCGGTTGCAGATAAAGCACATCGAAGAGAAAAATAGACTTGTTAGCCAACATAGCCAGGATAAACAGTGTAATGAAGCTCCTCAGAGACAGAAAGACAAATAAGACACTTTGAAAGGACGAAATTGGCCAAATTACCTGACAGACTGTGATAATGAGGGCTGGTAGAATGAAGACAGCTATAGTCATCCAGGTGACATAGGCTTTGAGGCCCCATGGCTCAATAAAGTGGCCCCAGCACTCAAACTCCCCCGGTGACACTTCAGTCTGCGAGAAGATGAACACCTATGAAGGAGAGTTGAGATATGGGCATCACAACATCCCTCGAATACAATATCCCACGAATATGCTATCATCCCTCTTTTAGAGTAAATATAACACTATATCACCCAACATATACCACAAACATAACCCTCTATCACTCCCACATACCCCAAATATGACCCTCTATCACCCCTCATATACCACAAACATAATCCTCTATCACTCCCACATACCCCAAATTTAACCCTCTATCATTCCCACATACCCCAAATATGACCCTCTATCACCCCTCATATACCACAAACATAATCCTCTATCACTCTCACAAACCCCAAACATAACCCTCTATCACCCCTCATATACCCCAAATTTAACCAGTTATTATACCTCATATACCCCAAATATAACCCTCTATCCCCCCTCATATACCCCAAATATAACCCTCTATCCCCCCTCATATACCAGAAAGATAACCCTCTATCACTCCCACATACCCCAAATATAACCCTCTATCACCCCTCATATACCCCAAATATAACCAGTTATTATACCTCATATACCCCAAGTACAACCTGTTATTACACCTCATATACCCCAAACATAACCCTCTATCACTTCCACATACCCCAAACATAACCCTCTATCACCCCTCATATACCCCAAATATAACCCTCTATCACCCCTCATATACCCCAAATTTAACCAGTTATTATACTTCATATACCCCAAATATAACCCTCTATCCCCCCTCATATACCCCAAATATAACCCTCTATCCCCCCTCATATACCAGAAAGATAACCCTCTATCACTCCCACATACCCCAAATATAACCCTCTATCACCCCTCATATACCCCAAATATAACCAGTTATTATACCTCATATACCCCAAATATAACCCTCTATCACTCCCACATACCCCAAATTTAACCCTCTATCACCCTTCATATACCCCAAATATAACCCTCTATCACCCCTCATATACCCCAAATATAACCCTCTATCACCCCTCATATACCCCAAATATAACCAGGTATTATACCTCATATACCCCAAATATAACCCTCTATCACCCCTCATATACCCCAAATATAACCCTCTGTCACCCCTCATATACCCCAAATATAACCAGTTATTATACCCCATATACCCCAAATATAACCCTCTGTCATATACCTCAAATATAACCCTCTATCACCCCTCATATACCCCAAATATAACCCTCTATCACCCCTCATATACCCCAAATATAACCAGGTATTATACCTCATATACCCCAAATATAACCCTCTATCACCCCTCATATACCCCAAATATAACCCTCTGTCACCCCTCATATACCCCAAATATAACCCTCTGTCACCCCTCATATACCCCAAATATAACCAGTTATTATACCCCATATACCCCAAATATAACCCTCTGTCACCCCTCATATACCCCAAGTACAACCTGTTATTACACCTCATATACCCCAAATATAACCCTCTGTCACCCCTCATATACCCCAAGTACAACCTGTTATTACACCTCATATACCCCAAATATAACCCTCTGTCACCCCTCATATACCCCAAATATAACCCTCTATCACTTCCACATACCCCAAACATAACCCTCTATCACCCCTCATATACCCCAAATATAACCCTCTGTCACCCCTCATATACCCCAAGTACAACCTGTTATTACACCTCATATACCCCAAACATAACCCTCTATCACTTCCACATACCCCAAACATAACCCTCTATCACCCCTCATATACCCCAAATATAACCGTCTGTCACCCCTCATATACCCCAAGTACAACCTGTTATTACACCTCATATACCCCAAACATAACCCTCTATCACTTCCACATACCCCAAACATAACCCTCTATCACCCCTCATATACCCCAAATATAACCGTCTGTCACTCCTCATATACCCCAAGTACAACCTGTTATTACACCTCATATACCCCAAACATAACCCTCTATCACTTCCACATACCCCAAATATAACCCTCTATCACCCCTCATATACCCCAAATATAGCCTGTAATTACACCTCATATACCCCAAATATAACCCTCTATCACTTCCACATACCCCAAATATAACCCTCTGTCACCCCTCATATACCCCAAGTACAACCTGTTATTACACCTCATATACCCCAAATATAACCCTCTATCACTTCCACATACCCCAAATATAGCCTGTAATTACACCTCATATACCCCAAATATAGCCTGCAATTACACCTCATATACCTCAAATATAACCCATTATTACACCTCATATATCACAAACATAACCCCCATTATACTCCAAATATAACTCGCTATGTCTTGCCAGCTGTATTTCAACCAAAGTGACTTCAAAGACAAATACGCTCATCGCATCCTGCTCTTCACACCTGTGGTAAACTGAGTAGCAGGGCCAAGCCCCAGGCCACCATGATGGGCGTGTTCCAGCGTGAAGGTTTGCCTCCGCGGTACGCTTGCAGAGGGCAGCAGATGGCATAGTGGCGGTCCACTGTCATTGCCACAATCATGTATGAGGAAGCAAACATGCCCACAATCTGCAAGTACTTGACAAAGCGGCACAGAGCATCGGGGCCCTGGAAGCGCTCTGTGATATCCCACAGTAGCTGCGGCAGCACCTGTGGGAGTAACAGAGATGGAATGGACTAGATGAATGGCACACCTTGAAGCTCACTGGCAATTTATTGTCCAAGGCTTCCTACTGTGACTCGGAGAAAGGGAGGAAACAATGGCAAGATGTCCAATATGTTCAGTATAGGGGCAATGACAAGGTGCAGACAGGGATATTTGATATTGATCCCTACTTCCTGGATAGTGCAGTAAATATAGTATGAAGTAATGACTTTTATATCTTACAAAATTCAGCTAACCAAGTTAACAAAGAATGTTATTAGAACACCCTTTAAGTATTTAACAGGTTCTGCAAACTCGCAGGAACATTGTTCCTGATTAACTTTCCTGCATCTCCTGTAGTAATGTTTTGTGTTGCAGACTTATCAGATCATGCTCACACAACCTTGTCAGATACATAACAACTAACATTAAAGAATGTTAGTGTTAACAATCATACAACTAACAATGTGGCAGCAGAGATGTAGGAATGTTTCTAAACAATTTTATGTCTCAGGACATGCAAAAAACTTGATAGAATCCTAGAATTCCTAGAACTACAAACTCTAAATTTTGTATTCTCTAAATTTATCCTCCTTTTTCACCTTCTTTGCACTACCCATTTCTTCACCTAAACAAGTAAATACCTGGAAGAAGGCCACAACGAGGTCAGCCACACACAGGTTGATCATGAATAGGTGCATGGGTGCGTGGTGCTTTCTCCTGCGCAGCAGCACCCACAGCACAAAGCTGTTCCCCAGAGTGGTAAGTGCCAGCACCAGGCTAAGCACTCCGATCTCAGCCTGTGCCAGAGCCTGGTCCCGTACCCTGGCTGCGCCCGGCTGCGGAGTGGGACTCCATGTCACCTCGGTGCTGTTCTGCGACGGCAGCAGCCACAGGAAGGTCTCATTGCTGCTGAAGCTACTGTTCAGGTTAAACAGAGAACGATTGGACTGAGCTGAATCCCCTTCCCAAGAGGCTGCTGTCATCCCTGTGGCCTAGAAACAAACATCATGGAAGTTAAAAAAGAATGGGGCGTGTACCTGCACCAATTAAGACACACTGTTTTCACAAACAGGCCTAAATCTTTTAATCGGATTTCAGTTGTCAGATTGCTATTCTCCTGAATTGCTCTCATTTAGAAGGATACATACAGAGGCAACAATGAAGAAACAGATTGCATATATCAAATGAGCTCATTAAAAAAGTACATCATCATGCTCAGCAGATTAACTGCGCAGCCTCAGCTATTGTTTTGGCAATGTTTTAGAAAGTGCTTAAGGCTCTCATTAAATTCAATCTGTCTTTTCAACCAAAACATGAATGCAATTAAATCTCCATCATGTCTCTTAAATCAGTTTTGAGGCATTTTCCCCTCACACATCAAAGTCAACATGAGAGATGGAGTGCATAATTAAAATAGACTTAAAATGCTAAAGTGGCCTTCAGAGCCTGTGAGGTCTGTTCTGTGTGTTCTTTCTCATGACTTTATGGTCATTTGCGCTGTCATTGTCTACACTTTTGACTTTCTTGCTTTGTCGTTCTTTCTTTGGCGTAGAGCAGGAGTATTCAACTAAAATTTGTAAAGGTCCTTTTACATAAAATTCCTTGCTTACAAAAGTCCAGATAAGCAGCTAACATGACTGGTGACCTTTTAATGCTTCATCATTAATGATTAGTTTGTAGATATACTTAAGAAAATTTGAAGTGAAGAATAAACCCTGCTGCTTTGTCTTTTCCTATTTGAACATTCTGTTTTCTTCATCACCTTTTAAACAAACCATGTTGTCAGTTTGCTGAAAAGACCAGGTAGGGTAAATCTGTGAAAGTCTGTGAAAGTCTCCACAGACCTAGTATCTGTAGCCCTGCTGATAGTCTCTGGTTCGGTTAGCTTCCTTCAGCAAAATAATTTACATATGTGCATTTGACCGGATAAGCAAAAGCAGATCTGCTACAGAAGCCAAGCTGGTTCATTTTTAAAAAACTAGAGTTAGAGCTGGTTCTTTTCATATGTTGATCAGCTCTGCTACAGTACTTTTTCAAAAACTGGATCGGCATCTGAACCGTGGCCCACTAGTTGATGACACCCGGTGTAGAGTAACAATAATCGCTGTCATCATGCTCATGAAGATGTAAAGAAAAATAAGTGCATGCCTTTTTTTTAATACTTCTATGACTTAGTAAGTGCTCTATAAAGCTTCTAAGTAGCTCTCAAGAGTCATCGATGAGGAAAAGGAATGACGTAAGATGGAAATGTAGTGGATAGAGTTCAAATGGGAAATTTAAAGAAACAATCAATAAGTGCTGACCAAACACTGGAGCTGTTCCTGGACTTGATCAGAATTTACTAACAAAGGGTACGGTAAATGCAAATGTTTAACAGTTCAGTGTGTGGTCTTATTATTGTTGTTGTTGTTCCTCTTTCGGTGCCAAAATCTGGTTTGCTGGTTGCAGATTCACAGTAAAGCCACTAAGAAATCTGTGTCAATATCACAACACATCCTGTGCAAATGTATATAATATACTTTTGAAATATCAAAATGAGAAGAAAGGGTATCACATTTGTGGATTTGAGGTTTGCATGTACAGTTTCTGTCACAAATTTCAGCATCATTTTCCAGAATCACGGGTTGGGTTTGTATTTTTTAGTCTTTATTTATTCCTGTTTATGAGTCTGGGTTTTCATTTCCCCAGGATATGCACTACATCCTTGTACGTCCGTGTTTTATGTGTGAAGCTATAAAAGAACAAGAAATTGTGTCAGACCAATTTGCATTCTCGTTTGTTAAACATAACAGTCTGTGAACACCTGTGCCCCAAGCAATCATCTAATCAGCCAATCATGTGGCAGCAGTGCAATGCATAAAATCATGCAGATACAGGTCAAGAGCTTCAGTTAATGTTCACAGCAAACATTAGAAAAATGTGATCTCAGTGACTGACCATGGCATGGATGTTGGTTTCAGATGGGCTGGTGAAAGTATTTTAGAAACTGCTGATCTCTTGGGATTTTCACGCACAACACTCCCTAGGGTATACACAGAATGGCCCGAAAAACAAAAAAACATTGTGAGTGATGGTTTTCCAGTCTTCAACTGTCCAGTTTTGATGAGCCCGTGCCCACTGTAGCCTCAGATACTTGTTCTTGGCTGACAGGACTAGAACCAGATGTGGTCTTCTACAGTTATAGCCCATCTGCCTAAGGGTTTGGTGTGTTGTGTGTTCTGAGATGCTTGTCTGCTCACCATGGTTGTAAAGAATGGTTACTGTAGCCTTCCTGTCAGCTCAAACCATCTGGCCATTCTCCTCTGACATCTGTTGTCAACAAGGCATTTCTGCCCACAGAACTGACACTCATTGGATGTTTTTTTTTGCACCATTCTGTGTAAACTCTAGAGACTATTGTGTGTGAAAATCACAGGAGATCATCCGTTTCTGACATACTCAAACCAGCCTGTCTGGCACCAACAACAAACAATGTTGAGAATGACTGAGTCACTGAGATCACATTTTCCCCATTCTGATGTGTTTGACATGTCTGAAGCTCTTAGCATGATTGCGTGATTGACTGGATAATTGTATGAATAATCAGGGGCACAGGTTTTCCCATTAAAGTGGCCAGTGAGTGCATGCTCAACTCTCGCTCACAGTTTTATCCTCTTTCTCCTGTCTGTTATCTTGTTTGTATTAAACTAGTAGAGTCCTGTGAGTGTTTTTCTTTTACAAAAAATATAAATAGCTTGCATAATCAGTTCACATAAGATGCAGTCGACCTCGGACAATCAAGATATTTAAAATCATGAGTTATGGAACTGATAACCAGCTGATCCACAACCCCCAAGTCTATCTTTCCGTACAGTACTCCCAAACAGACGTCATACTTTCCTTCATGCCTGCACGCACATTCCCACCATGCCGCTAGCTAAATGCTTCCCGCGAAACATTCCCTCTATTCGATCAACTTCCTGAAAGTAAGCTTCACAGGTGCTAACACTGTGTCCATTTGGGAATCTCAAAAGATCTCTGCAGCAACTAGCGCCATGAAGTGTGCTAGAAATTGAAGCAGCCTCCAACTGAGCTCCAAAAATCAACAACAATTCTGGCTTTATTCCTACGTCTCTTCCATTAGAAACTAGTTTGCCATTTTATATAAGTGCTCTTGCTACACAGAGCGCTTTCTTTTTCTTAATTTCCTTTCTCTCTCTTTTTCACTACAGTCTGCTCAAGAACAGCAGCAGCCAGCGATAAGTTTCGAAATATATTTCAAAATCCCTGTTGCGCTCCTCTATGAGGTCAAAGGGGTGAAAGATAACATGGAGATGGTGAGTAAGGAGGTCTGGGCCAACCACTGAAACAGCAGCATTTTCACCTGCTGCTCATCTGTTTATCTCCTGCTACCGATCTGCTCTGTCTCTCTCTCTGTCTTATTTTCCTACTCTTGACCTCGTTATTTGTGCTGTGTTCCCTAAAAAAGCCCCACGAAAAAAAATTGACAATATATAATCAAGTGATCTGTAACTCCATTTTTTCTTAAAACAGAGATTAATAATATAAGGATAGGATTTGGGGAAATAAAGAGATCTGGACGATGAGGTGAGGAAGCAATACTGTGTGTGTGTGTGTGTGTGTGTGTGTGTGTGTTGTATGGATAGGGGACGTTGTGAGGTGGAGATGGAGCTGTTTATTTAATATGGTTATTTAATACAGTTTTGTTTATTTAATACAGTTTTGTTTATTTAATATAATTTTGACAGTTAAAAAGCCAAGGAGACGAGCTTCTACACCTTGACAGAGAAATTTCATTTCACACTTCCTAGTTCTCTTCCTAAAGTGATACTGCCCCTGGGTTGTACAATTCTCACTATTCATAACACCCCCCACCCCCCACCCCATGTTTTGTGCGTCTCTTGAGAAAGAAAAACCTCAATGGCAAATGAAAAACTAGTGCACGTGTTTCACCGCTCAGCATCTGGTTGGCTCTTCTGTTTGGCTAACCCACTTCCACCCATTTCTCCTTTAATGTTCAACCTCATGTGGTCAGTGACCCCCAGGCCCTGTTAGGATCTCTCCTATAGTCCTATAGGCAGACACACCTTCATTCCTCTCCAGTATTCCAGGATTATGTTTAGTGACCAGGAGAGTTTTGTTTGTTTTTCTTTTGAGTAACAAAATTTATGCACCTTAATGGCTAAATTTTCTTGAGTTCTGAATAAGGACTAAAAGGTCATTCTGAGAAAAGATGACCACTTCTTGCTATATTTTGTAATGTTGTCATGCCAATAAAGCAAGCATAGGGCTGGAAGGTAAGTGTGTGTGAGACGGAAGGAGAGAGAATTTAGTGACTCTGGAGCAAACATACATTTGCTTTCATCTTGGAAACAGGCCCAAATATGCACTAATAACCAGGGCATACACATATTAACCACTCATAAACTGCCTTGTTCAAACACTCTGCTGCATAATGTGTTACACTACACATAAAACCATATCATCTTCTTCTTAATACGTCTTTCCCCTTGGCATCGATGACAGATTACTATTTTCTTGTTACTAAAATCAAATCTTGTACTCCTTCATCTTGCTCTTAGTCCACAACTCCCCCTCCCCCACACACACACAAACACACACACACACACACACACACACACACACTAATGCGGCAGCATTCACTGACCCAAGAGACCTAGAGTGACTTTGAAACCACTTTCAGCTGAAAATCTTTCTCAAAGTTCTCCATTACATTGAACATCACCTTTAAAGTGTTTTCATACTTCCTTTTTGAAGTAGATGAACTTGACCTGTACTTGTACACCTGTATATCTGCCCACTGGACTTTAGTCTAATTTACAAGCTTGAAACCAGTTTTATTCATACTTATAGCTATAAAATTAAGGCTATTGTTTTTTTTTAAGGGCCGGCATGCTAGTGCGGCAGGTAACATTGCCACCTCGCAGCTCCAGGGACCCCAGTTTGATCCTGACCTCTGGTTACTGTCTGTATGGAGTTCCTGTGCATTTTATCCTCGTGTCTGTGTGGGTTTCATCTGGGTTATCCGGTTTCCTCCTCCCAAGAACATGCCGGTAGGTAAATATACGAAATTGGCCCAAGGTGTGAATGTGTATGTGCTGGCATCCCTTCCAGTGTGTGTTCCTGCCTCACACCCAGTGACCCTGAATAGGCTTCAGACTCACCATGACCCTGACTAGGATAAAGCAGTTTCTGAAGATGAATGATCCTAATGTATTAGAAGTGGACAGAAATGCTACTGGTCATTTTAAACATTTGTATCTGCCTACTGCACAACAGTTAAAAAATGTTTATATAGTAACAGTGGCCAAAAAAACCTACACATGAACCCGCAGCTATTTGTATGTAGGTCAATATTTCACCCAGGGAGAGAGCGGTCAACATCTGTACCATTGCCCAAGGAGTCAGCAGGAGCCATCAACTTCCCAAATCTGAATTCACTGAGGCATTGATGCACCACACATTAACTTCACCAACAATTTTAGAGTGCCTTCACTATTTTATTTTGCCTACTCAAAAATAAGATCTGGTGGTCCATTTTCATTTTTTTTATGTACTAGTGTCAGAATAACGCTCGACTCCAGCAGTTGCCTCACTACTGCAGTAACCTTTTTAACATTTTATCCACTGTTTATCCCCAGCGGAGACTTAGCAGAGGTAACGGTTCTTCCAAAGTCACACCCTAGCAATGTGTGACTTTATATACAATTATAAAGGAATGTGCTTCAATAGTTCCAGGACAGACTGTATTTCTGACCATATACAAAATGTCTAAAGGACCAGCTCAACTCCTGTGCCAATACAAATCTGACAAAAAGAGGTCATAGAACATAACCTCCAAACAAATGTGCTATGAATGCCCACTGAGTCTCATAATTACACATGACATACCCAACACATAGGTCACTAACGCACAAGCTTAACAAAGGGCACCTAATTAACCTAAAAGAGACAACTCAAATCAAAGTTCCTTTCACTGACATCTCCCATACATGACTTTACAGCAAGAATAAGAGAAATCAAGCACGGCGCATGGAAATACAGCCCTGCAGCAATGACTGTATAAACAATACAGCAACCCGAACTGTTGCACTCATTTTTTCAGCACCGTGTGTCTGCCAAACAGAAACGCTGTTTTCTTTAATTATGCAAAAACTCTGCAAGCTGCAGTGTGAATAGCCTGTGCAACCTGCTGAGTAATTTCCACTTATTTTCAATTGGGATTTGTTGCTAATAAATCAAGAGCTGCCTTGTTTTTTCTTTGCACTTTTCGGGATTTTTTAAAAACTTACTCAAGAATTCAACAAATAATGTGAATTCAAGCTACGCGTTTTAGTAAACATCAACAACAGCAAATGTTTATAGACCTAATGATACAATCTAGTTACAAAACAACAGCAGCAGCAACAACAACAACATCAACAACAACAATAATAATAATGATAATGATGATGCAGTTGTAATAATAGTGATTTATATTACTATAGTACTACTTTGTTGGTATTATTATCCACTAATTAACTTAGAAGTGATTGTTAGGAACCAGTTGCTACATCTTCAAGCATCCTGAACTGTGTAAACAGAGAGCGTGGGAATATCTGGGCTACACAGGAACATCTGCAGAGCCGCAAACTACACCACTACAAGTTATGACAAGAGGGTATGAATTTCTTTATTTCTTTATGAATTTCTCATATTTCTTATCCACATGTATCTCTATCTATCTATCTATCTATCCATATATATATATATATATATATATATATATATATATAACATATATAACAAATGGACTAAATGGGTACGTTTTTAGAGTCATTCTAATGTCAGTAATTTGATTAATATATATATATATATAGATACATAGATACATGTGGATAAGAAATATTCATACCATCTTATATCACATATACATGTTATAAGTACTCCATGTATAAGATTACTCAAACTGTCAGTGCAGTCTTACTAGTGTAGCCCTGAGAGTGTGATCTTAAAGCCCTGTTAAAGGCACAGAGCCCAGCAGAGTGATGTGAGCACTGCCCTGAGCTGGGGCTCTTACTGACCTGGTCAGTCGCTGGACTGCTGCAGCTCTGTCCCCGCGCTCAGTGCTCAGTGCCGCTGTTTACTCCACACTGCTGTCCTAAAGAACCCCGACTCCGCTCTCTTCATATTCATCCGCGCCTGAGCGGGCTTTCCATTCTCTCATTCTGCCATCAGTCTCTTCCCTGGCCACGGTTCATTCACACTTTCGCTGAAGTACACTGAACACCCGAGCTGCCAAGGCATTATAGTGCTTGGACCCTGAGCTAAACTTCTCTACAGTATTATTAATGGACCAGATGGACTAAAGCTCAGTAATATTTCATTAATCACAACTCCGGAAAAAAAGAAAGAAAGAAAGTAAGAAAGAAAGAAAAACAGGACCAGGTTTCCATGAGCTATCGATTGTTGGCGTTTTCCCTTCTCTATTTATGTGTTCTTATGGCTCCTGCGTCTCCTCCCTCCAGTGCTCTCTCTCTCTCTCTCTCTCTCTCTCTCTCTCTCTCTCTCTTTCTGTGTGTGTGTGTGTGTGTGTGTGTGTGAAGTGGAAGATTACAGTTTTGCAGATTAGTATCAATATTCCGTTAGTGATTTGATTGATCATAATTAATCTTAAGTCAGTAGTTTAATTAGAGTCAATATCATGTCAGTGATTTGATTGATCATAATTAATCTTAAGATGGTAGTTTAATTAGAGCCATTCTAATGTCAGTAATTTGATTAATCAATATCAGCATTGTCAGTAGTTTAATTAGAATCAATATGATGTCAGTAATTTGATTAATCAGCATCAGCATTGTCAATAGTTTAATTAGAGTCAATATCATGTCAGTGATTTGGTTGATCATAATTAATCTTAAACTGGTAGTTTAATTAGAGTCATTCTAATGTCAGTAATTTGATTAATCAATATCAACATTAAGTTGGTAGTCTAATCAGAATCAATATTCTGTCAGTGATTTGTTTGATCATTATTAATCCTATGTCAGCAGTTTAATTAGAGTCAGTATTATGTCAGAACTTGATTAATCAGTATCAGCATTGTCAGTAATTTAATTAGAATCAATATCATGTCAGTGATTTGACTGATCATAATTAATCTTAAGTCAGTAGTTTAATTAGAGTCAGTCTAATGTCAGTAATTTGATTTATCAGCATTAATTGAGTAGTTTAATTAGAATCAATATCACGTCTGTGATTAATCAGTATCAATATTAAGTGAGTAGTTTAATTTGAATCAAAATTACATCAGTGATTTGATTAAAGAGTATTAATATTAAGTCAGTAGTTTCATTAGAATCAATATTATGTCAGGGACTTGGTTAATCATAAACAATATTAATTCAGTTCAATCTTATTTGTATAATGTTTTTAACAATGGACACTGTCACAAAGCAGCTTTACAGAAATATATAAATTCGGGATATAAATTTTAAACGTATAAATTTATCCCTAATGAGCAAGCCCTAGGTGACTGTGGCAAGGAAAAACTCCCTGAGACTTCATGAGGAAGAAACCTTGAGAGGAACTAGACTCAAAAAGGAACCCATCCTCATCTGGGTGACCCTGGAGAGTGCAATTATAAATAAATCCCTTCTATAACTGTGTATTACATGGTCAAAAAGTGCAATTGCGTAACCAGGGAATTCATTACAGTTTTAACATGAAGTCTATTTTGTTGAACTGTTATCAACTGTTCACTGATGGAGACTTGAGTGCAAAACTGTTCGTGGCAGTTGCAGTCCTAAAGCTATCATTGTAGTCCTAAGCCATCGTAGCAAGACTGTTCATATCAACTGCAGTCCAAAGCCATCTTCACGGTTTTCAAGTGGTACCATCCACACTAATCTCATGTATCTTTAGGCTGTCTGTGTGGGGCCATCCTCAGCAGCAGCAAATGATTTCCATGTGATGAGAACTCCAACCAGAAGTAGGGCATCGGGATGGATCAGGCAGGTCCAGAGAGCAGAAGGAGTCAAGATCACTGGTATCTCAGGAGTAGCATGTGTAGCTCAAGAGAGAGGGAGAGAGAGAGAGAGAGAGAGAGAGAGCAAGAGATTAAGTCCATAGTTTGATTAAAATCAATATTAAGTCAGTAATTTAATTAATTAAAATCAATATTATGTCAGTGATTTGATTGATCAGTCAGTGACTTGACTCACTCTTAAGTCAGTAGTTTAAGCATAATCAATATTAAGTCAGTAGTTTAATTAGAATCAACATTACATCAGTGATTTGATTAATCAGTATCAGTATTAAGTCAGTAAAGTAATTAATCAGAATCAGTATTAAGTCTGTTTTGATTATTTAAAATCCATATTACATCAGCAATTTGATTACTCCTTATTGAACTAGTAGTTTGATTAATCAAAATCAATATTAAGTCTAAATTCAGCATTTATCAGTTGTACCTGCTGCACCACTGTGCTGCTCTTATTATCTACATTTGTGTAAATAAGTAACAAGTTTGTATTGTGGGAACTGTCTGTTAGCAAGCAAGCTCGCTTGTATTAGACGTTACTGTAACATTTGAGAAATGTAAATATACAGTAGCTTCAGAAATAGCTTTAGTTAATGTTTGCCTACTTTTTTGGTTCCTGTGAAAAAGGCACACTAACTTACTGTTAGCACTCAAAATGATCGTGGTACTTTTTTTTCACTTTTCTTTCATAATTTAAGCAAATTTAGGAGTTTGTAGTTTTGTACTTGAGTAAAGAATATGATGTAATTTTCTTAATGACGCTGAGAATTTGAACTTCACACATACAAAGTCATTTGCACAGAATGTCAAGTGTGACCTTTTCTGTCACCACATATCTTTACTTTTAGTAAATTGTTAATATATGACAACAGTTTATGTGTGACTCACATGCAGGGTCAATGACAATGCTTACTCCTGTTAATTTTAGCCGTCTATGGCAGAAATAGACTCTGAGAAAGAGCCTGAGAAACATTACCTGGTTCTCACAATAAACCTGCCAATCTCCTGAGGATTGATCAGCCCACATAAGAGACGCCACGTCGAGATCAAGAGACGAAATAAGTACATTCATTCTGACAGCTTCATTTGGCAGTAGAATTAATCATATTTCATAGAATGGTGAACATATGGCAATACTAAGACTTGTAACTTGAATATCCAAACACAACTCATATTATGTTTCTGAACATGATTTAAACACCTGCTCTTCTGACAGGAACCATGCAGAAAAAAGTCAAAACAAATTCACCAGCTGTATTTTTCCTTCACTTTGCAAGAGCTTAAAACACTTTTGTGTTATCCAACAAAAATAGAGATTTCCACCAAGCTCTGTTCTTCCTCCCACCAGGTCCCTATCTGTCCATATGAGAGATCAGTAACAAAAGGAAACAAATGGGGAAAGAGCGGTATTGTTTTAGATGTTGAAATTGTGCTGTACCGGAGTGGGAGAGCTGGAGTGAATAAGTGGGAGATCTGTGATGTTTGGGTAAGTACTGACCCTCAGTGGTGGATTTATGTGAACTTTGTACCCCCTCACCCTGACCACAGAGACACTGGCATGGTTTGGCTGACCTGGTGCATGCAGCCTCCTGTCTTTTGTCAGTGTGAAACAGACTTCTTTCACACTTCAAAGGCTGAGTGTGTGTCCATTATGTGTTATGCATGCTCCAGTGTTATGTGTGCTCTATCTCTGTGGGCTTTGGCATTTCCTCCCAGTCTCTTCTTCTCTTTTCACTCTTTTTTTCCACGAACATAGTTATTAATCGATATTTAAGGAAAAACCCACCCTAAACGACTTGCTCATTAATCTTTATAATTAACATGAGATCTTCATTGGCATTCAAGATTTATTTTGTAATACAATTATGTGAACATGTTGGCATGTAGGACTATTTTCTCTTTGATTAACCGTTTCCTACATTACCCACAATGCTGTTTGAAGACCTGCTGATAGTAGTACCAGTGGGATTTAGTCCTCGTTTCATCTCTACCTAAAGAGAGTGATGCTTTAGTCATTTAGTCTTTTCAGCTCGCTCACCTCTTCCTCTGCACACTCTGCTCAAACACATAAAGTTCTAAATCTTCATCTTTCGTGCTAATACCACCGTCAACACCATGGAGCTAGTCGTCTCTTAGATTGCTAACTACTTGAGCTGAGTCTCATTTGTAACTTGTGCAATTGCATCTTATAGCTGCATTGCATTCTGGAACTTTGAGTCCGATGTTTGCTGTCTGCCCTTATTCATACAGTAGATTTCTCATTAATGTCCAATTGAGCATTGCTGGAAGATGGTGAATGAGAAAAGAAGCACTTTTTCTCCTAATAAATGCCAATGTTCCCCTGTGGCATCCGAGCAGCAGACCTTCGCTAAAATTAGTGAAAATACAGCACCAAACATCACTTTAACACCAATTTAGCATCACTGAATACATCACAAATATTTGAATATAAACATGTTTTTCAGAGTGGACTTTACCTTTAAGTCAGTAGTTTGAGGAGTTATTTTCTGTGTTATGCTCCATCGCTATGTAAATCCATTACACACTCAGGACCGCTCCGTGCTTGAAGACCTTTTTACACACCTTTTCTGTGTAATTCACTGTAATTACAAAATGATAAGCTTTAAAATTAATACCTAAATAATGAGCTTAAGGGGTTTAAGAGAGAGTTTAAGGGGTTAACATTAATAGCAGACTGCTTACCTCAACAGAAGTACAGTTTGTGTGTGTGTTTTTTTTTTTAGTATTGACGCATGTATTGATGTAGGTCTGGTTTTACAGGCTTTCTTTAGGCACTAGGCATGCCTGGCTTTATAAAAATACACTTTTCATCAGCACTCAAAAGGTTGAGTGGGAGTCCGTTTACACATCAGCAGTGCTGGTAGAACTGGTGCTTCAGAGTCCTGCACAGCTGACTGAAACAAGAGAGAGAAACAAAGAGAGAACCTATGTTAGATGATTTTGGATGTTTATGAAGAACGTAAGGTTTCTTCTCACCATTCCTGTTTTTTAGTGTTTCTCCAAAACAAAGTTTGTCTTCTCCTAGTTGGCGTTGTGTTATCATTAACATTGTTATTCTGATCAGCTCTCCCTCCATCCTCTCCAAAAATTACTCTACATCCAGGCAAACTATACACCAAGGACTCTCTGTGCAAACACACATTTGGTGCACACATGGTTGGAACTTATGTAAATAAGATGACAAATGAGCAACTCTTGTGAGCTTACTCAAACTGTTGGCAGTGGTATGAGTCTTCTCTGGGAGGGGGCCACGTCTGTCTTCAGCCCCCCAAAAAATGACTCTCAGCATGGGCCATTTCCCAAACGCTCTGCTGACCTTCTCTGTCAACGCTGTGTGAGAGTGTGTTCCGGAGACAGGCATTAGATTTGCACTAACATTCCTGTTGCTCCGTAGTTATGTTAGTTTTTTTTATGCTCTGACAGTGAGGTAATGCCTTCGTTTGTGTCTCTACACATTAGTATACAGCCAGTATGTGTAGATGCCCTGAACCTTCCCATATTAGCTACGTACAGTACGTGAAGCCAGGGCCACATTATACTCTGTCATTGTAAATTACAGGCAACTTAAACATGTTATTATTTTGTGATATACATATGTCAAACAGTTCTAGTGTTACATAAATACACACAATCAGAAATAATCGCAATTAACTAAAATGGACAGCTACACCCTCCTTGACCTACCCCCAATGTTTGGACTATAACATGTTTGGAGAATAATGATTGTTATATATGATGATCAGCCCCGTGGTCATGGGGGGAGGTCAGGGAGGGTGTAGCTGTCCACTGATATGCCGAATAAAACCAGCTGAAATATGTCTGTTTGATCCAAATGTAATGGTCAAACATGTGGGCCTATGTTTACAACTCATTAGATAAGTTATTTCCCCACTTACTAAAATGGTTTGGATTGTTGTGTTTTGGTGGCAAGAGTTTCCACAGCAAGTTTCTCATATGTAGGTTGTCTCTACATAAAATGACACATAAGTCAGGCACACAAAAAAGGAAACGCAAAAGGGAAGAAGGCATTAGAATGAGCTATAGTTCAATTATGGGTTATAGCCATTTACATTTTGTGGGCTGTTTGTATATGTGTGTTAGTGTTTCCTTGGGGGCCTTTTTTAAATGGTTTGTCCCAGGCTTGGGCAATATGCACAGTGAGCCTGATGGTAAGCCATGCTCTGTTATGTATGGAGGATAACAGTAAGGGTTAAATTTTCAGGTTTGTAAGAGCATATGGAAGCCAGGTTTCGCCACAGGCATAACATCGTCTTTACTTAATGTTTAGGGAATTCATGGTTATTACAGTATGTGATGATTTGGAAGATCTACATATAAAATGGCTGGTTCTTTTAAAACCTATAAATGAATAATATAAATGACTGATACGTGCATTGCAGTTCTTAGGGGAAAACAGAGGTATGGAGTTCTGGAAGCAAGACTAGTGGCTCAATTCCAAGTGAAATGTCACTCCCAAGTTGGGCCTCAGGCTATGCTTACACTGACATTTTATTAGAAATCACATTTTAAGCAAACAATAGATGTCCATATTAATGTGATCCCCAATAAAGAAGGCATATTACTTCTTCCTAGTATACTTTTAGGATTCAGTTTAACTTTTAATATTTGATTTTAGGCAATACAAAAAAAAAAAAGATATGTACACACATTCAGATTGATCAAGCAAGCTCCTGAAGGCATGCACACTCCTCATTTATGCAATGACAAAGTGAGAGCTTTTCTATTTTTCATGCTACATATCTGTTCTCTGTGTCCTCTATCACTGCTTCACACACACACACACACACACACACACACAGACCAATTCACTTTCAGTTTTTTGTTAAAGCAGTGCAACCACATGAGCTTCATTAGTCATTATTTGATTAATATATTGTGTCTTAATTAAAAGAGGTAGCATCTTTATCATCTTCTCCCCACTTCAATGCTGCTTCATTATGCCTATTTTTCATTGTTGCCTTAGTGACTAATCCTGCCCTTGTTCTGTGAGTGCTGCAATAATTACAGCCAGTGTCTACCTAGGCTTATCTAAGAGAATGATATAATGCAGCTCTACATATCAGATCAGTAGAGTATACCTATTCACCCCCTTCCACTTTTCCATATTTTATATATAATATAATATAATATATATATATATATATACACACACACACGTCAATGTGTATATATACACGTGTGTGTATGTGTGTGTGTGTGTGTGTCTGTATTAGTTGAAAGCAATGCACCCGTGTGCAAGTAAAAAGTCACATGATCTCAATATGAATACAGCTGTTCCTGGTAGGCCTCAGAGTTACAGAATGTAGACAACATACCTATACAAACAGCATCACTAAGACCAAAGAGCTATCAAAACAAGTACGGGACAAAATTCTGGAAAGGTATCAATTGGGGTTGGTTCTTAAAAATATCCCAAACTTTGAACATCCTGCAGAGAACCATTAAATCCACTATTACACATCCTGCAGAGTACAATTAAATACAACGGAAAGAATATGGCACAACTGCAGTTCTACTTAGAGGAGGCCATCCAAAGTGTCAGTGACTGTGTAAGGAAGGCTTTAGTAAGAGAGGCAACCAAGAAGCCACAGCTTAGATGGCAGAAGCTGGACAATCATAGCCCAGACACAAAGCTGGGCTTCATGGAAGAGTGGCAATAAGAAAGCCATTATTGGAATAAAGAAGGCATATGAAATCTCATTTGGAGTTTGTCAAAAAGGCATGTTGGACACTCAGCAAGCATGTGGGTCTCTGGTCTGATGAGACTAAATTTGAACTTTATGGCAGTAGCACAAAGCGCTACCTTTGGCAGAAACCCAACACTGCTCACTACCCTGAGAACACCATCCCTGCAGTGAAGCATGGTAGCATTGTGTTGTGGGGATGCTTTTCAGCAGCAGGGACTTGGACACTGGTCAGGCTTGAGAGTAAAATGGATGAAGCCAAATACAAGGCACTCCTAGAATTTCTACCGAAGCTGGTTTTTATAAAGTATTGACCCAGGGGGTTGAATACTTATGCAACCAACAAACATTGGTTTGTATGTTGGTACATCAAATGGTAAAGATCCCAATGAAATCAATGAAATGAATGATTTAAATTGGTTCAAAGCTTGTAACACTTTAAAATATTGAAAAGTCCAAGCGGGATGAATACTTATGCAAGGAATTGTAGAAGCCTGTCTAAATCCTCCACCAGCAACTAGCATTGGATGTTTGCCTGCAACACTGTTTATTCATAGATTTGCATGGTTCTCTGTAAGCCAGTCATGCACTGGAACACATGACAGTAAGGTTACACCAGGTGGACAGGCAGCTGTGCTCCTTCTAGGGAATGCACAGGAATGTGCCCATAATTGTAACCAGCATACAGTGGAGTAAAATCAGAATAATACTACAGCATGAGAAATGAGTTAGACACAAGGCATGCATCTGCATAATTACTCTGCTGGGAAGTGTGTCAAGCATGTCATTGACACTGCACCGGCTGAATGGATTTAGCCTTAGACAGCACCACCACTGTGAACTTGGAGGAAGCACATTGTCATTAAATGTCATCTGCTGTGACTGTTACAGACAATATGGACTAGGATTGATGAGGGTGATTCAATGATTGAGGTGCCATTTAGCTCTTGTTACACTTAATAATTAAACACTTAATAATTTTTTTCAGTTGACATTGAAATTTTTTCTTCCTATAATCTTTGGAAAATTCAAATGATGAACCTTCCTGAAATATTTCAAAGGAGTACATGTGTTCAGGTAACAGGGTTGAGTGAATATTTACTTTACATTCAAATTTTAAATGTAATATCAGGAAACAAATGGCACCCCAAACGTGGAACCACCAATAAAATGAATGAATGCTAGTGTAGTGAAACTTAGCCTATTGAGTCAGGCTGCATCTTTGGATTTTCTAGCAATACAATTATAAAATTTTATCATAAACCGCTCACTGTGTTTTCATCTCAGAACAATATAACAGGTATGTTTACACAGGTGTGGGTACAAATACTTTTCACAAAGCTACACTGTAAAAAAAAAATTGACTGTAAATTTGACAGTAATTTACTGGCATCAGGGTTACCAATAAAGTACTGTAAACATTTGCAGTAAACAACTCTAAGCATATTTAAAGTAAAGTAATGTACTATCTTACATAGTATAAATTACACATAAAGATAGTTGAGCTAGTTGTGGTGGCTCACTGGTTAAAGTTTTGAGTTACAGATTAGAAGGTCTGGGTTCCAATCCCAGACTGCTATAGGTTGGGTCCTCACAGCAGGACCCTTAAGTATCAGCTCAGTTGTATCCCACACCAAAGGTCATGTGTTTTAAAGCATCAGCCAAATGAGCAAATGTGCTGGATTATGTCTTATTTTATACTATCTAATATATTACAGTACTTTATTGGCAACTCTGTTGCCAGTAAATTACTGTAAAATATTTGCAGATTTTTTTTTACAGTGTATGTAAGGTCAAAATAACCGGAACATAATATTTGTAATATGAATGTAACTTTTCAAGTGATTTTTCATGTTTGTTGGATTATTGAGCCAAGAAGATAAGGTTACTTTTTCCAAAAAGGTTTCCAAACAGATCATCAGGATGAACAAAGTACAGTAACAGCAAAAATGAGTTAAAAACAGTGGAACAGTTCTTGCTTCTTTTTAATCATATGTTTAAATGAACACATACTGTATAATATTTTCACATTCTACACTTACATACACAACACTGACTAGGCAAATTATCCCAAATCTCCCAAACTATGGGAAAAGCAATACTGAGAAGCAATGTTGATATAAAATAAAGGAAAATAAATAGAAGAATAGTTTTAAAAAAAAAGTGCCTTGTCTTGCTAGAGACACTCACCATCCATTTTAATAGGAACACCTGTACACCTGCTCATTTATGCAGTTGTCCAATCAGCCAATCAAGTGGCAACAGCACAATGCATAAACTCATGCAGATACAGGTAAAGAGTTTCAAGTAATGTTCACATCAAACATCAGAATGGGGAAAAAAGTGTGATCTCTTACTTTACTTCACTGTTACTTTAACCATGGCATGGTTGTTGGTGCCAGATGGGGTGGTTTGAGTATTTCAGACACTGCTGATCTCGTGGGATTTTCACACACAACAGTCTCTAGAGTTTTCTGAAATACTCAAACCAGCCCGTCTGGTACCAACATCCATTCTAATGTTTGATGTGAACATTAACTGAAGCACTTGACGTGTATCTGCATGATTTTATGCATTGTGCTGCTGCCACATGATTGGCTGATTAGATACCTGCATGAGCGTGTGTACAGGTGTTCCTATTAAAATGGACAGTGAGTGTATGCCACTAGAGCCAGTGTATATAAAATATTATGTTACATTATGTACCTCTAAGTAGGTCAACTGTCATTCTGGATTGGACTGAGCTCTATAAACATTGACATTTAATTAAGACAGTAGTAGAGGAGGCAGATGGTTCACTCTGCAGGTGTATAAATCCAGAGAGGCGTAAGGGCAGCTGAGCAGATAGCCAGAGAGATGAATGGAGAGGATAATGATTCGTAGATTAATGGTGAGGGGGAGAAGTGTGATTTCTCATCACATACAGAACCCAGGAAAAACATGTAAGCTTCATGTCATGCATTCAAACCATTCTGGCTGAGAAAACACAGCTGCTATAGAGGCTGCATGCCAAACCAAGCTATAGATAGGCCACTTTATCAAAAGTGATAAAGACAATTTTCCCTTGAGTCCTCTGAGTAGACTGTGGTCCTAATATCAGCTGACTTAATTGTAATTAATGAGCCTTCAGTTATCATCATTAGCAGCAATCAGTAAAGGTGGAGATCCATTCTAATCATTCAGTTCCCTGGAAGCCTTTGGAGGTTTAACTGAATGACCCAGGCTGTGTGCGCTGTTGTTTTCGTGTGAGGCCGTCTGCTGGGTGTGATTGGGTTGAGTGGAGCATTGGAAGTGCTTCATTAAGAGAGTTCGCTGTTTGCATCTGCAGCATTCATTGAAAAACTGAGAGATGATTTCCTTCATTTCCTTCACTTTGTCTTGCTGTGTCATGTCCTGATTATTGCCTGTTACTTGGGTCTTTGCAGTTCACAGCCCAAAGCGGAGATTTACATCAAAATATGGGAGATGCTACACTCTATAGCCTTTTCAGCCACCAGGTTGCAAAGGCACCGTCAATTAATCAGTTCCACATTCACCACTCTATTATGTCCAGCCATGTTGTCTTGGCAACATAAGAAATGCAAGCTGGGTTACAAGAGAAAACATGTAAATTGGTAATATACAGACTGGATAGCAGTTTTCTCTCTAACAGGGAGAATCTGAGCTTCTTTGGGTTTGGTTAATAGAAATGTGTTGTTTGGATATAGCAGGATATAGCAGGATATGGTTGGTTACAATGTCTTCCATTAATATTAAACATAAATCTGATTATGTCCTCTCCTAGGTTTGTCACATGATTCAGTACTTAAGGTTGGGGAATATGTGTATTTTGTAGATTATGGTACAAGCTTGACCTTTTAGGCTTGACCCATGCTGTGGTTATGTTGTGGTTATGCTGTGGCACTGGAGAGCTATTGATCAAATATACATGAATTCCTGTTTAAATGAATGCCTTGTTCTTCAACCATGCCCTATTTAGCTGTGATTCACTGGAGAAAAATGACCAGTTCCCCTTGGTCAAGGTTGGGGCTAATTTCACATAGGTGGTTTTATGAATACTGTATGTATCCAGCCAATATCACATGGAATTACAGGACAGAAGCCTATATATCTTTAATTTTTGCTCCTAATTGGGAAAGGAAGTAGATGCTAGAACTGTTTGGGAGGTTTAAAAGCATTTTTATGTTTGTGCATGTCTCCTGTGATAAATGTTCAACTAATAGAAAGCTTTTTCAGTAACGCAAATAATTGGACTGAGGAATAAACTCTCTGACTGAAAGCATCGAAGGAGGGGAAGAGGAGGCAAACATCAACACCACATACACTGTTTGTTTCTTTCTGGTAATTGGCTTAGGTCCGTCAGGACACACAGGTCCCGGTTCAGGGACGGCTTTTTTTTTTTTTTTTTTAAGGAACGCAAAAATAATAAGACTCTTAAACATCTGCTGATTGCATTGCCTCATACACTGCAACTGTACAGTGTATATACATCATTTATAATAATACAATTTATAATATACCTGCTCATTCATAATGTTCACATCAAACATCAGAATGGGGAGAAAATGTGATCTGAGTGACTTTGACCGTGGTATGGTTGTTGGTGGCAGATGGGCAGATTTGAGTATTTCATAAACTGCTGATCTCCTGGGATTTTCACACACAACAGTCTCTAGAGTTCTGAAAGGAACAAAAAAGAAAACATCCAGGGAATGGCAGTTCTGTGGGTACAGACAGATGTTGACGAGAGAGGTCAGAGGAGAATGGCCAGACTGTTTCGTGCTGGTACAAAGACTACAGTAATTCCAATAACCACTCTTTACAGCCGTGGTGAGCATAAAAGCATAACAGAATGCACAACACAGCAAACCTTGAGGTGAATGGGCGACAACAGCAGAAGACCACATCAGGTTCCACTCCTGTCAGCCAAGAATAGGAATCGAAACTGGATGGTTGAAGATTGGAAAAACATCACCTGGTCTTTTTCCAATCTTCAATTATCCAGTTCCAAAAACATGACACAGTAAAAACATGTCACTAACATCACATTTTTGCCCAACCTGATGTTTGATGTTACATGCTACTTCTTGAGTTCGCTCGCTGCTGCTGGGGGTGGCCTCATATGGACGGCCTGAAGAACCGTTTGGATTGTCGGGGATGGTGCCAACTGGGAACTGTGGAGATGGCTTGGGGATCACATATGGGGAGCTGTACTGTAATGGTTTGGGACTGCGATTGCTGTAGTGGCTTTGGGGCTGCAGTTGCCACGAGCACCTTCGTACTCAGGACTCCATCAGTGGACGGTGGATAGATTTTAACCAACAGGACTTCTTGCAAAAACTGTGATGAATTTACTGGTTGCTCAGTAGCACTATTTGTCCATATAGTACACAATAATAGAAGAGATTTATTTATAATTGCACTATCTGTGCACCCAGGTGAGGATGGGTTCCCTTTTGAGTCTGGTTCCTCTCAAGGTTTCTTCCTCATATCGTCTCAGGGAGTTTTTCCTTGCCACCGTCGCCTCTGGCTTGCTCATTAGGGATAAATTCGCAAATTTACTATGTAAATATATATATATATATATATATATATATATATATATATATATATGTATATATATATACACACACACACACACATATATATATATATATATATGCTGTAATTCTTTACACACGCACCGCTTTAAACCAGTGGCACTAATGTAGATAATGTAGATAATGATAATGTACATTGAGTCTATTGCTGTAAAGTGGATACACGGCACGCAAGTAAAATTTTCATTGCATATTGTACACTGTACTAGCGCACATGACAGTAAAACGTGACATTTGGAACTTCTTCTAAAGCCATCTGCACACTTGGTCAATGGCAATGATGCTGACTAACCTGCATTGCTAGACAGCAAAATATAATACTCTTGAGAACAGAACAACAAAGGTCCTGGCTTCCAGCAATGTTAAAGTCTTTATAGGAAATATTATTGCTGTTGTTCAAAGATGCTAAGCCATCATGTTTCAGAAGAATGCCTAACAAAACCAGGTTCAGAAATGATGTTTGAGTTGCTGTGACACTAATTATTGAAAATACTCTCTATCTCTTATTAGTTGCTTGATTCAACCGTTATTTCCAAATGTAAGGCTTGCCAGGAAGCTGAAGTGAGTAAAGCAATTGAGACAGTCTCACTCAGCACTCTTACTAAAGTGTTATCTAAAATCCAATTAGAAGAGAAATGCAGGTTTTTTAAAATTATTTAATTTGCCAGACTGAAGGCCAGAAAGAATTGGTATCATATAGTGAGTGATGTTACATCATTTTTATACTTAAGACATACAGAAACGAATCTGATTTCAAAGGAGCTGGATGCTAGTGATACACAATGTCTGGGAGAAGAACAATTTGATATTGTGTTCCAGACCCAGTTGCCAGCTGTCCATAATAAACAGTCGGAGATGTTAGTAGTTTGTCTGGGAGCCACCACAAATGAGGAATTAGTCTCTCATTAAATCTTCCAGACTCAAGTGAGTTTAAGTAATGTCCTGTGCGGGTAGAAGGTACGCATGCATGAAATTCAGGGGAATGCACAGGATGGGCAAGTAAAGCCAGCAGATGAGTGGACAACAAACCCAGATAAGGAAACAGAATGAAGCAAAGAAGGGTGTGATGATGAGGAACTAAATAATCCCAGAGGAAGCATATTATCTGAATGCTTTCCTTTATGAAACAATTAGTTATTAATGGAGGAAATGGAGGAAAGAATTCCAGCATTACTGAAGGAAGGAATTCTTATAATAATGAAGGAAGGAAAAACAGATGGGAAGTTGGAGCGCAAGAGACGCTTTGATCCTAGGAGGGGGAAAAAAGTGTTAGCTACGTGTGTGTATATCATAAGGAGTACTAATGTGTGCAGACAGGTCATGGTCTGAGAATGTTTGAAATGACTTTGGCCTGCAGCAAGTACAAGCAACCTGCATAAAGGATGTACTTGAGCCACACACACACACACACACACACACACACACACACACACACACACACAGAACACGGGAACACAGTGCATGCCAAGCTCATGATTAGAATTTGATCTTGGAACTCTTTCTTGATTTTGGTGCATTAAAGACATGGTGTAACAGGTGTCTGCTCTTTTTGCCAACACATAACTACAGCTGGATTCTTCCAACATAACTAATGAGACACACATACCCATGAAATCACTCACCATCACCCCCCACACACAGACACGGACACATAACTATTTGTATCTAGTATATGGCTTACACTCTGTCAGCTTTGAAACCCTTTGAAACCTATTTATACAAGCATGAGCAATAACTTTAAACTGTGTTTCAATTGAAACACAAATGAAAATAGCCCTTCGAAATTCCAGGAAGAGGACCAAGTGCGTGTCCTCTGCATGTGAGTCTGCACGAGCGAGAGGAAACCAAAGAAAAAGCAGTGATGACAGCATGCTGCTCCAACAAGGATAGAACATGTGATCATGTAGAGGTTTATAGGCATAGCACACCTGGTGGGATTGACGAAGGGCCTCAAATCTGGGCTGGAAAAAAAAAGACAGATGGACTGACAGCAGGCATTTTGAAAGGGAGCAAGAAAGAGGAAGCTGTGCAAGTAGGGAAAGAGGGACGAAAAAGGCAGCAGCTGTTTAGGGAAAGAGGGGGGCCTGGGAGAGGGCCAGGACGTGAAAAAGTCAAACCACACACTCTAATCTTGCTCTCAGGGTGACTGGACTGCTGAGTTCACACTGATCTTGTGTGTTTCCCTGAAATCAGTATCAGAAATCAGAAACAGCTTTGTTGGCCAAGCTGGCACATACAAGGAAATTTTTTTTTTGGCTTACAGGTGTGCCCAGTACTTACATTATGAGCAACACACAGTGGGGTACAACATATAAGAAAAAATATATTCAAGTAGAAAAAGTAGGAAAAAAGGAGAAACAATAAAAAGAGCAAACAATAATAAAGTAAAAAAAGAACAGTATTTTTAAAAATGTGCCCTAAGTTTCTGGCCCAGGCTGAATATCCTGAGCCCTACTGCTGCTGAGGATGATGGGACATTGCAGCAGGTCCTAAGGTGGGTGGCACGTGTCCAGTGAGTGCTACGTGATCACCAGTGGGCTGGGTGGCATGATAGCACACAAGCAGCTGTGTGTGTATGTGTGTATGTGTGTGTATACATTAAAGTGCTCAGAAGACAGATAAGGCAGAGGAGGAAGAAGGTGAGGTGTGGCACAGTGTAGCAACACACTATATGACTTTGTGTTAACCAACACACATTAACATACTTTTGACTTGGTGCGAGTACATATTTTTAAAATGAGTGTGACAAGAATAAATAAATGATCTTGCCTCTGTTGGCCTTTACAACCTGCTGAATGATGAGCTACAACTAAGACGAGCAAGAAACGAAATGTCTTCATGTATTACCCAAAGATTTTGTTTCGATTTCCATAGACAGCTGCTGTAATGGATTTTGTATCCCTGCAATTTGATATAGGTAAGGATAAAGCTGGAAAAACAGCCCATTTAGGTTGGATCTGGTGTGGATCTGCAATCAGAGAACAGGAATTTTCATCAACTCCAGCACTTGGTGGGTGAGAGAAGGCTGTGATGGCAGTGGTTGTGATGGCTCATGTGGGAGTTGGAGATTCTGAATACATTTAGTCCATGGAATGTAACCAAACTGCCTTCATCACCATGTTGCACTTGGCATCCGGCACACACAAGCACACCATATACTATAACCTATATTGAAACGCCTACTGTTCTGGAGATTCCGTCTCTGATAGAGGTACCAGATGTTTCTGATAGGATTATTAAAGAAAGCAACGTGACTTTTGCCAATTTCTTATGTATTACTGTATGTGCAACTCTGCATCCTACTTCTCTCTCCTTCTGCTCATGTCATCTCTAAGTACTGTTCTTCCTGTTCTGATCACTATAAAGTGACTGTCTCATACTCAGGTGTGCAACGTTCCCAGGACAGCCTACTCCCTGTCTCCTGGGACAAATCCACTCTGTGTTTTGGTTGGACAAAGACATCCAAGCATATGCTAAAAGAGCCAACCATGCAAGAAAAGTGTGTGAGAAAAAAGCTATAAGGATTGTAAAAATCCTTACAATAACAACACACTCCACAGGTCCTTTCTCTTTAAGTACTCTGTCCTTTATCCAGCAAGCTGTTTTTCCTTTCTTTCCACACCTTTTCTCTGGCATTCCCTCGCTGGCAGACACAAAGTGTCTTTTTCTCCCCACTCAATTGCTTTCTCATTAGGAGAAAGCACTCAAATTAGCTTGATGAACACAAGCCATTTTGTTCATTAAAAGACTCCACTTCCTCTCTGTGGCTCTGTCTCATGCTGTGCTTTTTTATACAGAAGTTTAAGCATTAGCAGCTCCAAACCCAGTGCCGGCAAATAAATCAAAGCCTCACACAGGCTCGGGATGTTTATTTAGATGATATTCACTTTATATACTTGATTGCTCTGATTTATTTGCTCAGATCTGATCCTCGGCCCTAAAATGACACAATAGCTTCATGGAAATGGTCTACATCATAATTGTAAAATAATCTGCCACTGAAATAATAATGTGAATGACCATTAAAGAAAAATAAACTTCAGCAAATACCAAGCGAATTAGCTCTTGTCTCTCCAGTGACTTAATTTTTTTTTTTTTAATTATCTTGGGTCAGTAACATTTGATCACATCATTAGAAACAGTACAATGCCTTTTTCTTTCCAGATTGAAATAAATTTAGAAGAGATTATAATGAAAATATACACTCACCTTCCACCTTATTAGGAAGACTTCTACAACTAGACTTATGAGATTTATTTATTTAAGATTGATTTATTTACTTATGAGATTATCCAAACAGCCAATCATGTAGCAGCAGCACAATACAGAAAATCATGCAGATGCAGGTCAAGAGCTTCTGAATGGGGAAAAAACGTGATCTCTGTGACTTTAACCACATTGAGTATTTCAGATCTCTGGGGATTTTCACACACAACAGTCTCTAGAGTTTACGCAGAATGGCGTGAAAAGCAAAAAACACTGACTGAGCAACAGTTCTGTGGGTGGAAACACCTTGTTTAACACCTTAATTAATAAATATATATTTCATAAACATAAGAAGACAGACCGACACAGTATCTGTCTCTGAATATGATCACTGTTGCTCCCTTCCATTGTTTTCCCAAGTTGGCCACTGCAGACACGCTGCAGTGATGCATGCTGGATGATGAGAACATCATCAGAACATACAGTACATGTTACATTTACATTGTTAATTGTTACATTTAAGCAAGAAAATAGGATGTGTGCCACCCCTACCCTGGAAAATCTACATAGTTTTATATTTACTTATTTGGCAGAAGCTTAAATGTGACTTACTTGTAAAGTAGAATAAAAATTCACGCATACATCTGAGCAGTTAATGGCTAATGACTTCTCTCAAGGCCAGAACTGTGGCTCTCTGGTAGTAAATGAGATTTAAAATCACAATTAACCACTGAGCTCCCACTCCTCCAGATGTAACTCCTGATCTCTTTAAACAATAAGCTGTGTGTGAGATTGAGGGAATAAATAGAGGCACATCTACTAGTCCCTAATCATGTTAGAATTCTTATTTACAGACTTTCTCTTTTGATTTGCCTTTTTTTTTCAGTGGATGCATTGACAAACTGCTGGACGCTAAATGCTCCATTTCTGCAAACCAACATTTGGACTTCAGATAAATGGTAAAGTTTAACATCTCCTATTATAACATCTTATTTTAATTATAACATCTCCTAATATCTAACTTTGATCCTTGACTCTGCACAAGGCCACCTAAAACAAATGATGTAAAACTACAATGTTTGAAGGGATTAAGTGTGCATTTAATATAACAAGTGACTCATTTTGGGTTATTATTGTATTATGTCACTGGCTGATTCATTTGCTTGAGCTTATTAGGACCTTAAAAGTTTGAGTGAAATGCTTTCTTACTTATGTTTCAAACTGATGCCTGCAGCTAGTTCCCAAATCTATTTTATGATGAAATGTAAGCATAATTAAACATACTTCTAATAGCATTCTGCTGTAGACCAAGTAATATGACGGTTTGAACTATATTTAAAATACCCTAGATGTGAGATCATTTTGAACTTTAGTCTTTAGACTCCAGTTAAACTGTTTTTAAAATAGAATGTTATGGAAACGTACTTTTAAATAGCAATTTTATGGAAGATTTTCAGCAAGGTGTTTCCCCCTAAAACACCGTCAAGTGATAAATACGGCGTGTTCCTGCCTGCGGGCCAGAGCATATTTTGTCCATATGTGTGTACAGATGTATGCATTTATAATGTTATGTAACCTTTTTGGCTGTTTTGTTAAGCTTGCTTTAGTCTGATGACTGGATTTCAGCACCATCTATTGGCAATGAATAATCTGTGAAAAACACAGATATTTTTAATCAAATTGTTATTCTTAAAAAAGAAACATTTAAATGAAAAAGTACATACAATAAGTATTTTTTGAGGTGAGAAGTATTTATTGCACAAGATCTCACTGGCTTATACTTTATCCACAGTGCTACATTCATGAAAAACAATGATACAGGTTATGATAAACAACTCTGTATGCTATTCCTACTGCAGATTCCCGATAGGAGCTTTTATGTATTTTCCTGAACATTAACATACAGTGAGCACTTGATTTCAGTAACAGTGATTATTTAAGTCAAAAAGCAGAGTAGACACAGTCTATTTGATTTCCACATACAGGAAACATCACTCATCACACTTTCCTAGTTTACTCCTGCTTGTGTAACGATCCCATGTAGCAAACCCATGCATTTAGGTGCAAATTAAAGATTTCTTAAAGATTAATTCTTAAAGATTAATTAGTGTTGGGAGTATTAACCGTGCTTAAGAATTGCAGTGATCCTTGGTCCAGAATTAAAGCACCATTATGTCACCATTATGAACAGTCTACACATAAATCACACATCATGTTATGAACACAGTAATCCATAATAAAATCCATGCATCCATAATAAACTTAATAATAAACCTCGGATTGTTCTGTTGGCAGAGGAAGCTTTAAAAAAGCCTGGATAACTCTGAGAGGAACATGTCAGTAATTAATATCCTTGGATGTTTATGAAAAATAAGACAACATTCTGCATGGCTAATCAGCAGGTATCCATCAACCTGCATACTGGTGATTGAATTACATATTAAAGCAAAACAACATGTTTAGTGTCTTAATTTTAGACCAGTGTTTTACAGTGTTGTGTAAATGTACAATATGGAACATTTGTATAAATAGTACAGATGACAAATGTCTCCATGAATCCCTTTGATATCCTGTTAAAGGTGCAAGAGTGCTTGTAGCAGGTGTGTTGCCATATTCCATGCCTCAGTGTGTTAAATATGTATTTAGGTTCATACTGTGTTAGTGTTAGTTTTACACCTGCTGTGTTTAACAGTGTCTACTATATGTGTTTCGCTAAAAATGGTTACTCTTGATGTGTTTGATTTTATGCTGCTTTCGACTAAAACTCCGAACTCGTACCTTGACTAGGAAAAAACAAATAAAACGCCCCTCAACTCAGAATTCCTACTTGGAAAGTCAGGGAGTTCAGCAAGTGACATCAAATCAACATGGCTGCTCACACCATCAATAATAAGCAAAGTAGCACTTCTTTACTTTTAGCTCAAGCAGCATACACATATATTAGCTTGTTACCTCTTATAACTCTGACTATACAGGAGGTAATTATACGTCACTCTTCAAAGTTAGCTAGTTAGTAACAAAAGACGAACACTGAGGCGTCCATGTTTTTGTATATGAGGTATATTCCAAGTTCTGACTTTCCACTTCTGAGTTTAGTCAAACGCAGCATTAGATCTTTCAAGTAAACTCTGGATATTTAAAAAGGAATAATCTGTCCACTCACTGCTAATTTTTAATCACTGTAACAGTTTTGCATATTAAAGCTTTAACCTACATGTAGCATATGGAGAGCAGCGGAGTTAAAAATGATATAGCACAACCAAACAAACACACACATAAGCTTCACCTAATTTTGCAGTATATATTGATTGCAGACTTCTACCTAAAAAGCATAAAAAACAACAAATGATTATTTCTGGCACATATTTAAGCCCTTGTTAGCGTGCATGAGAGTTTATACAGGGTTTCATCATCAGCTTTAATAGTGTTGGACAGCCTTGTGACATGCACAACAATTAAGGAATAAAACACTTCAGGACATGCTGTTACAGTAGGATTATCAACTTCATGCACTTAACTTACCAGCCTGAAGTTGATTATTTTCCAGCAGACTCTGAACTATTTTATTCTTCCTATCCGACCTCAATTTCGCAACGCTGACATTTTTTATTGTTTTATTTATTAAAGAACGACATCTACATTTTATCTGTCTATAGTTACATTTAATGTTGTGGAACATTAGTTCCTGTTATCCCTTCCGTCAAAGCAGCTATAAAGACCTTCTCTTTTTTTCTCTCTCTCTCTCGAAGTTAACAAGACGAAAAAAACACAGCTTGTCATGTTATCGAGAAAACTTATAGAGTAAAGTCCTCTGTCCCGAAGACTTCCCTGTGTTGGAAAATTTAAAGTTACAGCTTTACTTTGCTTCACTGTTACAAAGCTCTGACGCTGGTCCTTCCAAAAAGGGTACATAAATGTCTTCTCACAGAAAACGCAACAATTACGTTTAAGAAAAATGTTTTAAGAATCTGTTCAACATGGAGCATCCGCTATAGAAGTCCCTGTGTAAGCTGTTACTATAGAAATTATACCATATTAGAATGAGCGTATTAATATAATCTTGCAGCCACTCAGAGCTGCTGTTATAGAAAAGTAATCAACACTTTCTGACCAATCAGAAATGATCATTCAAAACAACTGTGGTCTGACTGCTGTATGTATAATATTGTAGTATTACAGTCCATACTGATGTATTTGAATTGTTGTCATTTGTGCAGAGTGCTATAGAAAGATTCTTCCTACCTGATGTTCAGGTGACATGGTTGTTCAGATAGGTTTGGAGATTTGCAGTTTGCTCCTCTGAACCTCCTGCATTATGGCTTGCACCACCTCAGACGTCGTGCCCTGACCCCCCAGATCTGCTGTGTGTAACTGCAATGGCAGGAGGAAAAAAGAAAGAGATAAAAAATATATTTACTAATGGATGCAATAGAATCTGTGTCCTCACATGAATGTAAATATTTACGTACACAAAGTGTACATGAAAATGGACAATCGTAGAGCTCAACATGTACAGGATAATATCTCAGTTGAGTTGCTTTTAAAAGGCAAGTCTTGAGTAATGTTGGATACAGAGAGTGCACAAATAAATAAGAACACCAAAATGGCATACTTTATCCATAAGTAATAATAGAGGATTGCAGTGGAAACAAGCTTTAGTACATGGAAAAACTTGAGATAAAGTACAATTTTAAAATGATGTATAGTTTCCAACTGATTTAGAACAATGATCTTTAGAGACATGTAAGCATAAATGACCTGGTCAAAGTGCACACAAATTAAGAGAGATCCTGGTACATCAATTATTTTGATGCAGTATTGTAATATATAATGCATATATTACTGCTGTGGAGAGGAAAGCACTGAAACGAGTCGTCAGCAATGCTTAGAGAATCATCAGCATCCTGCTGCCTGCTCTTCAAGAAACCTACAGTACCCACAGCCTCTGCAGAGCAACCACCATCTCCAAAGATCCTACTCAATTCAATTCATTTTTTTTTTGTGTAGTGCTTTTAACAATGGACATAAAGCAGCTTTACAGAAATATATAAATTCAGATTAAATTACATCTCAATAAATTGCAAATACATGAATTTATCCCTAATAAGCAAGCCAGAGGCGATGGTGGCAGGGAAAAACTCCCTGAGACTTCATGAGGAAGAAACCTTGAGAGGAACCAGACTCAAATGGGAACCCATCCTCACCTGGGTGATAACGGATAGTGCGATTATAAATAATTCCCTTCTATAACTGTGTACTACATAGACAAATAGTGCACTTGTGCAACCAGTAGATTCATTACAATTTTCACATGAAGTCAGGTTTGTTGAACCTGTCCACTGTCCACTGATGGAGACCTGAGTGCAAAACCGCTCGCAGCAACCACAGCCCCAAAGCCACCACAGCAATCACAGTCCCAAGCCATCACAGTACAACTGCCCATATGAGATCCCCAAGCCATCACCATGGCCCCAAGTGGCACCATCCCCAGCAATCCCAATGATCTTCAGGCCCTCACCTCTACCAACACCTCTTCAGCTTCCTGCCCTCTGGAAGGTGCTACATGTGTCTCAACACCTACATCACCACACTGAGGAACAGCTTCTACCCCAAAGCCATCAACAGTCCGAGCCAGCATATACTCCTAGGACAACCTGCCCACATTCTCACCTATCAACTCTAATACACTCTCCATGCACACGGCTGCACTGGAGACCTGTTCACCCACACACACACACACACACCATGCCATACGGCTAATGTTCTGGTACATCATCTGCTTCTAATATTTTGCACATCGTTGCTGTTAATTTATTTTAAGCAGATTTTTTTTGCACATCTCAACATGTATTTTGCACATCTTTTGCACAGCATCTATCTGCACCAATGATAATACATTTATACTGTACATATTTACTGTACATATATACTGTATACATCTTCTTCATTTAATGTATGTAACATACAGTGGATATAAAGTCTACACACCCCTCTTAAAATTGCAGGTTTTTGTGATGTAAAAAATAACCCACGATAAATCATGTCAGATCTTTTACCACCTTTAATGTGATACAGCAACCAAAAAAATGCAAGTGAACACCAACCAGGTTATTATGCGTTTTTTCCCCTAGAAGGTTTCTATTTGTTTTTCACTTGAATTTAATTAGTTGCTGTATCACATTAAAGGTGGTATAAGATTTGACATGATTTATCTTGGTTTCATTTTTTCATCACAAAAACCTGCCATTTTAACAGGGGGTTGTAGACGAAATCCTGTTTGACTGGTACGATGATAAAAGAATAAAGGTACTCTTACATGAGACAATCATCCTAAGTTAATAAAATCTACTCCACATACTTGAATAAGAGTGTGCAAAGTAGTTAATGAGATTCTATCATACCTGAGTCTCAGATAAAGTTGTAAGGACTGCTTTTCGAATTATAGTGGCATACTCATGAAGTCTAGAAGAGAAAACGTAAGACAGAAATAAATGTTAAACACCACAGATTAACACAACCACTTTGATAGGACATCTCTAGAATAGATATTGGACCAAAATGGCCAATTAAACAAATGATGAATGTAGAATATGTTAAAGGGAGCGGTTTGTAATTTTTAGAGCACTCTACTGCCCATGAGGCAAAACGCAATTGCAATGAAAACAGGCCTTCTAATTGCCTTCTAAGGGAAAGGTGTCAAGCTGGGCAGCTCTGTTCTGGGTATGAGCCGAGCTAATTTCTGTACCAGAAAAATGGAAATAGTCTGAAATTAAGAAACTAGACCAATCCACTACATGGCGTTATTATGAATAACAGTATTCCAGGGTATCTCTGAAATCATATTATTATTATAGTTCTAGAAATAGTTTTGAATCATTACAAACTGCATCTTTAAATCAGCAGAGGATGCTAAATCCAACTTCTCTTCACACACTTTAAGTGATCCAGCATGAGGCAGCTGGCCAACAGTGTAGCCGTGGGGTTTGCAATATTCTTGTTAGCAATGCTTTTCCCAGTGTTCCTTGTGGCCTGCAGCACAAAGCACAAAAATTATGAGAATGCCTGGAATGCTTTTAAGAGCTCTTTTACCAACAGTGGAAATGTGAAGTGTGATTCCGCTCTCTTACTGTTTCAAAAACAGCGTAGTCTTTGCCATAGTTGGCCCCTGGAACTAAACCTGGGCCACCCACGAGTCCGGCACACACGTTGCTCACCACGTTACCATAGAGGTTTGGCATCACCATCACGTCGAACTGCTGGGGCTTGGAGACGAGCTGCATGCACAGAAATAAGCACATACACAGCACACTGTTATGGCTCACCTGTACCGTTTAGCCACATTAGGCTCCAGCATTACCTGACAGGTGTAGGATCTCAACCAGGTGTTATTTCTGACTCTCTGCATTAAATCACAGAGAAACTAATTGCTGATATGCCACACACTTAAAACATACTTTATGTTCCAGGTGAATTGAAGCAAAGCCAAAATTTACAGTAAGGGAGGAAAATATTCTTAATCTCTGCGTACATGCTGGGAGGCAGATACCTGCATGGTGGTGTTGTCCACAATCATGCTGTCAAAAGTAATATCTGGATATCCGGCTGCTACCTCCTTACAGCACTGCAGGAAGAGACCATCACCCAGCTTCCTGTACAGAGCAAAGCACAAGTATCCCATCTCTTGACACTTCCCACATTTTGTAATGGAACAGAAATGGTCTTAAGTGGGAGTTTATCATCAATCTACACAAAAGAGCCAATAATATTGAAATGGGTGGTGGTGAATCAATATAGTCTGCAAAAATAATTTACAAATAAAAATGTAAAAGTTGTGATTGCTTGAGGCCCCAGAATTTGTTAGAGAAAATACCTAAGCAAACAGCATCATAAAGACCAATAAGCTATCAAAACAACTCTAGGACAAAGTTCTGGAAAAGTAGTATTCCATAACTTTTTACTTTTGATATGTGTAAATAATTTTGCAGACTAACTTAAATATTATGGGCAACTTTGTGTTGATTCATGACATACAAGCCCAATTAAGTCTCCAAATAAAGAAAAGTTACACACACACACACACACACACACACACACATATATATATGTGCACTGTAATAATTATGCACTGTAATAATTATGCACTGTATAATTTAACATAATCTACGTAATATTTTTGCTTTAAACAGAAAATATACAATCTAGAAAAACAGTAAATATCGTAGAGTGAAACTGACATGATGTTGGCTTTATGCACAGCAGTGACCCTGTGGCGACCTTTTTCTCGGGCAAGTTTGAAGGCGTATTCAGCGATCCTCAATGAGTTCATCCGAGTGATGATCTTCAGACACTCCACGACTCCTGGGACATTCTGACATAATAAAAAGATCAGAATGTACTACAGATAATATTTATATATTAATATTGTATTCAGTGAATCTATCAATTTTATAATTGTTTATTCATTCATTTTCTCAGTTAAGTGTTAAATATATAAAGAAACCCTTGTACTGGCAATTCAGTATGTTAGTGTGTGTGTGTGTGTGTGTGAGAGAGATAAAAAGAGTAAAACTGGCACAAACCTCATGCTCTAAGCTGCTGTACTCTCCTTCCGTATTCTCTCTAATGATGATGATGTCTATGTCCTTGTGCCGGGTTAGAACACCAGGAAGAGTCTGGCAGTGCATCACATTAGCATACAGATCCAGGGATGTGCTGAGGTTTTAAACAAGAGACAGTTGTGTTTGTTGTGAAAACTAAGATTAAATCATAAAACCAATGAAGGTGTACTTTGAGAGGAAGTAGACTCTTCTGGGTGACAGGAGAAAGCAGAATTATAATTCATTACTCTACTACAGCTGTATCCTATAAAGCCAGATAGTAGTAAGTGTGCTGAAAGAGTGTTCAGTACGAGCATACTGAGAGTAAGAGTCCTGAGATAAGCAGAGGGAGATTTTTATGTTTACAGCAGCAGTTCTACAGTATCCAGGTGAGATTATCCACTGAAGCATGTGTGGGCATAGACTGCTTTTGGAAAGTGCCAAATCCATGTGGGACTATCCATAGTGGCAGAATATGCAAACCTAAACTTACTAAAGAGACAAATAAAACTGTTTCTCTAAAGACATATTAATAATAATACCGTAGCAAGTTGTTCCTGGACTTGTGAGAGGGTGGTAGTTTGTGATTGGTCTCTATATTACCTGAAAAAATAGTAGAATGAAAAAAAAGAATAGAATGAATAACTGTAAGACCTACTTGCAGTATATATTTTCAAAAATGTCCACCTCCACAACCATATCCTACCCTTCAGTGCAACTCCATTGCGTCTGATAGCTGTGACAGCATTATTAATGTCATCCTCTGACGTTGCCGTTGAGTCCACTTTCACCACCTCAAAGTCCACAGGGACGCAGCAGAACCTGTGAAGATCTAAATCTGTCAAACTATCCAAATCTCCCAAGGCTCAAAGTAAGGCTTGTTCCCAAACCTGAAAAGCTCCCGGACATGGCTCAGAAGTTCAGGTCCAATACCGTCTCCAGGGATCAGCGTTACTGTGTGTCGGCCTCCGTACTTTGCAGGAGGGGGCTGGAGTGTGGAAAGAAGAGATAGACTCACGTAACAAAATCACCAAATACTATATGTACAAATGGGTACTCACTCCAAAACAAAGGTCATTAAAGGATCTTTATGTGTAATGGTGATCCAAATATTCTAATTTCTAGTTAATGAGTGGAATGCCACTACAAAGCCCATTACATGATTGCACACAGGTGCCACAGCGATTTTTTTATGTTTACAAAATGCATTGCATTGCATTGCATTTTGTTTATGTAGAAATCAAACCTATGTCAATTCTTGAGTCTGTAGCACATGTCTGCTATCCACCACTATATTTTGAAAGTGCATTCTATGTAGGAGTTTCCCTTAGTTAGTTAACAATGGTAGCCTTTAAGCTTAGTGCACCTTTATAATATAGTGGTACAATACCCTGCACCCACACACAGTACTCACAATAACCTTGCCAGGGATTGAAGATGATGAGGAGGATGCATAATTTAGGTGAGTAGATGTGAATGTGATGGAGAGAACAAGTTAGTCATGAGAAAATGGGTATATCAGAGCCAGTGCTAACATTTGTACAAAAAAAAAAATCCATTCAAAATCCATTCATAAGCCTAAACTGCCAGCATATTAGGTCTACCTTCCCTATATCCATGCACACTGAGTATGTGAACACCTAACAATCACATCCATATGTGGTTCTTCCCCAAACTGCTGCCACAAAGTTGGAAATACACAATTGTCTAGAATGTCTGCATGCTGTAGCATTAAGATTTCCCTTCACTGGAACTAAAGGGCCCAAACCTTTTTCATCATGACAGTACCCGTGTGCACAAAGTGAGCAGAGGTGGGACATAACAAAATCACTTTTTTTCACACTACATGATTACATTTCTCTATAATCACACGTATAAAGTCATACGGAGAATTTTTCGCATCAGAGAGCTTCAAATAGTTCTAAATTTCTAACAAATCTAAACTTTATTCAGATGTGTCAGCAATAATAAGAGCTAATACCCATCACGGTGATCTATCGGTACACTTTGCATTTACAAAAGGCAGTTTGTATTGTGACAGCTAGCTATTAGTATTCAGCCATTTTGTATTGTCAGATTTTGTATTATCATTTTAGCTAACATTTGAGAGATTAGGAATAAAGCTGTTGTTAGCAGTTAGGAATTAGTCTTCGATGTTTTCCCGTGCTCATTGGTTCCTTGATGAAAGGGGCCACTATTTTAGACATGTTTCACTTTCATACTTCAACTAAATTTAATGTTTATGCTTTTGTACTTTAATGTGTGTGAAGCTGAACTTCACGTTTTCTGGAGTATTTATTTAGATGAGTAGCTGCACTCAGGATTTTGGGTACAAAAAAGACATTTTGGGTGTTGATTGATTGGTATGTAAAGGTAAGAGATGATATGTGGTTGTTGTGTAAAGATGTTATATTACTGGGAGGGACAGTATAATAGTGATTGTGGGATCTGCTGATTTTCAGGACAGAATTTTAAATTCGTTTTAAATTAGGTTCGATTTTTACATTAAATTATAATTTTAATTGCAGTTAAATTTGCATATTTTAATAATATTTTTTATAATATTTACCTGATGCTTTCAATATTGAAATGCTGGACTGGGCTAAATACATGCAGATATGTATTATATATCAAATTATATATAGTATAACATTCATCTAAGTTCAATCATAAGGGATAAAGCAATTAGTGGAGACATATGAATGCATGAAAGGGATCTCTCTTGCTGTGAGAAGTTTGGGAACCTCTGCAGTAGGATATACAGGACCAAAATAGTTCACTACTGCCCTAGAGAGTCAGTGTGGGTTCCAGCTTAATTTCTATCATGAACACCTTTGATCGAAAAATCTTGAGTTCACTGGTCAATCTTGAGCATGGGTTACTGTATGCATGGAGTTTTGCATCTTACGCCCATAATGAGTGTGTGTATGTGTGTATGGTGCCTGGTGATGGCCTGGTGTACTCATCATCTATGCTACAAAAGAGCTTCTGGGGCTGTTGTGTACTTCTAAAAGCAAATATAAACCTTAGACTATAAGTAAAACCAGAGAAAATAGGAAACACCACAGTACATGGCGGGACACTTACAGTGTAAGAGGACTTCTCTCTGCTGCTGCATATAACTGGTCTTATCACCTGCCATTCAGAGATCACAGAGTGACACATATAAACAGACTGGCATTAGTTAAGTTGATAAAACAGTAGTTTTATGACTTGGGGGAACATTTCAGTAGGTTGACGCACTACATTAGTCCACAGAATGACATGAGATGATACAGCAGATATAATACAGCAGACATTTGACTTGTTTTGAGTCGGTTTGCAGAGAAGAGGTTTAACAGTAGCAATCAGCTCTTAGAGGAAGTAACAGCTCACAAAATGTCAATGACCTTGCAGACGTGGCCTGTGACGTGCACATGTGGCCCAATAGCCGTACTAATAAAAAACAGGAGGAAAATTAGACATGTAAAACCATGACATTGACGTGCTGAATCATGAGAAGCGCCTTACATTGACCGTGTTGCCCTTTAATCCGGCCCAGGGCTGGAGCAGCCTGGACAGCGACAGCACTGACCTAGCAGAGGACATTTAGCTTCCAAATATCAGAATAATGAAAGAAATGATAATGAAGAAAAAAAAAAACAGCAACAACAATCTCTCCAAACAGTTCTTCAGCAGACCAAACAAAATACAATACTGTAAAGCCGTTTCAGGAACCGTACAAGGACAATCCTTAAGGACTTGTTTGCCTTTTGCAGGACGCTTTTACATCAGCGCCATCTGCTGCCTGAATATCGCTACTGACACTTTTATGAACCTGAAGGCTTCAGGACAACAGAAAAGAAGACTTTAAAAAAAATAGAGTACTTAATTTCATTATTTTACATTAATAAATCATACTAAATTCACAATACTATATTGTCTATAAATTATGGGTTTAAGTCATTCAATTGTCACTTGACAGAGATAATGCTAGCTGAGTTGTAGCTCACTGAGTTACATTAACAACAAGTTTCAGTCTAGCACCTTGAAGAGTTCTTTGGTTTGTAACTGTAAGAAAACTATGTACAACCCTTATGAGGTTTTCTTTTCTGAAAATGTTCCAAGACCATCAACCATTCAAATAATATCCCACCAAAAAGTGTAAACACATGCTAGCTAGCATGCTAGCTGAGCTTAGAGTAAGCAGAGGAACCTCCAAGTGCTCAGGGAAATATGTGTAACTACATGATTATTATCTGTTATGTGAAAATCTATTAATATATCTTCATATAGCTAAATATATCTTTACGCTTTTAATTCATCTAAACAAGCAGTTTACTGTTTTGGCTTTTAGGGTAGGCTAATAAAAAGAGTAATGCTAACAAATGAAATAAATAACAGTCCTTTTTATTTTCTTTTTATTCAGGTATATGAAGATTATACTTCATAAACTAGTAGTCCAAAAAGTAATCAGATTAATTATATTTTAATAGTATACATCACTAATGACATGTTTAGTCATTTCTTATCCACACTACATTCCCTTTGTAAAGTATTAACACTATGTGTGTCCCGTATAGAAACTGAATATATGGTGATTTAACTGGCAACTTATTCCTAAATATGAATACATTGAATACATGAAAACATTTAAAGCTGGTTATACACAATTGTGGATGCGAATACAGTTTGTATTACCAAATAAAAATAAAAATAAATAAATAAAGACCTGCAGAGATGGAAGTTATTAGTTATTTCTCAGGCATAAACCTGTGTTGTGTATACACAGCAGTACTAAAGCGTGGATGTGGGTTAGGGCACGGGCTGGACACTGCTCTCAGATCAGTGTTTGCATGCCGCTGTTAAATGCTCCATCGGTCCAATTAAAACTCGCAAAGTTCGATTTACTTAAACTGGTAAAGAATCACTTCACTGCAGTCACGATAACCGACACTTAAAAGTATTGTTTCGTGTTCCAGATAAACCTACATCTTTTTGAATTAACTATTCGCTTTGGACTTGTCATGGAATCGGGGTCACTGGTCAAGATGTTGGTAATTGTAGTTTTATAAGCAGTCTTCTTGCTGCTGTTAATTAACCATAAACTTCATCTCCCATAATTCCAACAAACTAGCTCCTCCCATTCTCCCCGATCAAGCACCACGCCCACTATTTCTTGGTCCGCGGGGAAGTCGCAAGATGGCCGACGTCGCTTGAAAGTACGTTCCTCTCCTCAGTATGAAGTTGTGAGTGAGATAGAGAGCGAGGGAGCTTACGGTGGCGTTTTGTTTTTGTTTTATTTTAGTTATTTTACTTTATTTTATGTTTAACCAACCATTTCATTCCGAAACGCACATGTCTCAGATTTCTTTAGGCTAGTTGAGTCGTCAGTCACACCGGGGTACTGGCTAACGAGCTAAGTTAGCTAGCTAGCTGGTGTGTTCGCTGCAAAGCTGCAGGTTTAGGTTAAATCAGTTGGCTAGCTTCTTGTCGATTTCAAACACGTTCTGTTCAGACTTTACACCACTCAACGGCTGCAATCGGAGACTAATTGAGAAACTGTCCAAACAAATTGACTGGCATTTTTTTCTGGTCGTAAGTTAGCTACTGTAAAGCTAGTTTGTTAGCATGTAGGATTATATTTTGGACCTTTTCACCGCCGTCGACTTGACTAGTGCCGCCGTTATTCTCCCACTGTAACATTGTAAACTTGGTCATGGTTTCCCACCGGGCGACATTCTAATTAATCAAGCAGTCTGTAATTCGGCAGGTATTGTAGGCGTTACACCGAAACGCAGAGTGGAGAATGGATATACATTGCACGTTCAGATATAAACTCTAGCCTCGCCCACGACTAGAATTTCACAGATTTCCACGCTCACTAGACACGATTCATTTTTAAACCCGCTTTACTAGCTGCACGCTCCTTTACTCATATAAGAAAGATCGATTAATACACTGATTAATAACTCTGGAAAGGGCGTGCTCATCTGCCACATCTACTACCACACACACACGCGCACACTTAAGACATAAACAGGACCGAAGTACGAAAATATGGGAGTGCAGGGCTTTCAGGAGTATTTGGAGAAGCGATGCCCGGGCGCGTCGGTTCCGGTAGATCTCCTCAAACTGGGCCGAACTGCGAGCCGAAATCCTCCACATCACCACCACCATCATCATCCTCATCACCCGAACGCGCTGCCCGCGCCTCCTCCGCCGCCCGCGCGCATCCTCGTGGACGCAGACTCGGGCCTGCAGCGCCTCTACGGCGGCTACCAGACCGACTGGGTGTGCGGCGGCGAGTGGAACGCCATGCTCGGCTACTTGGCAGCGCTGTCGCAGGCCTGCTTGTACCAGGGCGGCCTGGAGCTCGTCGTGGCCTTCAATGGCACCCTGGGCAAAGAGCGCTGGCCCGAGTGGGCGCGCCGAGCACAGGCCCACAGACAGACGGCGCAGCTCATCGTCAACCACGTGGGCAGCAAAGGCACACCGCCCCCGCGCGCCTGGTTCCTGCCGCCCGCCTGCCTCAGCCACTGCGTCCGCCTCGCCATGTTCCGCTTCCGCGTGCGGGTGAGTGCGCCTCATAACCGGCTCTGAGACATGCTGACAACTGTGAGTTACAGAATCAGATTCTTTCCTCCCCCTCAAATTTAAAGTTTCACAGGCTAAAGAGCCTTATACAGCAGCGCTGTTCAATTCTCGAATCTGATTGGTCAGTAGGTATTGATTCATTTTCTGTAACAGCAGCTCTGACAGTAGTTTCTGCTGCAGGCAAGTAACAGGTTTATGTTACATTATACTCATTCTAATCCCTTATTGTTTCTCTAATAAACTACACAGGGACTTTTATACCGAGTGCTCCACATAATCTAGGCCTAATAATAAACGTGGAACGTGTTATTTAACAAATAAAACTGTTTAATCCTTTGTATGGTGCAGACATTTATTTAACATTTATGGAAGGAGTCTCAGGTGTCAACACTTTGGAAAGGTCAAAAAGTTTTCCGCCACAGGAAAGTCTTCAGGACAGAGGACTTTGTGCTTTCCGGTTTCTCAGTAACATGACAAGCTATGTGTTTTTCTTTTGTTTTGTTTTGTTTTTTTTTGTTCAAGAGAGAAAAAAGAGGCGCTGCTAAGGGGATTACTGTTTATAGTTGCTATAAAGTAAGTGATAACGGGAATTAATTTGTCTCACAGACATTAACATTAAATGTATGTATAAATGGGTAAAAGTATGATGGGTCATTCATTAGTAAATTAAACATTGTATTCACTGGTAACTCACAGTGGTATAAGATTAATGCTTAGGAATGTTCTGCTATAGGAAAATGTTTATCTTTGAGTAGGTAATGGCATGACACCTTTCTGTCATGTATCCTTTTTCTATAACACACCTGTGGTGTTTTATTCTTTTCTTAATGCCATATGGAGATATAAAAGGCGTACGTCAATAAAAAAAAAAAAAAATCAAACCTGCACAGTTTTCCTCTTACTCCGAATGTAGTCTGTCGGCCTAGTTTTGTGTGATGCCAGTGTTGCTTACAAGTAGTGTAAGTCTGTCTCGCCCAAAACATTTCTCATAAAGACCTGCTCACATTTTCATATACATTTTAGGACCTACTAATCATCATTAGCACAACTGCTTGCTGCCAGGTAACAGCCTGTGTGTTTGTCTTTAAACTTTGAGAGGCGAAGCCTAGAGGGCAACATGATACCAAGTTATGTTATGGCTTATTCACTTTGACAGATATTAACACACTGCCCAAACTTTGCTGCGCACCAGTTTGTCAAAAATCAGGAGTCTCAGTCCTCATCTGAGTGAACCATGGTTCAGTTTGTTACTGGTGAGGGAGAAAAAAGTGCTCATATCACTCTGGTAAAGTTAAAACATTTGCTCAATGTGTATTTGAATTTGTAAACATTAATTTTTCTTTTGAGATTTGGAACAGTTTTAGCCATCCAAAACTTGACTGTTGATTGATTGAAAGTTTAAATGTAATGTCAACTTCATTATGGTGTTGATGCTTTGTAACTAATCATAGATTTATTTTTAAGATGGTTCTTCTTGGCTTTTTGGTTGAAAAGTTGGTTTGATTAATTCTTATTTGCCGGTGTTATTTTAGATTCTATTTTGGAAAAGAGTATAAACTTGATGTTAGCCAGTTCTCTAACAGCCAGCCAATCATTACTTTGGATGAATAGGCAACAGTGTCTGCAGCCAAACAAAACAAATCATCTTCTAGCTTAATGCGGTGAAAGAAGAGTACACTGGAACTAGTAGGCTTTTCCTGAATCAGGAAACTGCAGCTGTGTCTCAAGTGTCATACTAATGTATTATTTTCAGGGGTGGACAAATCACTAGCCCAGGCTCTCAGGACAAGCAGATTATATACCTGAGCTGTTTTTTCACAATCAGCAGCGCACTGTAGGCGGAAACGCTGACAAAACGGAGCATAATACAGTACAGCGTAGCACAAGACATCATGTATCTCAACCTACTGTACAACATGCAATCATCTCACAGTTATACATGCCCAGCGAAATGAACACGCTGGCCCGACTTGAATAACGTCTACTTCATGTATTGCAAGCAGCTGAAATATCAGCCAAATCCTTGCTGTCGTTTTCTCTAGGTCACAAATGATTTCCTACATCCGAGACATTAACAGGAAAGTATGACCACTGTTAAAAATCGTTCCATTCCTGGGAATTCAAGTGCTCGGTTATTATTTCTGTCAGGAAATGGTTTAAACATGGCTACCATCTCTGTCTCAAGTTTTATGTAAGACTGCATAGGGGGTACTAGAATGTTCTAAGCTGGGCCGAGCACAAGAAACTCCAGTCTAATATTGTTTTAGTCTCAGGTCTATTATTGCAGCGTCTGGGGTCTGGCTCGAACAGCACTTGGCTCCATGTCAAATCTAGTTGATGACCCACGATCTAGTCTGTTTAAAAAAAAAAAAAATGGCTGAGCACTTAACTTATTGATATAGTGAGATATCAAGAATAAATAAAAAATGATTTATCAGTTTCTATTGAGGGAACAGGTAACAGAGAAAAAAATTGCTGGTTAGAAATCTACTTTGTTAATGTCTCCCATTTGTAGCACTGCAATATAGGCCCTATTGAAGTATAAATGTGGATTACACATCCTTAGAGAATTGCCAGCTGAGACATCAAGACTTGGACTTCTGAAAACAGCTCTTTACCCAGATAAGTACGGAATAACACACGACAGAACGAGCTGTTAGCCGTGCCGTTAGTAAGAGGCTACCCTCCCGAAGTGCATTATTTTCGTACAACAGCACGGTCTGGAGTGTGTTATTTCACATATACCACAGCGATTTGCCAGTGGTTTCAGTGTTTAATTTATTAATGTACCAAACTCACATTTTAACGGTTTAGTTAGATTTAAGGTTGTATAACGTCTGACAGACAAGTTAGTTCCTGTTATCACTTATGTTATAGCCACGATAAAGTCGTTCCCTTACCAGCCTCTATCTCTCTTTCTCTCTCTCTTTCTCTCTCTCTCTCAAAAAAAAAAAAACTCAGCTTGTCATTTTACTGAGAAACCGGAAAGTGTAAACGCCTTTACTGAAGACTTAGTTATGCTGATAAACGTCACAAAGCACTGAGACTGTTGCAAAGACAAAAACCAAAAAAAAAAAAAAAAAAAAAGTTATAAAAATGACACCACATTTACAATTATGCGTTTTATTTGTTAAACAGCAACATGTTTTTAGAATCTGTTTATTCTTAGTCTTAGATTATGTGGAGTGTTTGCTGTACAAGTACCTTTGTATGAGCTGTTACTGTAGAAGCAATAAGAAGTATAGAAATAAGAAGTGCATTAATATTAACTTATTGTTCATGTCACGGCCGGAATTAATGTCCGAGCTGTGCCGTTGTACGAAAATAATGCACACCTTCTGACCAGTCAGGTTTGAGCATTCAGCAGCGCTGTGGTATATAACCTTATAACACTAATGTTACTTAATGCTTAATAGAAACAGTAACATTTAGCAAGATCTCGGTATGTGTTTTTTTTTTTTTTTTTTGTCGTCTTAAATTTACACACTTGCATCCGGTCCAGCACTTGTACTTATTGTTGAATCGGAAAGTAGTATAATACAGGATGAAGAAAGCAGGGAAATTCCCGGTCTAAAGTCTGTTTCCCTTTCTTATTGCAGGTGGTTCAGACCCTAGAGGACCACCACCAGGAGGTGCTATCTCTGTACAGAGACTTTGGATTTCAGGGCCTGATTGCACAGGATTCCGAGTTCGCTCTATGCAATGTCCCGGCCTATTTCAGCTCTCATGCGCTTAAGCTCTCCTGGAACGGCAAAAATCTGACCACTCACCAGTACCTGCTGTCTGAGGCTGCTCGCCAGCTGGGCCTCAAAACCCAGCACCTGCCCATCTTTGCTGCCCTGCTCGGTAAGTAACTCTCACCACAGTTAGCAAGACCACAGTTTGGACAGATTTTAACTTCTAGTAGATTTGAGCTTGTTCTGAATTATCTTGCCTAATCTGAAGGCTTCTTATTTCCTCAGGTAACCACATTCTGCCAGATGAAGACCTGGCTGCCTTTCATTGGAGTCTCTTGGGTCCAGAACACCCTCTTGCCTCCCTCAAGGTGCTATAATTTTTTTCACCGTTAAGACTTTTATTTACCGCTATCCATTGATAACTGGGTAAATATAGGAAAATGAGCCTCTGCTTCTGTTCTGATTGTTGTTCTGCTTATTTTAGGTAAGGGCTCACCAGTTAGTTCTCCCTCCCTGTGAGGTTGTGATTAAGGCTGTATCAGAGTACGTTGCATCTATTCAGGACCTCGGGAACCTGGATTCTGTGGCCAGAGATGTATTCAAACAGTCTCAGGTATATCATAATTCTTATGTTCCTTGACTCTTCAAGTATGCTGTTACTGCGAAGATAATTACAATTAATTTATTTAAATGTCTTAAATGCATTGACAAGTTCTCGTTCGCTTTGGTGCTGAGTTACAAAAAAGAAATGGAAAACAAAAGTAATACGAGGAAATGGGTAACTTTTTAAAGAATAAAAGTAAATTTGACCGACATACTTATTCCCTGTGCAGTCTCGGACCGAAGATAAAATCGAAAGATTTAAGAAGGCAGTGGAATACTTTTCAGCGGCCAGTAAACCCAGACCTCTAACCATGGGACCTTCTCCTTACCTCTGTAAGTATTGTCCATATGGATATGCTTTTTGGAATTTGATGTTTTTCTAATACTGGATGTCTAGTATATGTTTTGCAAAGGCACTGTGAGCTGAAAAGATGCTGAGTAATATTACTCTCTGACCCCTTGCCTTAATCCGAGTGCTTAACTTCTTACTGTTTCACTTTCATAAATAGATCCTCTCTTCTTGGCTTTGTTCACAGTGCCAGGTTTTGGGCCTTGTCAGTTTGGTGGTCCTCCAGGCCACATGGGGGCAGTACAGTCTGGGAAAGCCCAGGTAGAGTTCATTATAAAATTTGTCATCTCTCTAGTGTTTTCCGTCCTGGGATATCGTCTTTGTGTTCTTGTTTTCATTTCTACTTACCTTTTTTGACAGGTTGGTCCACCCCAGGTATCAGGTGTTAAGGTGCCTTATCCCGGTGGGCCCTACGGCCCCGGCCCAGCCTCTGCCCTTCTGTTTCAGAACCCACCTCCACCACTGCAGGAATGCAACGATTCTCTTGTTGGGAAAATGGGCTTTGGTGATTGGTCCGCTCCTTATGATTCCAGTCAAGTTGGCAACCGACTGCCCAATCACCACACAGCTGCTCCTTCAGGCCCTTCTCCATCACCGTCGTCTTCTTCAGATGGGGAGGAGCAAAATGACACCAGCACTAAGTGAGTTTATTTCTGAACCCTTCATAAAACATTTTTCATCTGTTCTTTACATGGTCACTATAAAAATATCTTACAAACTAACAGAATTTCAACAGAGTTAGTGACAAACTTTAACAAAATTATCCTATCGTTTTACTAATATGGGGAGTAGTAGCGCTCAAAGCAGATAGTTGCTGTTTATTATTTTATGCTGTCGAGCTGTGTCGCGCTCTAACATAGTAATGACCGTACCCAACTCATTGCTCAGATTTCTGTGCGTCTTTCAAATACTGCAAGCTGAACTCTTTGGGTTATCATAACATGACCATTGTCCTAGGTAAAACAAGCTCTACATTTTTTTTATCAGTGCCATACAGAAGCCATGCAAGAAAATTAAGAAGATTTGGGAGTATTTTAACACGGCACTAATGGTCCAAATTTGTCCGTCAGTTCTTTCATTCCCAAGAGGCTCCTAAAGATCCCACAGGAAATGTAAAAAATAGTTGCAGGGCCAAAAGGCTTCATAATGAAGTTCAGCTTTTAATGTTGTATCATTTACATACCAGTAAAAGCAAAACTTAATATCACGCTTCAACCCTGTCCTCTCTTGCTTTTCAGTCATTTGGCTGATAAGTCCTCTAGATGGGAAGAGCCCAGTGGCCGTGGGGGTGGCGCCTCTGGAGAGGGTCCCCAAGGCAACGGGAGTGGGCCATCTATTCCGTCACTGCTGTCCATGGCAACACGGAGTCACATGGACATTACGACTCCACCCCTTCCACAGGTCAGCGCTGAGGTGCTACGAGTGGCGGAGCACAGACACAGAAGAGGTCTCATGTACCCACAGATATACCACATCCTCACCAAGGTATTGCAGGCTTCCTCTTTTCTGTGGTTAATCTGAATTAAAATGTAAACATTCAGTCAAACTGTCACTGTTCCATTCTCTGGGTGGGGCAAACATCTCCTTTTGACTCATGGTTTACGAATGATTGATGTATTTTAAAAGGAGTGTTTACGTAGGAAGGTGACTGAAGGGAGAGGCAGTTGCTCTACTTGTCTAGAAACATTTTTTTTTTGTAGTTGCATGTTTTTCATTTAATTGGTGCCAACACTTATTTGTAACTACTAACTAACTGAAAAAGGGCCCTTGATCATAGAGAAAAACAAAGCAACACAGTTGAATAGTTATCAGTTTTGTGAACAAAGTGATTTTGTGATTGTGAAGCAGACCAGTGCTTAACAAAATCTAATCTATCCTGCAACTCTAAAAAGTGAATTTACACTTCATATTAATTTTGTACATTTGTGAAGTGTCATGAACCTTACTACTGTTCATGTGATCAGTGTTTTTTGTTAGTTTCAGTGGTAAGTTTTTACTTTGTTTTTATCAACATTATTTCTATAGTCCCCCTTACTCTATCCTCCCCTCTTCCTTTCTACCTGCTACTAACCAGTCAGCGCCAGTCTGAGGCCATAAATTATTGATTGATTAAGATGACATTAAAATAAACAGACAGTGGCAATTTACCATACCACCAGTTACTGCTTACTAAACTACCTGCTGCTATTAAATCATTTCTGAATATTGCTTATACATTATCATATCTTTTAATGTATAATCACTCACCAGGACAAAGTTCATGTGAAAATATAGATAAAAATGTCTGACTGTGAAACACATTTATATATTTTTTTTATTTTTATTATTATTATTATTATTATTATTATTTTAAATATTGTGAATTTGAATGTAGTGAAGTGTAAAGAAGGGTCATAATTTGGGGATGTTTTGCAGCATCAGGGTTCATTACTGAAGGCTTGAATGCTGCTCAGTATAAGATGATCATTCACAAAAAGGCAGTATGCCTCATTCGTTCGAATGAGCGTTTAAACAAGAAATTTGGCATTCATGAAAATCCCTGTCAAGTCTCTATCAAAAACACATCCTCATTCACTAGGTCAGGGACTAAGAGTACCATCAAGAAATTTTTTTTGAACTCTAGTAATTTTATGTTATTGGCATTAATGAATGAATATAAAAAATAAAGAAAGTGAACCAACACACACCCATAAATTAAGACAATCGTTCAGTTATAACAAAAGAAACGTCCATGTATAAATGGAGGATGGGCCGGTCTGCCTGTGCATAGCCGTAAACACATGCCTCAGCTGATGGAAGATTTAGCGCTCGTTTATGAGAGAAAAGATGTTTAAAAACTGGTATGAGTTTCTTCAGACGATGGAAGCTAGCTTATAAATCGGTTCCGTTTGACACGGCATCTTCTTTTAACTCTGTGCAACACTTCCAGCTTGTTGGCCGAGACACTTAGAGCAGATTTAAAATAGCAGTTTCCCTGTGTGATGTGGTTGGTGCGCATGATCACCCTGGTACAGTGTAGATCTTTTTTTTTTTCCTCCTCTGTTTCCATGTCGCACCGTTTTCTTGTCACCTGACTTAACTGACAACTAATTCATCTTTTCTGTAATTTGTTTTCAGGTGGTGTTACACTGCTAAATATTTTTATTGGCATACAAATGAGTCAAAATAACCTCCACTTCTGCCTTTCTGCATTTTCTCTCATCGTTTATTTCATGCTCCCAGCTCTGTCTGCACTTTTGTGTAGTTTTGTGTTTGTCACTATATGCAAATCAGCTGTATCTGGAATGCGCTTTGCACTTTCTGGGTGATCAACATACGGATGTGTTTCCGAAACGTTTGTAAACACAGCGGAAAGTTTAGTTCGGTTTGGCTTACACAAACATTTACACACAACTTCACTAGAAGATTGATTAATGAGTCCCAGTGGCTGTATATTAAATAGTGGCTGGATACAAAACCCTGTGGTTGTAGTCATTGTAACAGAAGAGTTAGGATGTGATCAGAAGGATCAAAGCTGATTAGTTGTACAGCAGCTGAGCAGTCAAATTAGGAAGGCAAAATTTTGAGGTCTGTTTTGACCTATATATTTTTAATCTATTATAATTGGTATTGTTATTTTTATGTATTGCGAAGTTCACATTATTGGGGTTTTACACGTCTGATACTTATGCAGCGGTCCCAGTTGTCCTGAAAAACCTGGAAATGGTTAGGCTATATTTCCGATCATGGAAAGAAATTTGTGGACAAAGCTAAAATGTTAGTATGTTCCTCGAAATATTTTTGAAGGTTCTGGCATATTTCTTCTTCAACTAACATCTTATAAAAACATATAAAAACTAATGGTCTGAGGAAATAAAGGTCACTGTGTGGATCCTATTATACATCTGAGTCAGTATGCCTGTATTTATTATTTTACCGTTTTGTGCTAGGAGGATCCCAGTGAAAGTTGAACATTTTTGGTGCAAAAGCGACTTGAGGCTAGCAAAGGTGGAATTCTGACCAGAGGTGGTTATTAACAGATCGTTTGTAGGTTTTTTCATAACATCATTGAAATCTGAACTTTGCTTAAACTCTACTGGGTTCTTTGGTGGATTCTACTAATGTTCTTTTCTAAAGTTATTAAACTAAGCATATTTTTAAAATTTACCACGCACTGGTCTCTAATAGTGAGCAGTATTGTATATTTCACTTCACATGAGAGAATTGTTGAGAAATGGCTTGTTTTGCATTAGTCAGTACAGGGGATGTGGGGAGTTGTTTAATTCATTTTAATGTTAAAGATTTCCACAAATGTGAGTCATTCTAAAGAGACTCCTAGTGAGCAACAGCTGTCATGTAGTATATAACTCGGTAAAAAGAATGATAAACATGTTAGTAGGCAAAGCCCAGCCTTTGGAAGATCTTTATGAAAAGAGAGTCCAGCATGGGTACAGTGCATATCATGGTTTAACAACAGCAGCAATGACACACACACACACAAACTGGCAATGATTTAGGTGCAATAAATTTTTTTTTAAATTGTTGACTTTCAACTTTATAGTAGCACCTTTGGTTAAGATCTTTTACCTGTTTGCTCACTGTGTATCTCAGGGGGAGATGAAGATGCCAGTGTGTATAGAGGATGAGTGTAACCCTGACCTGCCTCCTGCCTCTTTGCTGTTCCGCTCAGCGCGGCAGTATGCCTATGGCGTGCTGTTTAGCCTGGCTGAGACCCAGCGGAGACTGGAAAGGATGGCCATGCGCAAGCGCACTCCACTAGAGGGTGAGTGTGGGACTGAGAGTGTAGTGGGTGCAGCTTATAATCAGTGTAGTAATACTGTCACGATATATATATATCTATCTATCTATCTATCTATCTATATATATATATATATATATATATATATATATATATATATATAGATATATAGATAGATAGATAGATATATAGATAGATATATAGATAGATAGATAGATATATAGATAGATAGATAGTACAGTGCAAAAGCTTTAGGCACATGTGAAGGAATTTGAGAAGTTGCTTTCAAAAATAAATAACTGAAATTTTTAAAAATCAGATTTATTATATAGAGCAGTAAGAAGAAAAAATTCAAGTCAATAATTGATAACCAGTCTCTGATTTTGAAATGAAATTACTTCTGAAGTTCACTGTAGTGCAGTTTGTAAGGTTGAATATACGATCAATTGTTTGTCTCTGCAGGTGAGATCCCACACAACCTTGATCGTCGTTTTATCCAAAAAGTGGTCCATTACTTTATATCTGACATTCTTTAAAAACTGTTCTTATTTCTCTGTACCATGTATTATTTTACAAAAGGAAAGGGTATTAGCTTTGTTGTACTGGCACATTAATACAGAAGACAGTATCAACATAAACAATTATGCTTATGTGCATCATCATGGGTCAAGAGCACAACTTGTTTAGAGAGCACTGTGAGATGGTGCAGTTTTTTGTACTTGCTTAAATGACTGGCAGAGATGTTCAAAACTATGAAATGTCCAATGTTAAATTTTCTTACTTTTACTATGCTGGCTATTTAGCAAGCTGTTGACATAGTTTAAAGGAAATGCCACTGGCTTACTCTTTTCATTTAAACAATTTTTCTCTGCCTCCTTGTGCTGCATGTGACAATTTTATGTCACATAAGTTGCTTTTGTTTCATTTGCTTTCTCTTCGTGACTCCACAGTGCCCCCGGTAATAGTGAAGGAATGGTGTGCCAGTAAGGCCAAGTCTGCTTTGACCCCTGAGCTGGTTCCAGCTATGTGTTTCCGCGAGTGGACCTGTCCTAATCTGAGGCGTCTGTGGCTTGGCCGTGCCTCCGAGGACCGCAGTCGACGCACGCGAGCCTTCTTGGCCTGCATGAGATCAGACTGCCCTGCCCTGCTTAACCCGTCCTGCGTGCCATCACACCTGCTGCTCATGTGCTGTGTACTCAGGTAGTGAAACTGGATACATGATTTTACGTCATGCACTACAGCCACTAGTACTTTATTATACAGGAAGACCCAGCAACCGTAAGTGTCTTTTAAGAGATTTGGGCTGTGCAATATGATTTCTTGTGTAGACTTTGCATTACTGATATCTCTGAAGCCTGCTTGTAATGGTCTTCTGTGGGTATCATAACATATCCAGGTTTTCCCTGTGTATCGTCATAAATTATATCTTTAACTTAATTAAAATTACTAATTTTGCTCAGAATAAAGCAGGTTGATCTTCACCTGTTACACTATGAGTTCATTACATTCTTTTAATGTTGCAAGGCATAATGCAATCATAGTGTATGGTATTGTATTCCCGACATGCTGTTTTTGGTCATAGTGTGCAGCTCTATTTGAGCTTGCTTTCAGGAGCGTTAGTTCTTTTCAGTAGAATAGTTTTAAGTAGGTCTTTATAATGTACTGCTATAGTCATTAGAAATGATGGGAAATGTGTGTCCTTGCATGCAGGTATATGATGCAGTGGCCAGGTGGTCGTATTCTCCAACGCCATGAGCTTGATGCCTTTTTGGCTCAAGCGGTGTCCAACCAGCTCTATGAGCCTGATCAACTGCAGGAACTCAAGGTAGGTGCCCAGAAATCCAAACTCGGTTACACTGCATGTTATTTCCATGTACTGAATGTTGTGTTTGCTTGCTTGTTGGGTTAAGCATAACAGTAAAGTGGATCTTATGTCTGTGTCTGATTTTTTTCAATGTTTAGGTGGAGAAAGTGGATAACCGTGGTGTGCAGCTGGCCTCACTCTTTATGAGCGGCGTGGACACTGCCCTTTTTGTGAATGATGTGTGTGGCCAGCCTCTCCCATGGGATCACTGCTGCCCATGGGGCTTCTTCGATGGCAAGCTGTTTCAGAGCAAACTTGCAAAGGCTACCAGAGACAGAGCTGCTCTGCTGGACATGTGTGAAGGCCAGGTACGGATCCTATCATTTTTACCCTGCCTTATAGCTTCTCTCCCTTAATAATCTCACAGATCTTTTTTGGTATATACTGATACTTTTCTAAACTTGTGAACAATTAAGACATAAAGCTCTCTCCTACACCTTTCTCTCTGACAGGAGGAGCTGGTGTCCCGAGTCGAGAAGATGAGGCAGGCTATCCTGGAGGGTATCAATCTCTCTCGACCTCCACCCCCACCCCCACCTTTGCCGCCCCCGGCCTTCCTGCCCCCTGCCATGGTGCCACCATTCTACCCTATGCACCCACTGTATCCGCCTCGACCCTTGGGCTCTATGCCTCCTCCGCACCACCAGCATCGACCAAGAGCTTTCCCAGGTCTGATCACAGTCACGCATTCCGCTGTTCTGATTTAAGACTCTGTCCAATCAGACCCAGTACTTTTGGTCAAGAGAGCTGGAGAGTGAGCTGCTTAAAGAGATGCTACTGCACCTTTGAACCTAATGTCTATTCACAGCATTTGTAAAGTGTATGTGAATACAAAAGCAGTAATTTCTACATGTTTCCCTGAGCTGAGAGAACAACAGAAAACCTGTTTACTCAAAACTTATGAGTGAGTGTTAGTGTGGTTGTTGAATTTTGCCAAGAATGTATAAAATGTGTGAAATATTTGACTATGAACATATGTGGTTAGTTGGCTTTTCTTAAGTCGTATCCGGTCTCAATAAGGCTTCATTGTTTATGTTAAGCTATGATGAATGCTCTTAAATGCGCTTAACTGCAAGTTCTCTACTCTGAAAAAATAATCTCCCAAAGCATGAATTCTGTTCTTTCAAGTAAACAGTTTCTGTTTATTTCCTCAGTACAGGGAAATTCTTGTCTATGGTATTTGCACATACATTACAGATGCAGTAGTTGGAGATTAGGTTAGAAAATGCTGGATTGTTTCTTTAAAGATGGCTTTAGAATGTTGGCCAAAGCCCATATTACATTGGCTGTATTGCCTTGTGCTTATAGAGTTCTTGTTTAATTTCTTGTTTAATTGAACAATTTATTCACACCTTCTTTCCGTATAGTCAGGTGATTTCAGAAGGAATTTTTTTTATTTTTATAATCATATCCAGTTTGAAGTGGAATCAAAAAAGGTTTGGCGGTGCTGAGCTTTCTAAATTTTTACCTCGTTGCTGTGTTTTTTTTTGTTTTTTTTTTTCCTCAGCATAGATGTGACCATTAAATGAAGGAATATGCAATATTAAGGGTTATAGAATTATTTTCTGTCTCTTATATGATGGCTATTTGTTTTAAACCAGCATGACTTTTTAAAACTACATTTTAAACTGTCAAATCATGAATTGCAGATTTAGCAGCATGCCGTTTTGTTTACAAGCTCATGTTTTACACTATAAAACTTTCACTGTCAACATAGGTATCCAGTCTATACCTCCTCAAGGTGGGAAGCTAGAGATTGCTGGCATGGTTGTTGGCCAGTGGGCTGGAAACAAACCGGTGCGAGGCAGAGGAGGGTTTAACGTACAGGTGGTATCAGTGGGAGGAGGAAAAGGGTAAGTCACCTCAGGAAGGACCACTTTACTTCACTTATTCAATGTGGCAACTTGAACACTAGTCAAACATAGTATAGTATGAAAATACAGACAAATGAGGAATAGAAAAATTCTGTTTTGTCTTTGTTATAGGAGGGGTAAAGAAGTGGTACCAAAAGGAAGGGGAGGGAAGAAAATGAACACAAATCGAACACAGGTAATAGCAATATACACTTTATAATCTGTCATTTGTATGTATTCTTACTAAATAACCTGTTTATATGACATCTTTTTACAAACATTAAAAAATGCAGGAGCCTTTTATTCTCTGACTACAACTACAAAAGAATTAATGTGTAGAATGATCTTTAGTCATAGCTACAGACAAACTGCCCAAAGTTAACAGTGAGATGGGGTGATTTCAAAAGAGCTGGAAACCAGTAAGCATGGAAAACCTTTTGTGAATTCTTGATTCTTTAACTAAAGTGGATTTGCAACAAACTACTCAAAATGACCATTTAATTTGTTTATTTGTTTGTTCAATTACTTTTGGTCCCTGAAATAGAGTAGAATCACATATAAAAAGTGTTGTATTACCTACAACGTTCACCCCATTTAGATTGGACCTACATTTTGAGCGATGCTCGTCATTTAATTTCCCCCAATTTACCCCTTTTTTTTTTTTTTTTTTTTTTTTGTGTAGAATCTCTCCTCTTCACCTCCCTCATCCAGCCCACCAAAGCTGGCAGAGGAGCCCAAAACAGTGGGGCGGCCCACTGAGAGAGCCGGCGTTGTATCCCAGCAGCTGAACGGCAGCTCTTCAGGAAGCGCCGCTGGCCAACCCGTTGACCTGCCACCACTGGCCCAGCCAATCCAGTGTGCCTTAGCCAGCAAAGACAACCAATCAGGAGACGGGGTGGAGGTAGAGGCCCCTTGTTGCCTTGACGACTGCTCGTCAGATGGTGCACTACAAAAAGAGGAGTAATTACATCCCATAGTTTAACGAGAATGATTGAGTTGAGAGGGAATGTTCCAAGTTCGACTGCCTTTTTCCTTGCAAAACATAATTAGGCACAGTAGCCACTTCGTGTTGTCGTCATAAGAATAATTTATGATGTTACAGATGCTGGAAACTAGAGATGGACAGTGTGACAAGGGGTGCGGTCTATGTCACCTTAACAGCAGGTTCTGATTTGGAACTGAGCAAAGTTAAAAATCACAACCTTTAGATTGCACATTGCACTGAATCTTTTTGATTCTGGACCTCAGCCTTTCCACTGCCCCATCAGGGTTGTAGCATTGTGACAAGCTCTCAGTCTTTTCACCTTTCTAACTTTTTTTTTTTTTTTTTTTTTTTTTATTTTTAGAACACTTTAGATTGTTAGTTATATTTGTACTATTGCGTAAAAATGGCGACAGTAGGCCCCTTTTTTGATCAAAGCATATTCTAATTAAATCCACACTTACAGCCAGTGCATTTTAAGTGCAGCATACTTACCTTAATAGTCTCAAAGCATTTTTGAATTAATTCCAGATAAGATATTGTCACTTAACCAATGCTGTTGATCACCCTGGCTGTTAGTCACACATCATGCATCTGACAATTGGACCATGAGCCGATTTAGTGCACCATGGCTTTCCCCCATCATTTATATACACAACATTTAATTGTTGGCATGAGCTTTGTATTTAATATTTCTTAAGTAGCATGTTACACAAATTGCGTTGACATTTTGACATTTGTTATATGCATTTAAAATGCATAGGTGTAGATATAGGTACCCTCCTCTTTTTTTAAATTTTTTTTATTATTTTTTTTTTTCCCCATTTTAACTCATATTTAGTGATTCTCGGCAAACATTGTTGTAGTTGTCGGTAATTGGATCGCAGTAGTTGTCAAAACCTGCACGTTTCTTTTTTAAATTATATTCTTATAAATGAATTCATAGTACTTAAACAAAAGCCCTGTTGCTACTTGTATTGCAGGCAAGGCAAAGATTGAATTAGGACCCTGTTTAGAGTTAATAAATTGTCCCTGATTGAGCACTGCATAAAGTGAGACACTCCAGTGCTGTCGTAGGTTAGTGTCAAAGGGATTGTCCTCACAAATAGTGATATGGCTACCAGTGAATTTAAAGCTGCTTGACCGTGAGAATAGCATCAGTTTTTAATCATTATTAGTCAATAGCACTGTTTGTTTGAGTCATCCCTTTAAGGGGAATGATATTGTTGTATTTTGTGTTTTTGTAACATTACAGTTTGAAATTAAGTGGTTTTGCGGCATATAATAAGGGTCCAAAAAATCCTGATTTTGTTGCAGAAAAATGGGTTGTGTCACAATGCTGAAATTACTTGTGTTAGATTACTAATTTCAGTGATCCAGATTCTGCTCATCACAATGCTGAGAGGTAAAGAACAAAGGCGTGAGACTGCTGACATGCCAGTCAGGGATGGTATTGCTTTGCTATCTCCACTCTCAGTAGTTTTTGTTTTGTTTTTTTTTTTTTTTTTTTTTTTTTTTTTAATAAATAAAAATGTTTGTCCCACATCATCTACTCAGTAAATAGACATACAGCACTTGTGATACCCACTGACATAGCTGCTAATAGGGTTATAAGTTTTTTATTAGTTTTTTAAAGCACCTTATACCCCGAGATATAGATATTGATATGCAAGCCCCAGCACCAAACCGAAATGGAAACGCCCTCTGAAATTTTTTGTAACTCAACATAAAGCACTTATGTTATTTATGTATAATTATAGAACAGTACAACTACAGTCATTAGTCTACGTAGACCAAGAAACTGGGGTACAGAAGTGGAACTCCTAAATTTGTGACACAGTTGGGTGAAAAACCACGCTCTCTAGTCATTTCATTACATTAATATATGGTGTTCTGTTTTTGTGATATTAAACCCATATGTGTTGTTTCTATGACTGCCCATGGACCTTGTGCACTTTTCAGAGAGCATTTTATTGAGGGAAAATGGGTTTAAAGTAATCCATCTAACATGAAAATCCTCCAGCTTTGAAACACAATTTGACACCTTCACGCAAAGGAAATGCTCCTTTGTGAACTTTTTTTGTACTAGTAATTATGGGGATGTTGGGAATGAGCTTCAATTTGTATCAAAGAACAAATACACTAGAGAGAGGCTCTTTTGACAAATGATTTTAATTAGAAAACTTTAATACTGAATTTCATTAGTGTCTGTGCAGGCATGTTAATAAGATGCACCTTATTTTGTTACAGTATGGATAGATGATAGTTTATCATGTGCCACAAATTGTATATGAAAAGCTCTAAATATCGCAGAACGACAGACATATTTATGTTTGTATATTCTAAAAGTTTTGCGGAATCCCCTCCATTAGTTTAACTTGTTTAAGTTTATATATGTATACCACACAGATATACACAAATAGTCAGCAGTAACCTTTTACACAAGCGTTTGTCATTGGCTACGTCCAAGTTCATAAAGGTAAAGACATGATGTGATCGTCTTGGACATACATGAACTATGATAAATCGGTATTAATCGAGACCATAGCATTGCAAGTAGTGTATTTAAACCCATACGATACCGTACTATACATACACAGCCAATTATTCTGAAGTTCAGACTTTGGTTGTTGCATTTGATGATGATGACATTTCAGCAGTGCTCGTAATGGAAGGATCTTCCATTATGAATTAAGCACGCCAAAAACACACGTACACACAAATACACTTGTTTGTACCTATAAACAAGCAATTGCTTCAGACATACTGTAGACCGTTATTCAGTTTTCAGTTTCCATTTAAGGTAGATACAAAATGTAAGTTCACTATGCAGGCACAGATTATTGTCATAGAATACCAGTTATCAGAGTTACATTTAGCATAATCTTAGTCTCAAAGATATTAACACACCCATAATTCAGATACACCCAGAAATAGACATAAACAAGTACACACACATATGTGCATATGTAGATGTTTTCTTTTAGAGAGACACCAGTTAGTACAAGAGAAAATGTAACGTTATTTAGGATTTCTTTTTGTATTTGATATAGTTGATTACTTGTAATGCTTAATTAGTGATTTCAGATGTGTGGTTCCCAAGTTACCCTCTGCAGAGCTTCTTATCTGGCTTTTATGTATTCTTTTTTTCACTGTTCTAACCTCTTTCTTATTTGCCATTTTAATCAGACATTTGTTGAGAGTTAACTATACCCAACATAGATGCAGATGTAAGATAATTTACAGTATTAAATATTTTAAGGGATCTGTGTTTTGATTTTTGAGGTACAACCAAACCTTATCATATGCCTTTCCCCCTTTATCCTAATCAGTCCTATTCATTCGGTGGTAATTTAGAACATGTGCAGATTTATTCACATGGCGATAGTTACTGTACTGCACTATTTGTTGCTGATTTAAGAAATCCCTGTCTTGGTGTTGAATATAGCGTTATTAATACACACTCTCACAGTTCACATGCTTGCTTTCTGTAGTTTTACAATAACAACCATATTTCTTCCCTATCTTTTCTCAAAAACAAAAAACAAAAAAACAAATGCCCATCACCTCTTCTTTCTCTCGTTCCATCATGTCTAGACTCTTTTGTCTTTTAACTTATCATGTCTCGGTTGTGGACTTTCTTGCTCCTACTGCAGTGTTGTCTCCTTACCCCATCATACTAACAGTAAAGATAATATTAACGACAATAATAATTACGCTTATAATCAGTCTGTATGTAATCGTAGCCAGAAGTCGGAAACGGATATTTTCAGCGTTGAACAAAAGAAAAAAAAAAAAAAAAAAATTAACCTAACCATCTTTGGTTTGAAATTGTGAAAATTGTGTTTTTTTTTCTTGCTACTTTTAAAAAAACGTTATTACTCCTTTGACCATTGCTACAGTTAGTATTAAATACACTTAGCACAGGTAGATATTTGAAACTGTAATGATTATAGGTATCTTTACCTTATTGCTATTGTTTCAGACCACTTCACCATTAGGATAAAATTGTAGCCATCAGACTAAACCACAACTTTGTCGAACATTATGAGATGCGTCAGTTAATCAGTGAAGATCATTCAAAAGCTGATAAATTCAACATTAACCATTGCATCCTTGCACAAAACAGAGAGTTATCTCTGCTACTAAAAACCAAAGTGCATACTATCTTACTATTTGTCAACCCAAATTACAGTTTTCTTTTATTTGTGGAAATCAGAGTTCTAATATTCAGTAATTGAGATCATAACATATATTATGGGTCCATTGACAAATATTAAATGAAGGAAACAATGTATTTACATCTTTTTGGTGAAATGTGGCTGAGGTGTGTGTTGTCCAATTTCTTTGCTAACAGTTTTTCCCTTTTATGAAGCATAGCCTCAGATGCAAGTCTTGATGCGGTTAAATCCTAGCACCCTCTACAGTTACAGTTTGGGAAATGTAGCTTCATCAGTAGTCATGGCAAGGTTAAAAGTATGCACATAACTGTTAACAGGATCAGTCACAAGTTAGCGTGAAGAGTCCTTGCCTGTGCATTCCTGTAGACTTGTGTCTGGAGATTAGATTTGATTTTTGCTTTAAAACTGTTCCCTTCTATCCTAGCTTTGAAGCCCTTCACGTCACAGGACCACCTGTGTGCTTTTGAGTGGTGTTGTAAGGTTTTGAGCCCGTTAGCGATAACAGCAATGTGTTGTGTACAATGGCTCCCTGCCATTCCCCCCTATTCTTGCTGGATGAGTGCCCTTGTTTTATCCTCTTGTTTTTAGAGCATGTTGCCCCTGCAATGTTGTTAACATTTTCAAGTGACGACCCAGTCTCATTTGTAGGCAACACGTTCTGTCATCTGATCCGTTCACCAGGATAAACGCGTTGATGCATGCATCAAGGTCTCCAAAAGAACTTGTGTAGTGAAGGGTGAAACTTCATTATTATTATTATTGCTGTTATGGTTATGATCGTTATTAACAGTTTCTCATTTTTAGTCAAAAGAAAGCACCAGGTTGTTTGGGAAAGAAACCTTTTTTATTTGTCTTGCTGTTGAGGTCTGAATTCATGATGCATTGAGAAGAAAGCCAAAAGGCTGAGAGAGAAAGAGTTGAAGTTGGCAGTCATGTTTGTATGGTTGGAAAATGACTTACAGTGCTGAAATAAAATTTATTCTTTTAGTAAAAAATGTTTTTCTCTATTTATTTAAGTGACCTGTATGTATGTTCTGTATTTCCTTACTCAATATAGGTTTTGAATGAAGGCTAAACAGTAAGCAGATTGACAGACTTTAACAGACAAGCTGTAACACTTCTTCGCAACTTCGTAACAGTTCTTTGTGATATACATTTCGTACACTGCTTGAAGAGTTGGTATGTTTGCATGCACCGCAACAGTGCAATGTACAGCAGTAATGCATTTAATCTCACCTTGTCACCTTGAATCTCACCTTATCTTTTCCCAGATTTTACCGGTCTGCAAATATCTGCCTTCTGTGAGTCCAAAAATTTGTATTTTAAGTCTCTCCTTCCATTAGATAGCCAGATCTTTTTTAGTGCAGAACTTTGAACTTAGGAAGAATATTAAGTGCATGGGGGAGAGCATCTGAGAAATCTGAATGCCACCTGACCACAGCCCAGCACATTCTGTTCAAACCTGACCCAACCCACTATTGCCATCACAACCAACCAAAGAATGAATAAAACGTGACATTGCTAATGATTGCCCCACTTCCTTGTAGAGACAGTGTCATCAGCTCAGTGGTACATAAAATCAAATTGAGTAGTTAATAGGCTAAAAGTCCTCACTGTGAAAAGCTATATTAACATTAAAACTATTAATCAGATGATGGATGCATGGAGCTTCACTTAATTTCTCATGTTGTGGACTACACATGACCCTGATTCCTAACAAAACATTGTTAAATATTTATTTGAATAAACATTTTAATTGAGATAGGGTGTTGCAGATAGTTTAACAAATCCTAAACTTTTACCAAGTTCAGTGAACCTGACACAACATACCTACGGATATCGCTTCCAGAAAACTGGATTAGAATTTTCATAAGTTAAGGTAGTCAACTCCAATTATGTTGACCTTAGCTGAAGTGTGTTCACAGTGAGCATGTCTCGCTCATCTCACTGTACCAGTGTTGTGTACACATGCCACAATAATATCACGTTCTCTTTAGGATGATCCTGAGCTCACACAGGCACTCGACCTTGGCCTTGAGGATGTCTATAAGCAACTCAACCCTGATTCTAATCCTGCAATGGGGCAGGGGCAGGTTCAAGGGAGAGTGGTCATGAAAGAAGGCAGAAAGAGCTCACCAAAGAAAGAAATTGTACTATACATACATACATGGGAGGAAACTGTTTTTTAAAGGAAGGAACTTTTGTTTAAAGGAATGCTGGTGCTATAAGTAATGAATATATTAAGTAATGAATGATAGAAAATTGAAATATCTATTATAAATGTAAATCTGTGAACAATGTAAGCATTAGTATCTAATGAATCCACAATTAAAGGTCACACCATTTCTGAAAACTGTTGAGCGCATGTTGAACTGTCTCCTGAAGTTTAAGCTGGTTTAGTTCAAGTAAACCTCCCACTGAGCAGACTGCTTTACACTGCAAGCTGCCATAGTAACTGACCTAGACTCTCTCTGATATCAGTTTGTCAAACTCAAAATGCTAGTAACAGATGAAACTGTCTACATATACACACATGCCGAGACCTTTAACAACGTCATGATGTGATATACTATGACATATTTGTTATAAATACCTTAACGGCACTTCTCCCCTGGCACCTACTTGCCGAGAGCCTGTTGGGTTGGCAGAGGTTCTAAATGACAGGGACCCTGGTGATTATCTGGTTTTCAAGGAAACACAGTTATATCTGTAACTACTGTTCTGTTTCACCCCTTTTAACCCTTCCAGAGGTTGTGTCTAACATCTGAATATTTCCTTCCACAAGTTCACCTAAGGCCGACTGGGAAGGGGTGTCTTCCTAATTAGTACCCATGAGGATGAAACACTCCTCGTGGAATGGCACACCACAGTGGGGGAGTGGTGGTCTTCTAACACCTTGATACCCCCTGCCACAAGGTCATGAGAAACCTAATCACCTATGGCCAACTAGGAGGGTGTTCAAAGATCAACATGCTCACACTACTAGGAGGAGCAATATTGATCTTATAGAATCTGTAAAATGTGCAATGTGTTACCCAGTGTAGCTGTAGCACGAGACTCCAGGAGTAGCATGCCTATGAGGATGAAAAATCCTCATGGAACGGTACACCACCGTGGGGGCCACCTGTAGTGACAACCTTGCTCACCCAGTGGACCAGTCTTTGCTAAGACGGGAGCACCTATTGTCTTTGCACTGTGACTGATGAATGAATAGCTGTTGTGTGATTCAGTAGTACTGTAAGGAACATACTGTACACAGTAGGTAATCTAATTTGAGTGAAATAATCTTAGGCATGAACCCTGGTTTCAGGCACAAGGTCGGTGCAGAATCATTCGGCTGTCAGGGCATGCAGGGGGGAGCATATTTCAAAGGCATTCAGTTCTCCCACCCTTTTTTCTGAGGTGGTCTCCAGCAAAAAAGGCTGTCTTAAATTACACCAATTTCAGATTATAATCCTGATGGATCCTTTCAGAATACTGTTATGAGCCTATGAATTTCCACTGAAGTGCCATCCACTGTTCTGAGGTACACTTTCAGCATAGATGGGGACCTGGCACTGTCCAGAAGGCTCTGCAAAAATGCTAGCACTTTAGACATCGGTGAGTGCACTGACGGGTTGATCTCCATTTTTGGAACAGTTCCCAAGGTCCAAGGTGGAACATACAAGGTCCACGTACTGGGGGCTCCAGTGTTTGGAATATATCTTGGACTGCTACGTCGCAGTCTTCAATCTGCCCATCGCTTCATGGGGCCCAACCCGCAAACACAGATAGTCAGGTTGGGTGTGCAGCACCTCTTGTTCATCTTTGTCAATAAGTGTGGAAGGGTGACCCAGCCATTAGTGAAAGCAGCAGTGGGAACCAGAGTCTCTCTGGCCATTGCAGGGGCCATAAGTAGAACTCTTTGTTCACTTTGTCAATTCTGTGTAGCGTGTGCAGAATCAGCAGAGGTGTGAATGCATTCAGTAAGCTTCATGACCTGTCGTGGACTAGTGCATCCTGTCCCAGACGGCTGTCTGGCTCCTCTAGGAAGAACCATGCTCAAGAATGAGTCGACTTGCTGTCACAATTTGATCAACTCCATAGTGGATGCTAGCTGGAAAATGCTTCAATGCAAGTGGTAGCACAAAGGTAATGGAGGAGGGGGGACACTTTAGCTATCTCAGACACTGTGGAGTGTAAGATAACAGGAAACTATCACAGCTTTGGAGGACAGAAGCCACTGTAGCTCTGACCATACTCACAAGCTACACAGGATAGCTCCAAGATCTACATGCGGTCTGGCATGTGCACAGAGAAGAGTAGAAAAAAGAAAGAAGTGATGTGGCATGAAGGTATTTATAGCAAATTCTATGTCACTGTCACTTTGTAACTTTGTTGGTCCGAAGTCTCGGCATGCGCGTGCATGCACATGAGAGGGTATCCAGGTGTTAGACGCTGCCCCTGATGCTTAGAAATGGCTGAAGTAGGATTCCAGGTTTAGTGGCAAAACACACTTTCAGGAATAAGCCCATGAGCTTGTTTAGTTCTGGGTATGTTGGGATTCCTGTAAGCTTCAATGCCCCTTTGCTCTCCATAGCTTTGGTTACACAAAGCTCAGTTGGAGTGCACACATGTATGTCAGACAGTTCTCTATACTAGCCAATTATGGCTGCTTTATAACTGTTTTGCCTTATTTTTTTTATGCAGTAAACTTCAAAGTCAAGGACATACTTTATGTATCATAAACATAGCCTGTTATATAAACAAACACTTGTATTTGGGCATGTATAAGAGTACATGTTTTACTGTAGTATGAATATGCTGGTTAGTGTAAGTATCAGCGATTAAAAATGCACATAATCAGTTATGTAAAATAAGGGATTACTCTTCATTTTTAAGTAATTACAGTTAGTTATGGTGAACTTACATACTGTATAGACTTTCAATGATTCTGTATAAAATAATATTGAATTTAAAATCTTAATATCATCTAGAGATAAAATTTGTTTTCTAATTTAACTCGACCCCTTTAAATATGTTAGCTGTAGGTTAGCTGTAGCGTTCGCGCCAGGTGGCTGTCAAGTTCAAGGATGTCAGCAGAAACGAGTGGCTGTTTTGCTAAATGGAAATATTCTCATTACGTCATTTGACAAATGTAGACAAGAACATCCCAGTAAAATGTAAGTTATGTACGGAAAAACACTAATGTCCTCTCTCCAAAGCACAGGTAACCTACTGAAGCACCTGACACTGCAACATAGACAAACACTAGTGAGTGATCTGTGAACAGCGACAGATGAAACTGCAGCACGCCCGGTTAAAGCAGGCGAAACTTGATTTTACATCAGCACTACAGAAACTGTCTTAAAGAGGTGAGCTCAAAAAACTGATTGTAGGGTTCATAGTGGACAAGATGCAGAGTAATTCTCTTTGTTAACTAAAGAGGGTTACTTTTGTCAAATGATTACACATCCTCTCAAGCAGTTGTGTTGAAATCCTGTAACTGCAGGTTTATTATGGCTTATCGAGTCAGGAGTTGCTTTTGATTTTAGTAGCTCTTATTAAGCCAGTTTATATCATTTGTTTACATTTTTGTGTGAAGCAGTTTAATAAAGCTATGCTTAATAGGCTAAACTCTTCCATATTTGACTCAAATTTAAAGAATTAAAAGAAGAGTTTCATTTCTATTGTCCATGTGGTCAAGGTTGATATGGATTTTAAGAAGTAATTAGTAATGAGTGATGCAGTTGCTTTTCAGAGTAATTAGTCAATAATGTAAATATAACTTTGATGATGTAATTAGTAATTAATTACTTTTTTGAAGTAACTTAACCAACACTGACAGTTTCAACCTAACGTACTATTGATAGAAATGGAATTTTATATATGTATATGTGTGTGTGTGTATGTATATATATATATATATATATATATATATATATATATATATATATATATATATATATGTATATATGTGTGTGTGTGTGTGTGTGTGTATATACATATATATGTATACATATATATATATATATATATATATATATATATATATATATATATATTTTATTTATTACATACATACACACACAATACTAAATACTCTGTCTGAAAAGTAATTGCATTACTCATTACTTCAGTAGAAGTAAAAATTATGTATATAAGGAATTATTATAATTATATATAAGGTGCTTTTCTAATAATCATCTGCACTCTTGGGAAGCCGCTTGTCCAATCAGATTAGCGGACCGGAACTACCTGTTGATCAGTATTGTAGCGCCTGTTACAGTAGTTCCTGCTGCAAGCCGAATCACAGGTGTGTATTAATGCGCTCGTTCTAACGCTTTAGTGTTTCTATAGTAACAGCTTATTAACAGGGACATGTATGGAGGACGCTTCACATAATCTAATAATAAATATCAGAATCCTGCTGTTACTTAACAAAGGAAAACACATCACCCCGTCATCGATTATTGAAATAAATATTAAAATTATCTATCTAAAACGCTGATCTAACTTGGCTGCAGTTTTCCGAGTGTTCCGGGTTCCACAGAAACGCCCCCTGACAGCCGACTCACCCGCCTCAAGCATCCAAATCTCGCGATAAGACAGAATCGTCTGGCCGCTGCTCTAAGATGGCGAAGACGTGTAGGAGTCACTTTCTCAGGTGAGCTAAATCATACCATTTCTGTATTCAGTTTCATGTCTGAGGGCGTTGGAGGGTTATTCTTCCTTTCTGTTGTAATGCCGTAGAAAAAACGCGAATGGGAATATGTGAAGGGCATCTCTCTGAAACGTGCCCATCATCTCCAGCGGCCATTTTTAAAAAAAATTGTATTAGCATAACTGATTTAGCAGCAGTGTACTCAGCTAGCCTTAATCAACACATATTCCACGAAACCTTAACCTCAGGCGTCTTATTTTTTTCATTAATGTGTCTGAGACGAATAGTGCTGTTTTCGCTAGTTCAGTGTGGTCAGGCTAACTTAGCTGAGAAAAGCGTGTCCATAGAGCTGTAATTTCTAGCCATCTGTAACATTAGCTACCTACACTGATGCTACACAGTTATAAACAGCCAGTAATGTTAACCCAGACACTGGGCATCCAGGCTCCCTTAATATTCACTTAATAGAGATACATATCTAATAAGCAGACAGGCAGAATCATTTCTGGCCTGTTAAACTTATGGAAATGAGCTACTAGTGCATCTGGCATATTTCACATTTTAGCATTGAAATTGCTTTGAGACACTGAACTTACTGCTTAAATGTACGTTACCTAAATGTATTTGGGTTGAAAGTTAATGTTGGGATATTCTAGCATTTTCTTCATGTTCAGACAAATAATTACAGATTTATTTGACTCTTGTGATAAGTCAAGTGGGATTTTGGCTTATACACTGGAACAAGTAATTTCATCAGGACCATGATACAACAAAACTCTCTCTATCTGACACTGAGCTATCTATCTATCTATCTGTCTATCATATACAAACACACACAAAAAGGAATATGTAAAGTGCAAATACGCAACTGTCTGACACAAATGGAAAAATGAATAACTAGACAGGAAAGCAGAGCGATATTGGAAGGAAGGAAGGAACCAGTGCAAAAAAAAAAAAAAAAAGAGTTGTCTGTAAACCTCATCATGCAGTTGGGTGGAATAAAATGGAGAAATGTGGAAGAGTAAGATCAGTAGTAAAAAAAAAAAAGTGTCTCAAAGCAGTGTTTTAAAATCATATCTTCTAATTACTGTTTTTATGTTTTATGTCTGATGTGTATTCACTTCTCCGAAAACTGAACAGAAACTTGTCTAAATGTAGGGCTTTCCTCAGAGAGAGGGAGAGAGAGAAATAAAGACCCGCCACCAACAACAAAATGCTTGATTTGTTGTTTGAGTGCATATTTAGCATTTAGACTACGTAGCCAGTTTATTAGGTACACCCATCTATTATTTGGCATGAACAGGTGATGTTTTCTAAATAGATATAAATACAGAAAGGTTCACATGGCATCTGGTTGAGACTAGAGGTGTGTGAACCAAAAATTCACATGAGCAGGAGGTTTTAACTTTCATGTGGGTGGTCAGAGCCAACGCTCAGGGGACAAGAAAAGAGACTACATTCATTAACGAGAAAGCATTCATTCATTTATCTTTAGTAACTGCCTGCTCAAGGTTGCAGCCGTGGTTTAAATGAAAGCTACTGGCTTGGTTAGGCCTATAGTTTGGGAAATGGAACCAACTAAATTCATTAGAAAATGTCATGGGCAGGTACAAACAAAAACCCTTGCAGTTTAGGCCACGCCTACTCTGGGTTTAAATCCAAATGCAGGTCAAATATTAGGAGCGCTAAACAGATACAGTTAGTGGTGTTAGGTTACACCCCTATTTTGTGTGTATACAGTCACTAACTGTAGTCGATGTGTTGCTATAGACTGTGTGTCAGCTCCACTCTCAGACCACCACTAACCGGATATTATTTATGTGCTCGATCTTTCTCAGCATGTTAGTGTGTGTGTGTGTGTGTGTCCTGCTGGTAGAAGGATCACGCTCAGAGGTGTGGCTGCCGGTTTTAGAAGCTGAACCACTGAGTACGAGCAGGAAGCGGTTAAGGCTTTGGGCCACTGATTGGAAGGTTGCAAGTTCAAATCGTAGCACCGTCACTGTTGAGTCCTCATGCACCTCAGCTGTAACCTGTGGAGGTAATTACGTTACAAAACTTGTAGAACCTGATTGGAGAACGTAAAAATTTGTGGTTGTATTTTGTAAATTGTAATTTGTGCTTGTATTTTCACTGTGAGAACTTGTCAAATTAAATGTGTATGATTGAAATAGTTGCTTAGTCTTTTTTTTTTTTTTTTTAATGTGTGAACACTTGCATTGTAATGACATCATGTTTTCATCCATAAAACAAAGTAATTTCGATCATGTTTTAAAAATGAATTACTATATAGTGCTTGTCACGCTTGCACAATTAGAAAAACAGTATGGATGAATTGAAAGTACATTCAGAGTAGTTGTATGGTGTGCATATTATTGACAGAACCAGAGCTCGTTTTCCTGCATTTCAGCATCCAGGTGTGTGGGTTTTTTTTGGTTTTCTTTTTTTGTTAAAATAAGCTCTTTTGATTGCTCATGAATTACGGCTCATCCTCACCGCCTCCAGTGCTGATTCCTCTGTGCAGCAGCTACAAGTGCACAAATCACAAGTCAAACAAGTCTATCAGGAGGAGTGTTGCAGAATCGAGGCGGGTAGATTAGAAGTTGTGAAGTCACGTTCAAGAGGTTGTTGCACCAAAAATGAATTCCTGTACAAATAAATATTTTTTTTGTAACTTAATATTAGTTCACTCTGTTGAACCTTTTTGTCTATGACTTCAAATTTAAAGTAGGGTTGCAAGAATATTTTCTGTGAACAAAAATTTGCAAAAAAACATGCAAGTTAAGATTTTTATGTGCTCACAATTTAAAATACAAGTGCAGACTTTATGCTACAAGTTCTCAGGTCAGGTTCTCAAGTTTTGCATATATCCTGTCTCAGAAAGTTGATTTGGATAACTGTGTCAGTCAAATGAATCCTAGACAGTCTAATAAGAATACACAGTGCCTAAGAACCCTTGCAGTGCTACATCTATGCTATGGAACAGTGTTACACACTCCATGTCAGTGTCACTGCTGTGTTGGGAATAGTCCATTACCCATATAATATCTGCTCAGCAGTGGACCTGCAGCGGTACCTTTCCACTGACGGATGGGTTAGGGCTGAAAATTGTGCGTAGCTCCAGATTCAGTAAAGTTGCACCTGTATGGTAGGTTTATCTAATGCATACGTACTAGATTCCATAATCAAATCTAAACCAAGCATAGTGCGCGAATGGAGAGAAGAACATCTAGTGATAGCACATGGCTGAAGTTACGTAAAGTGGTCTGATGATGTATTTTATTTACACACTGGGATCACCATCAGGGTTCAGCTAAGCGGTGTGGCCAGTAAAGCCACAGCGATGGACTCAGCTGTCACGTTTGGGTCCAAAACAATGTGGACCTTCTGAAATAACTACAGAAATGCATCGAGACGTGATGTCCAGTCCAAGTGGCTTTCCTTAGTTCCTTAATTCTCCTCAGTGAAAGTTTACCAAATCTCGATGTCATTATGGATTTTGTGACCTGTAGAGAGATTGACAAATCAGCTGTACAGACAGACTATGTAATATAAACTACATAGTGGTAAAAGTCTTTCACCAGCCTTAAGGTAAGGATTCATAGCATCCCGACTTCTGACTTGATGTATTTAAGCTGAAAATTCCGCGCAACATATAGCTATATTGAATAGGCTTGGGCTGTATGTGTTTCACTTCACAAGGAAAATTAGTAATTGTTGATATTTTGAAGCTTTCTGGAAGGAGTTGTTTCTTGAACATTTGTGGAAGGAGTCTCGGGCACTGTGTAAAAGTCAGTAAGGTTTGTGCCACGGGTGAGTTTTCAGGACAGAAGACTGGTTTTCTCAGTGACAAGCTGTGTGTGTTTTTGTCTTATTAACTTCATGAGAGAGAAAAAGGATTTGGATCTTTTCTCATGGACATTCCACAATGTTAGATGTTACTATAAAAGGTTAAAAGTACATGATGCCATTCATTAATAAATAATTGTAATCTTTGGCAAATTGCTGTGGTATAAGTGGAATAAAACACTGCTGTTATTGGAAACTAATCGTCTTGGTGAATCTAACGGTTACTCTACGTTGAGTTCGAGCCGCATCACACGACCCCAGCGTGGATTATTTTCCCATGTTGGCTGTAGCTAATAACCATCTGCTGCCAGGTAGAAATCCATAATAATCTTTTATTTTTGTGTTATTCCAATGCTTTGGATTAGCTGTAACTTTATTAAAAGGGAGATTGTGTCAGTGCTACACTCTGTGAGCGTTTAGCACAGCTTTCAGTGACTGATTTTAACATGTCACACTGGAAACCTCTGGTGAATTTGTTGCTACTACAGGGTGTCCCAAAAGTCTCCATACACAGGGGACCATGTACGCCAGCGCCACATCGGTTGTGTCTTCGTCAGTGGATATTCGTGGACGTCCACGTCTCGGTTGGCTCACAACACTTCCAGTCGTGTGCTTGCCATGTTTCCTGTTCAAATCCGCCATCGCAACCTTGAGACAGCTTCCTGATCCAGCCATGAGAATGATTTCAATACGTTCGTCCTTTGTCAAAGGCATTCTGGAAGAAAAAAAAAGCTAAGTATGAAAAATTGTGGAAGACATTTTGCTAAAAAGTGATGGTTTCGCTTATGTATGGAAACTTTTGGACACTCTGTAGCACTGATAGATTTCTCAGTAGGTTTTGTTCAGGCACACAGCTGAATGGCCTACGTGTGTGTATTCACTCCCCGCAGCTCGCTGGCACCATATATCAAAAAACAATTTCTGTGTAGCCTTGAGAGATTCAGCTAGACCTGGATAAACAATGCAGGGGTGATATGATGCATCATAGTTCACACACACACCGGCGTTTTCAAGTGTTTGCCTTGAGGGAGTAGTTCACTGGCATTTTACAGTTGGTGTACATATTTCTCTTTGTACCGGTATTTAATAGAATTGGGCATTTAAGGCGAAGTTGCTATTTAATTTTTTTCCCCAAGAAATTCTTGGAATAGTTTTCAAATATTCATTCTTCCTCTCTTGCTCTTGCAAAATAACATGTATGGCACAAACTCGTAAGCCTTTATCAGTGTGTGAAAGTGCAGGCTAAGGCTGTGTGCACGCCGACTGATACCATCACATTCCACATTTGAATTTAATTTAATTTCACCAAAGGCACTGAGTTATGTGCAGCATGTTTAACTAGCTAAGTTAGTTTTGCTGCATACAGATGAGTGACAAAATTGATTTGCACCAGCAATTTCCTGCTACGGAGTGTACGCCTGCTGTGTTTAAAGCTCAGACTTAAACTTGACCTCGTTTGCTGTTTTTATTTCAAAGCTTTACTACCGAGACTAACCACTGTATTACACAGGACAAGAAGCATCTCAGTTGGAGGAAAATATCATTTTTTTTGTTTTGCCAAATTATTTTACATATTTTAGCATGACCTTGACTAAAAATACTACACAGTGATGTTCGACAGATGACGAGGGTGGTCCTATGACACTGAGATATGTTTTTGCAACACTTCTTTTAACAATGAGCTTGTCTTGTTGAGGCACTAAGCAAAGAGTAAACTCTTATAACCTGGAGGCAGCCACATGTGTTTTCTATAATTATGCTATTAAATAATATTCCTGAATGAAATGAAATATTCAGAGTTTTATGACTTGAAAATCAGATATGAAAACAGTCTCATCTCTTATATTAAATCTGTGTTCATAAGCGGGCACCTCTCTCTCTCAACACACATCTTTTACTAAAATATGTTTGTGTTTATGGCTATGTGTGTAGGATGTGTAGTATTTTTTATTTTGCTGTATGTTTGTTTTTTGTTTGTTTTCTTTTTTTAATAGAAGGTAGCTAGCCTTATAGAAGGTGATTAGTCATGGTCTAGCCCTGTCTAGTGTTTGTCTATGTACCGCAAAATATTTAATTGTAGCTTAATCTTAATCACTTGGAAAAGTTTTACAATCAAAATTTGTTCGATTTGTAGTTGCAGAAGTAAAACTGTACTGCTGGTTCATTGTGCATCGACAGTCACTCGAGATCTAAAAAAAAGTTAATGAAGTTCTGTTGAATGTGATCCAATTAGTAAGAATAAACATTAGGTATTTCATTGTGTGCCTGTTAAAGGGATAAAACGGCTTCAAAATGCTGTAACCTCTCTGCCACTCACACTTTGTACAAGCTTCCTTCCAACGTACAAAACTGTCTTCAGCTGGTCTAGACATGCCCTTATGTCTGTGGGTTATACTGGGTTATGTTTTAAAATGTACGTGTTCAAGATTGCTTAAAACCATCTGAGTAGTGTTGGTACCATCCACATTAAATGGAAGTGCAATTAGTTTAAGCTGCTTTTGTCCCTGGTTGTTAAGTAGCTCTCATCCTGTTTTTTGTGTCCTTGGTTAAATGTCAGGTCATGTTTGTCATTTTTTTGTGTGTAGGCTCCTGAAGAGGATACACCCATGTTTTTTCTGAGGATGGTGTGACCAAATTGGCTGAGCTTTGGTAAGAGGATTTTGTATCCTACTGTAAAACAGCCAAAATTCCTGGCTATGACTTCTTTACTGTTCCTGTCAGTCCAACACTGATTACATGTAGCCTGTATATGGATATTTAAATATACAGTCAGGTCCATAAATATTGGGACATTGACACAATTCTAACATTTTTGGCTCTATACACCACCACAATGGATTTCAAATGAAACGAACAAGATGTGCTTTAACTGCAGACTGTCAGCTTTAATTTGAGGGTACTTACATCCAAATCAGGTGAACGGTGTAGGAATTACAACAGTTTGCATATGTGCCTCCCAGTGGTTGGACCTGACTGTATAATGTATATACTGTGATAGTTCTAATGATAAAGATGTTATAGTATATCTATCTTCACTCACCTCTAGCAAACGGGTCTGGTTTAAATGCAGATAAAACAGGAAAAGATGGTGAGAAATGTGATGTCTCTCATTTTATGACCTGAGCTGAGTCTTTAACAAACATTATATACACTAGTAAGGCTAGATTCAGTCTGTTTGAGCAAATTAGCTTTGCAATCTTTAGTCTGCTTAACAAGAATATTGAATTTTTGTCTCATTTTTCCCCCCTACCCTGATATTGGGTTTAATGCATTTTTCTCGTGCTCACTTTGATCAGTCTTGACCTGTCAAATTGCACATTCAGCACTCGTCCTGAAGCGACTGCACCTGTAAATCTGCGGTTTCTCCTGCCTCCATGTCATGATCGTGGACTGTGGTGCTGGGGGCTGTGAGCTGAGGTAGTAGTTTGTATAGTTTGGGATCACACCAGATCTAGGAGATAACTATACAGTCTACTGTCTTTCTCACGGCTACCACGTTGCAACGTGCCCTCCGTCGTGGGAGGAGAGAAACTGAAATCCTCACGCTCCAGTGAAATGTATAGCATGGGACGTGTCCGGGTGTGGCTTGGTTGTGCTGAGGTAGTAAGTTGTGTTGTTGTGGGGACTTGGTATGATTTGCCCTTTTTTGGAGATAACTATACATCTTACTGCCTTCCATGCCCGAGTCCTGAATCTCAGCAATTAGTGTATACAATTCCATCATCAATAAATGGTGTATTTTATTTATGCATTGCTTCTGAATGTTCTCTGTTCTTCAGGAAGTCATTTCAATAAACTGAGCACTTTCTATGAATTAAGTGTATGCCTTTGCCTTTTTACTGTAAAATTATTTCACATTTGTCTTTTTTTTTTTTTAATACATCAGAAAATAATTCTTAAGAAGTAGTGTAGCAGCATATCACTGGCTCCTTCATTCATCTTCAGTAGAGGAGCAGAGCTTATCCCGGGAACACTGGGCATGAGACAGGAATACGCTAGTCCATCACAGCGCAACGTGTATACACACACACACACACATACACACCCCTAGTAGCAATTTAGTCTAGCCAGTCCATCTACTGGCATGTTTTTGGAGGTGGGAGGAAATCAGTGAACTCGGAAGAAACCCACATGGACATGAAGAGACTTTGTGAAACTCCAGACAGTCATCTGAGTTCAGGATCGAACCAGGGATCGTGGTGCTGTGAGTCAGCAACACTGGCTTCTGCACAGACGTACTGCCCTCACTGGCTAACTGTAGAATTTACAACTTTTAGATATTTGGATAATTCTCCTCCTCCTGTATTAGCTTTGAGAAATGAGTAAGAACTAATTTTTAGAAAAAATTATGGCTGATTTTTTAAAATAGTAATAATAACAATGATAAGAAGAAAGAAGCAGTTCCTAATAATTTTGGGTTAATAATAAGCATAACCATAACCACCAACAATTCAGTACACGGTCATGTGACCATACATAACGCGCAACAGCACACAATAGTGTCCAAAGTAGCCCGTGAACTTTCCGACTGTGACCTTAATGACCCTGGTCTGTAATCTGACTGGCGTGAGCGCGTGTCCATCAAATAGCCATCAGCCAATAGCATAAGGGGAGGAGCTGCGTCCGTGTCTGTGATTGGTCTGAAACTCGGTTTCGTGCCGGTTTTTTCTGTGACGTCATCCTGACGCTGTAAAGCAGTGCGGGCTGCAAAGATGGCGAACATCAGAAACCTCAAGGTGAGAAAGCAATTGAATGAGATTAATGACTAGCCCGTGCATCGAAGCATCTTTATGTTGTGTGCTTTCTATTTCTGCTTTGCATCTAAAGCATGAGTATATTTTCGACTTCGTATTTATGTCCTGGAGAAGTTTTAGCCTTGTTATAAAAGAGAGTTGCTGTGCAAAGCCAGCAGTAGAAGTGAGTGTAAGCTGGCTGGGTTGTGTTTATTCAGTGCAGCAGAAAGAAATGCATTGCCTTACAGTGTGCTTTCAGTCATGAGAGGTCTCAGCAGCCAGGTTTGACCTAACACACACACGTGTAAGGTTATAATCAAGCTGAGTCTGAACTCCAGCTGTCATTACCTGTGTGCTTTCATAATGAGATCTGAAGCATGGAGATGGATAACCTGTCCTCTAACACTACTACTTACTCATTAAACAGGACCTCCTGAAAAAGTCTGCATTTCTGTGTGCACTTCCTCTCAAAAGTTCCACATGGGATCATTTAACTATCTCCATCAATCTGTCTGCCTCACTGAGACACAAAGATTGAGGAGAAAACAATTTTTAGCACACTAAAGCTCTGTACATGTTTTTTTTTTTAAATCATATTCTATTTATGTATATTCCTATTCTACATTACATTCCTCTAAAGGCTGCTAAACCTTCTTTATCATATAGTCTACTAGATTTTGTTATATTCTGTTTTTATTATGTATGTGTATATCTAGTTCGTTGTTCTGTTCACTGTGGGACGAGGCACTAAAGAAAAACATTTCACTACATTACATCACATGGATGTAATATGTATGTGACAAATAAAGAACCTTGAACCTTGAACCATTCATTCATCTTCAGTAACTGCTTTATCCTGGGCAGGGTCACAGTAGATTCAGAGCCTCTCCCTGGAACCCTGGACACGAGGCGGGGATACACACAAGATGGGATGCCAGTCCATCAGGGCACCATGCACACACACACACCACATTTACACACTCATTCACAGCTTGGGGCAGCTTAGAGACACTATTCCAACTACTGCAATGTTTTTGGGAGGTGGGAGGAAACCGGAGAACTTGGAGGAAACCCACACAGACACAGCGAGAGGTCAAGAGGTGGCAATTCATTATTCATGCATTTATTATTCTTCAGTAACCACTTTATCCTGGCCAGGGTCATGGTGGATCACTTGGATAGACACACCCTGGTTGGGACTGCTGTCCATTTATATGGAAAAAATTGTGTTTAATATTTAATACATAAGAAGGTTGAATTAAATAATACATGGGTATTATATTGCATCTTATTAATATGATTGCATTTTTATTATATAACAGAGCAGACAGTAACTGTGCCTCATCTAGCTGAAAATGGTTAATTCCATCTGTCCAAATTCCACTGAATGACTTTACATGCCGTTGTTTTGTTCCCTGTTCTAAGGGAATGGTGGGGCTGGTCACAGGAGGTGCCTCGGGTTTGGGCAGGGCTACAGTGGAGCGGTTGATCAACCACGGAGCGAGCGCTGTAATCCTTGACCTGCCCAGCTCAGACGGCCACAGTGTGGCTTCAGCTCTCGGAGAGCGCTGTGCATTCGCTCCAGCTGATGTGAGTACCACCATACACTCAGATAAGTTGTTTGGTATCCCAAGGCTTTCAATTTTAGGTGAACATCACACATCCAACTAAAATGTGTATGGCTTTCCAGCTTCCAGCAAACAAATGAATCTTTCTTTTCAATGATGTTCAGATTTTGTCTTTCCAATTGGCTGATGCAGAATTAGTTAACTTGAGATTGAAATGAATGGTAATGAGTTGAAACAGCACTAGATACATTTTCCTGATGGTTACAGGCATGTGGAGCCGTTACAGCATTTACACTGGAATTTATTTTTGTAACAATTCTTAAATGGTTTCATTGTAGAGATGCTTGTTATAGGCGTAGAAATCAGTGGATCTTTCAAATGTGCCTCTGTTGATCTAGGTAACATCAGAGTCAGATGTGCGCTCAGCTGTGGATTTGGCTAAAGAGAAGTTTGGCCGCCTGGACCTGGCGGTGAACTGCGCTGGTATTGCTGTCGCCGTTAAGACATACAACTTCAAAAAGGACGTCCCTCACAGTCTGGAAGACTTCAGTAGGGTCATCAATGTGAGTTTATTGCTCTACTAGCACCACACTAATGTTGTATAACCGCCATCACGACTCCAAAAGTGGTTGGGCAAAATTTGATGCTTTTAATGGTATTTAAAATAGACTGCAAGAAATACTGTAAGTAAAATATACATCAAGCAAACGTTCGTTAAATTAATTTTATTAAACAGTAAAGAACCCACATGCATACATACCTGTTTCCTGGGAACTCAGATCTTGGGATGCTGGTCTGTCGTCATCTTTTTGTGTGAGAGAAGAAGTACAGCTGTCTATAAAAACATACAGACTAACCATGTATTTTGCTTTTAGCACTATATGGAGCCAGGGATTGATTATAATATGATAACAGGGCACAACACACCTTTTAATGAACGTCAGAGTAGTTTGTTTCGACCCCACATGCTTCATTTTGCATTTTACTCCTCAGGCAGCTAATAACAGAAAAAAATTAATACACAAAGTTAGACAGCACTAAAGCTATAGCTAGATAGCACTTCTAAAATATAGTTTAAAAATCGAAGATGTTCACGTTCCGCGATTGGATGTTTGTCCCTGTAGTAACTGTCTGTTTCGCTAAACATTTTTCCAGCAGGCTTTACTTACTTTCTTTGAAGACTGTCATTTGAGGAATGTTCCTGTAATCAATTGAGAATACAGAATATGTGCGTATGTCACTTAAAATATTGAAACGTTAGTGATACTGATTCAACACAAGATTATTAAGTGCCAGTGAGTGCCAAAGCGCGGTTAACCCTTTATCGCTCATAGGAGATCCGCTTTAGCAGAAATGTCCCACCCCCTAGCTGGACTGGACGTTTTGATTGGTTTTTCAACTGAGTCAGACCTGTCTGTTATTGCCTGAAGTGCTGGGTCACCACCCTGATAGATTGAGAAGTGTCGGTTTAAATGGAGCTCACCCTTGTTGCTCCGGCGGCCCTGATAACAGGATTAGAGTTTGTAAAAGGGAGATTAGACCTATCCGGGCTGAATTCTCCCATCTTGTTCCTGGGTCAGGCTCCGGATCCACCACAACCCTGACGAGGAAAAAACAGTTACAGAAGATGAATAAATTTCACAAACTCCCTTTTATTGAAACCTTTGGAGTCACTTTGAAGTTTCCTTTATATTTGAATTGCTGCAGTACGCTCTACTTTACTTCGTCTGGTTTCATAATAAATAAACAATGCATACTTGGTTATAAGAATTGTCATTAATGAATAGCGTCTCATTTGAGTACAGGCCTGAATAATTCATTTTTTTAAATGCTCTAATTCTGTTCTTTCTTGTATTCTTTTTGTCTGTTCAAGGTAAATATTGCAGGCAGCTTTAATGTAATAAGGCTGGCAGCAGGGATGATGGGCAAGAATGAGCCAGATCCGGATGGACACAGAGGCTGCATCATTAACACAGCCAGCGTTGCAGCTTTTGATGGGCAGGTAAGTCAGACACTGAATCATCTAGCACTCCTGCTCTATTGATTTCTTTCCAAGTACTGCTCTGCAGCTTCGTTCTCTATTTCCTCTATTTATCAGGTGGGTCAGGCTGCATACTCTGCGTCTAAAGGTGGTATTGTGGGAATGACTCTTCCAATTGCTCGAGATCTCGCTCCTATGGGCATCCGTGTTGTCACTATTGCTCCAGGTTGGTACTTCTGTTGATGCTCAGCATGCTGTACACGTTTCGCATCTCTGTAATGCACTCTGCCTTCTGCAGGCTCCTGTTTTTCTCTTATTTCTTTTGTTTTCCAAAAAAACGTACAAAGCCGAGACACTACAGGTGAATAGGTTATTTTTTAATTGTACAACATTTAGTTCTGGTCCACTGATCTGATTGGTCGAGCAGCGTTCCAAGACTGCTTATATTTAGTATAACCGCGCTGAGACGTTTCATTGTGCGTATCGCTCCGCTCATCTGTGTTCGCCACGCAAAATTCCACTTCCTAGTTCGGAATGGTTACTACAGTAGAGAGGCAAACAATACTTTTAAGGAATATAACTTTTAAATCTTGTCAGTTGACATTGAAAAGGAAGAAGGGACGCCAGATTTCACTGGAAGCACCATTAACAGGAATGTACAAACGCGAGTTTATACGTGAGCTGTAACGTGAGTGTTGCTTCTTTGGGATCTATTTCCGCTAGCAGAGCACAAATAAACGGATCACCTGGCCATGTTGTGTCCGAAATGTCACTCGATATTAATTTCCTGTTTATAGAACTATTGTAAAAAATCAATGTTGCACAAGCAAGAGTGCGGTTATACTGAATATCGGTACGTCTGTGATTATCTACAGCACTCAGCCTGTGGTGAATCACAACCCTCTCGATACTGTGTGAATAATAGAGCTGATTGCTGATATTCTTACGAATATTATTTGTATTGGAAAAACATTTATGCAAATGAGGCTTCAACTAATTAAACATGTATAAATAAAACAAATCTAGTCTTCTGATGTCAGAAATAAAAGGTTTCACTATGAAGATGCTCGCAAGAGAAAGACCTGCAGAAAACTACTGTTATAAAACATTTTATGTCATTTTATCAGTGTAAAATATTAATACAACAATCAACATTTTGGGAAATTCCTCCTTAATTGCTTTCAGATTAGGGATGAGATGAATATGTAAAATCTGATGAATGCAGGACATCTAGATACTGATATTTTTGGTTCTGAGTATAGAAAAAAGTGCTTTGATGTGTTTCTACTTTATTAAATATAATTTGTGAGGTGTATAAAGGAAAGTGACATGTATTTCATAATGACATGTGAATTGACAGCTATATCAGGAAACAAGCGTTTCAGGGATATATGACATAATGAAGACGCTTATGTGTTCTACAGAGTTGCTAAGTTTCAGTTGATGTGGTAGTCGCAAGCATTGCTGTCTCACAGCTCCAGGGTCCACGGTTTGAATTCTCAGCTCAGGTTACTGTTTGTGTGAAGTTTAGTGCATGGTGTGATCCTATGTCTGCATGGGTTTCCTTCAGGTTTTCCAGTTTCTGCCCACCTTCCTTAAATAAATTAATTCCTTAGATAAATTGCCCCTAGTTGGGAATGTGTGTGTATGGTGTATGGTGCCGTGTGATGGTTTGGGGTCACCTCCAGCGTGTATTCCCGCCTTACTCACAGTGCTACCACGATAGGTTCTGTGACCCTGACCAGGATAAAGTGGCTGCTGAGATTGAGTGAATTTTAATATTTTTATTTCTAAAGGAGACATGCAAAGTTACAGATGCAATTTATCCAAAAATCTGAGAAATGATTGACGTGATCGAGACGGTTGTTTCTACCTGCAGTGTCTTGCATTAAACAAGGTGCGGTTTTGGATTTGCTACAACAATGTGACCTTTTTTCGTATTATAGGTGCCAGTGTGTATGAGATGTTTATGACCTGACTAATAAGGCCTTCATTCATTCAGTCTGTGGTCCTCTGTTTGAATTGAACAGGTTTTAGTTAGTTTGGACGCTAAATAGTAGTAAGTCAATGTGACGGAATGTGTATTAGGGTCCTGGATATGTTTCACAGCCTTAGTCATATCACACCCTTGACACATTTTCTCATCACTTTTCCACACTGCAGGTTTGTTCTCTACGCCACTGCTGGCTGGTCTGCCTGAGAAGGTGCAGAGTTTTCTCGCACGACAGGTGCCTTTCCCATCGCGCCTGGGCGATCCCGCTGAGTTCGCTCACCTCGTGACCGCCATTGTTGAAAACCCCATGATCAATGGTGAGGTGATTCGCTTGGATGGAGCCATCCGGATGCAGCCTTAAGAAGGAGAGGGGAAGAGACAACCCTGCAGACTGTGTGTGTGTCTGTGTGTGTGTGTGTAAAATGGGTTAATGGAATTGAGCCAGATGAGCATTCCCAGTTTCAGTGTACTGCAGTTCTACTTCTCAGGACTCCCTGAGTTAAGGTTCTTCTGCTTGGTTTTTTTGAAATCACTGGAAATCTGTAGATATTTTTTATAATGCTGCTCTGATTTTCCAAAATTCAACCTGTTTGTGTGAGTAAATTTGCTCTTCAGGCCCGTACCAGGCTTTATACTGTTCTGGGAAGTGCAGTAATAAGATCCTGATCAGATTAGATGCAGGGTGTACTGCAAATAATCAAATAATAAATAATAAAATATCTTGCTGAAAAGCTGGGAAAGTGTTCTAATTCTGCTACTGTATGACACTACAGGCAACACTAAGGAAGTTTCACATTACTCATACTCTACAGATGGTGGTCTCTAGACCGAACAGTTGAAGATTGGGAAAATGTTGCCTGGTCTTTTTTCCTATCTTTAACTATCCAGTTTCTGAGTCTGTGTCCACTGTAGGCTCAGATCCCCATTTTTAGCTGACCGATGTGGACCCTGATGTGGTCTTCTGCTGTTGTAGCTGATCTACCTCAGGGATTGATGTGGTGTGTGTTCTGATCTGTTGCCTTTCTGCTAAGAACAGTTGTAAAGAGTGCATATTTGAGCTACCGTAGCATTAATGTCAGCTCGAACCATTCTCCTCTGATCTCTCTCATCAATAAGACATTTCCACCTGCAGAATTGCATGAATGAGCAAGTGTACTTGTGTTCCCAATAAAGTGGCCGGTCAGTGTATATATTTATATACATAATCTTCAGTTGAGCTCAAAAAGAAACTATTTTCCAGCTTACTTTGGATTAAAGTTTTTACCCGAATGAACAAATGTTAAATGATACAGATCTCTGTTTAAGGCCATATTTTTTAATTAGACAGCGTAACCTGTTTCAGTTATGAAAGAGAGTCTTTAATTATAAATCTGAGCAGAGTTCCTCAGAAGGTTAATCAACTTTCTTTTCTAAATTCCAAGAATGTGGAGGCAAACCACAATATCACCACCAGGGGGCAGCACTGAACCAGCAGAAACACTTCACAAGTCATTTCAGGCTGAAGTATTTAAAATGTTAACGTATGTTTATTAGTGTTGGGTTAAAGATCACCTTAGCCTAGATCAAGTCAAGACCAAGTCCATAGCCAGTGGAGTCCGAGTCAAGACCGAGCATTACATGAGGGCAAGACCAAGAAGATTTGCTGGTTGTCGTATCTTCATAACCTGACATGAAATTTCTCTTGAATTAACTAAAATAACCCATCTATTTGGTACTATCATTTTGTACAAGTACAGTTGGGGTCATAAGTTTACATATGCCTTGCAGAATCTGCAAAATGTTAATAATTAAAAAAAAATAAGAAGAATCATAAAAATTGCATTTTGTTTTTTATTTAGTACTGACCTGAATAAGCTATTTCACATAACAGATGTTTACATATAGTCCACAAGACACAATAATAACTGAATTTACACAAATGATCCAGTTCAGAAGTTTACGTACGCTTGGTTCTTAATACTGTGTGTTGTTACCTGGATGATCGACGACTTTTTTATATTTTGTGATAGTTCTTCATGAGTCTTTTGTTTGTCCTGAGCAGTTAAACCATTCGCTATTTTTAAGAAAAATCATCCAGGTTCTGTCTTTGCTTTTCCGGCATCTTCTGCATATTTGACCCCTTTCCAACAGTGGCTATATGATGTTGAGATCCATCTTTTTACACTGAGGACAAGTGAGGGACTCATACACAACTATTACAAAAGGTACAAACATTCACTGATGCTCAAGAAGGCAACATGATACATTAAGAGCCGGGGGATGTAAACTTTTGAACAGGATGATTGGTGTAAATTGTTATTTTGTTTAAAGATCCTATTTCTTTCATTTAGGACCACCCTTCAGAAGCTACATAAGATATTTACATGTTTCCCAGAAGATAAAATAATAACAATATACACCGATCGTCATGTTCAAACGTTTACATCCACCTGGCTTCAACTGAGGCATCCAATTCCAAGTAAACAGACATGATTTTTAACATACTTTTTTGTTAAAGTTCATTTAAAAAAAAAAAAGGAGTGATAAACACTCAAAACCTAAATATCTGATAATGTATTTTTTTTTTTTCATTCGATGAATTCAACATGGAGAAGTGAAGTGTAGAAATGAAAAACTTGTGCCACTATCCATTTTGTCTTTACATAGTTAGGTCCATAATTATTTGGACATTGACAAAGATTGAGTTTCAGTTTGATGGTTAGGTAGGTTTGACATTTGAGTGATGTTCATTTGCCCCTCAGAATCTTAGGTGAACTTATAGTGTTCCAATAAACTGACTGACGGGGCGCAACCAAGCACAGACAAGCATTCTGGAACGTAAGTCAGTTTTCCAAAAGGGTTTTCTCAGTGACTTAATAAACTTTTGCTAATGGCATCACTTAATATATTGTTTTTTTAATATTTTTTATCATGTTCTACATATTTTCCAGGTCATTTGAACAAGTAAGGCATAAAAAAATTGACTATTGCACCTTTTTTCTTTTTTTTTTGGATTTTTTCCAGATTTAATTTTTCTAATTTAATCATGGCAAATTCCCACATGCTCACATGACAGCTACCAACTAGGGAGGGCGAAGGCTATCACGTGCTTCTTCCGAGGCACGTGAAGCCAGCCGACCACATCTTTCCGAACTGCTGCTTATGGGGTGGCATGACACCCTCGGAGGAAAGTGTTATCCGCCACTTTCTGCATGCATGAGCTCACAGACACCCATGATTGATAAGAGAGAGAGAGTATGCCACCCTTCCCTCCCTGAGAACACAGCCAATTTTGCTCTCTTGTCCTCACATGGCTGTGGCATCATGGGGATTCAAACTTGCAATCTCTGGATGACTTTGTACCTTAATGAATATGAGCTCAAAGTGCAGACTTTCCACTCCATATCCAAGTCAGGTGAACAGTGTAGGAAATGCAACACTTTCTATATTTGGTCCTCAGCTGTTCCACGGCTGTGTGTGTTATTCTCATATTTTACTTACAAGTAAGCAGATAAATGGTCTAAAGTTGATTTCAGGTGTGGCATTTGCATTTGGAATCTGTTGCTGTTAACTCTCAATATGAAATCCAAAGAGCTATCACTGCCAGTGAAGCAAGTCATCATTAAGCTGAAAAATCATAACGAACCCATCAGACAGATAGCAAAAACATCAACTTTTTGGTACATTCTTAGAAAGCAAGAACGCACTGTGAGCACGAATAGGCCAGGAAGACCAAAAAAGCTGTGGTGGATGACAAGAATTCTTTTCCAGGTGAAGAAAAACCTCTCCTTGACAGTTGGCCAGATCAAGAACACCATACAGGAGGTAGGCATATCTGTGTCAAAGTCAACATTCGAGATGAGAAGACCAGAGGAAATACAGAAGGTTTACCACGAAATGTAAACCATTGGTAAGCCTCAAAAACAGGAAGACCAGATTAGAATTTGCCAGAAACATCAGTAAACGCCTGTACAGTTCTGAAACAAAATCCAGTGGACAGATGAGACAAAGATCAATTATAGGAATTATAGGAAGAGAAGAGTATGGAGAAGTAAGGAACTGCTCATGATCTGAAGTGTACCACTTCATCTTATGGTGTGGGAGTGTATGGCTGCCAGTGGATCTGGTTCTCTTGTATTTATTGATGATGTGACTGCTGACAAAAGCAGCAAGATGAATTCTCAAATGTATAAGGCTATATTATCTGCTCAGATTCAGCCAAATCTTCAAAACTCATTGGACGGTACTTTACACTGCAAATGGACAATGACCTGAAGCATAATCCAAAAGCAACCCAGGACACTTTTAAGGCAAAGAAGTGGATTGTTCTGTAATGGCCAAGTCAATCCCCTGACCTGAATCCATTTGAGCTGCATTTCACTTGCTGAAGGCAAAACTGAAAGCAAAAACTTGCACCAAGAACAAACAGGAACTGAAGACAGTTGCAGTAAAAGCCTGGCAGAGCATCACCAGGAAAGAACCCAGCGTCTGGTGATGTCTATTGCCAGGCTGCAAAGGATTTGCAACCAAGTACTGAAAGTGACAATTTAACTTATGATTGTTAGTTTGTACAATTCCTTTTGGTCCCTTAAAGAGGGGGACCACATATAAAAATGATAAAAAAAAAAAAAATTGCTGCAATTCCTACACTGTTCACCTAAGTTGGATGTAAGCATCTGCAAATTTGAGCTCCAGTATACTGTGATAGACAGCTAAAATACCAATAACAATGTTGATAAAAATGTACTAATCCTCACATAATGTGCTAGTTTATGACTTGAACAAACTCCAACAAGCTCAAATTAGTCCAGAATGCAGAGTCCCATTGTAGCACTATGTTATCCACATTGTCTGTCAATATAGTTTTGCACTAATCACTGCTACTAACTTCTAAAACTGTTCTTGCTCCAGAGTATCCATCCTTTAATGAGTAAATAACATAAATACCATAAATGGTACTCATCACCATTTATGATCCTCTACACATACTGCCTATGCCTACAATTGTGACAACTTGAGTTTAGGACACAGTCTCTCTTTTTTTTTTTTTTTTTTTTTTTTTTAACAACTAAGCTAAATGTATTTAAACATAATGTATCAAGTCTTTGATAATTAGAGTCTCCATTCCAAACTGGGGGTTTATAGACATCAGGTAGGAAGGTAAATGGGTATGTTGTTGTCCTCCTATAAAGAAAGAAAGGAGGGAAGCTGATGTCTCAGGGTTCCCTCATTACTGTGCTATGTTCTGCCTTTCCTTTTTAGTTAAGCTATTATATCTAGGCATTTCGGAGTGTCAGCTAGTCAAATACTATGTGCTTTTCTGTACCTTTTATTCATTCATTCATCTTCAGCTTTGTCCTTATCAGTGTCGTGGAGGATCCAGAGCCAATCCCAGCAACACTGGGCTGCAGGCAGGAGAATTTATCCTGGGTGGGAGACTAGTCCATCAGACGGCATCATGCACACACATGTTCATACATTCATTCACACCTACGGGCATTTTAGTGTAGCCAGTCTGCTTACCTGCATGTTTTTGGACAGAGGGAGGAAACCCATGTGAACACAAGGAGAACATGCGAAACTCCATACAGACAGTAACCCAAGGACCAGGATCAAACCCAGGACCATGGAGGTGTGAACCAGCAATGCTACTCATTTGGATCTTTTAAATTTTATCTTGCAAAGATGTACATATGGTGCTGTTGCTATATGAGAAGTTGCCTCTGCTTAGACCGTGCCTGCTCTCTGGACTAGAGGTGTGCACTGGGACTGGGGTCCCAAAAAGGCAGGGATTTTTACTCTCATGCAGGCAGGAGCAGGCAATCAGATTTGAGGCTTGTGGGGCAAAAAGGCCAAGCTCTTTAACATGGGAGTGTATTGGGTACATTCACTCATTCATTCATTCAACCAACTAACATGACTTAATAGCAACAACAGTTACCTTTTAATGCTTAACCGCCAATGAACAGTTTATGGCTATAAATAAATACAACAATTTGAAGCGGTTATGTTTTGTTTTGTTGTGGTGTTCCCACTTTTGACTAGCAACCACACTCTATGACACATCTATATATGCACACTCTGTCCATCTGTCTTTAAACATTCTACTTTCTCATTAACTTATAAAGTGAAATGAAAATTCTGTGAAAACTATTCCCTTTCTGACTTGTCTCTAGCTCTGTAGCTGAAGTGCATTCAGCAAGTTATTATGTTTAGAAAACTAGAGTCCTTGACATAGCCAGTATATTTTCATACACTCATCACTTCAGTCCACAGAAATACTTTGCTAGGTCCATATACACCAGGTGACAACCCTTACATAGACTATTTCTGAGACTGCTGGCTCTCTTTTCAACTCCTGCTATGTTATAATTTATTCATTTTGCACTCCATATCATCCATGTTCTTATTCATTTATAGGTTTATATGAGAAGAGCATTTTTTCAGACTGCCTCAGGAATCGTTACTGTGTTGGAATCCCTCTGCTAATCTCACACTTGTACCTCATACTTGTATTCCTCCTATTGTAATTCCACTGTGTGGTGTCTACCAAAGGAAGCTGGGTTCTTCTTTTTGAGACTCAGTTCCTCGGAAGGTTTCGTTCTATAATTTTGGGAGTTTTTCCTCGCCACGTTCGCCTTTGGCTTGCTCAAGGGGCCCAAACCCAGATTTCTGCAAAGCAGCTTTATGATGCTGAATGTTGTGAAATTCAGTGAAATTGAAAATAGAAATTGGAGCAACCTGGGAACTGAATATCAACAGTATCAGGATTATATGTTTATATGTAAATTATATGACTGAAGCAATTTCAGTCATCTTTGACTACAGCTTGTATTTGTTCAAGCATGAACATTACATTTTATATCCTGGGGAGGATTTGTACAATGCTGGAATTGCTAAATCATTGGCAGTGATTTTCTCTGAAAGACAAATAGATAGAAGTGTTCTATCAAAGCAGAAGATGTAAAATCATGCATAACAATTTATCTTTAATTAGAGGTAAGATTTAATTCATTTGAGTCTTGAAAGAAAGTATAATGGCGTCACCGAGCCGCCAAGGAACGTGTGAAACACTGGTTACAGCCTGTTCATCTCTTTGCTGAACATACGGACTGTGATTACACGAACTTAAGCCTGACTGATGCCAGTTAATCTGCTTTAAAACACACAGATGTTTGGCAATTTCCATAATGCCCATTTTAACTAGTCCTCACTGCCATGTGTGCATTTTAGAGGCTTAGAGCTGAGATCCTTATATCAAATCATCCAGGGATTCTTTTGGTGAAACACATTATATTTTATCACACATTGATAATATCTCTCACTGGCTCAATCTTGTGGCTTTCTCACTTATGAGAAATGCGTCCTAATATGTAATATATACAGTACTTCCCACACATTTGATGAGAAGTGTTCCTCTATAACGAGCCACCTTTTGTTATCATATGTCAATATCTGGTTCAAATGAAATGTGGTATAGAGATGCTTCTTCGAGGCTCGAACGGACATTAACGTTCTTCATGTCATTTCCTTTAAAACCTGGGAATGCAGCAATATGGACATTCATGGTCAAATGATGAGAGCCTGGGTTGAAAAATGATTTTCACTTTCAGAAATGGAGCCCCATTTGAGGAGAAACACTCCATGGCAAGGTTACAGAGTGAGAAGGATGCAGCATAGTGGATTAAGTCCTCTTCCTGAATGAGCAAACCACAATCCAATTATAGAACAGTTAAAGTTTCTGTAAGTAATTTTTGATTTTTAAAATGTCTTTAGGTCCTGCTAACTATCATTAAAGTAGATACATAAAAATGTGTTGGTGACTGTCCTGGGCTCTGCAATTAAAAATTTCAATGTAGTCCGACTGTTTAAACCACGTATTAACCACTGAGGAAACATCTCTGTGTCCTCTCTCTGTAAGGACATGATCCTTCCTTTCTGTTGATTATTTTACACTTGTACTTACTGGCAGCTCATATAAGGTCAGGCTATAAATGAACACAAAGTAAAGCACAAATGTGATATGTATATATGAGATATGAGGTGAGCCTGGGATTATAACTGTTATTGATATATTTTATGGATGTGACAGCAGAGATTCTTGAAAGTAATAGCAGCTCTTCTTTTTATCTTATTATTATGCATCAGATCATTTGGTTGCATTGTATTAGTCCACTTTGTCCATTTCTTCCAGTTTATAGTTTACTTTCAGTAACTAACTCTAGTGTTAAGCCTTGAATTATTTACGTCACATAATTCTTGAATTCTCACTGCAGAAATTTATACACTTTAGAATGTATAATATGAATAATTAGAATGTAGAATTTATATACACAAGAAGACTTTTCAATGTATCAGTATCAAGCAGTACTTGTAATATTAAGTAGTGTTGATATTACTTGGTTTTTGCTCAAAAATAAAATCCCCAGTGTAAGACTTATGTTTTCACGTCATCTGTTACCTCCCAAACTAGAAAAAAAAAAAATAAATAAAAAATCCAACTTATAAAATAATCTTAAGGCTAGAAAGCTCAAGATCATCTCTTTTACTCTCACACCAGCACATCATTAGTTATCTCCCAACCAAGAAATTCACTACTAATTAAAAATCAGAGATAAAATTCCTGTAATATTACATTTCTAGCAATTGATCAAAAACAAAAGCACTATAACTTTGGGCAGACCTGAGAGAATCATAAGTAAACATGTGGACTGTAGTACATGCTAACACTCAGTGGTGCTACAAACAGTAATCACAAAGCATAATCGGGAAGTAAAAATTAATTAAGTTAATTTTTTCAGCCATGCTTTTTATTCACATGTAATTGGTCAGTGTACAAACAAAAGAAGCAGTTTGTACCACTGCTCTGAATCGGAGACTTCGTAAACATCATCAGAGCTTTCAGTGACTATAATGAGCTGCATCTGTTTGTGGGATTAAGGAACAATGTGTTTCCTAACAAAAGCACATGGAATATAAAGAACAAGCTCACTGAGGCACATTTGTGCTTTCGTTTTTTTTTTCCCCTTAGCTTGGCTGCTGTCTGCTCCATAGAGAAGTCAAAAGAAAAGAGGAATGAGAGAATGGACCCATGGGAGACGTGGAGGGAAGGAGAAAGCTGGAAGGCTGGGAAGTGTCATCTATCTGGGTCAGGGAGAGCTGTTCTGACATGCCACAATCCATCTCTGAGAGACTCAGAAAAACACACACACACACGCACACACACGCACGCAAGTAAACACAAAAAAGCATATACAGTACCTCAGAGATTCAGATATTGGCTGAAGAAAGATTGCATCCACCCAATCTTTTTACTTATAGATTATAGCACATTTATTAGCTACTGTGTACTGTGGAGGCAGTGATTTAAAATTTAAGAACTAGACATTGTGAGTGTGTATCTAGTCCAAAAACCACACTCTTTCATTTTCTTTCAACATGTTTACAGCTGGGTTTCAATGCAAGCAGTTGGGACAATAGCTCTATCTTTTTTTTTGGTCAGGATGAAAGAAGGTAAAACTGTAGCATCCTCAGTAGTGATACATAAACACACTTGACAATGCTAAACAACAACAACAGAGGATTATTCTTCCCCACAACCATCACATTTCACGGTCGTCAGTGACCTCAGAGATCCTTCCCCATGGGTTCATATGAAAGCATGAATTATCACCCAAATCCACATTTACAACATCTTTCAGAAGCAACAATACTGTAACCCAGCCTGACATAGCTAATCTACCTCTCAGTCTTTATGGAAACAAATACATTTGTCTGAAAGATTGAGTTCTGCGTCTTTATGGGGCCCTTTAGAGGCATTGTGTAGAATTTTATCTGTGGAGTGCAGGCTATAGAAGCTGTGCTTGTACTGAGAGAGAGAGAGAGAGAGAGAAAGAGAGAGAGAAAGAGAAATCTTGTGTGTGTATGTGTGTGTGAATGAAAGGAGATGCCAGCCACACATTCAGGGGTGGAGAACAGAAATTCTCACAGCATTCATCCAAACAAGCCAATCCTGCACACATATATTCACTTGTTCATTCGAGGCTCTGGGTTCAGTGTTAACAGCTGCCAATCAAGTCGAGCTATTCTGCATTTCCATAATGGAAAAGCTCAGGACAATTTTTTTGTCATGCTTGTTGGCACAAATGAATGTCTGTGGGGTGGATGACTGTGGACACTCACTGCTTACTGACTGTCATCAGCATTTACATCTTTTTAACTATTCTGGGATAACCTGCAGGGGGGAATCTCTTGTCATAATAATAGTGACTGTAATGACAGTTAAAATGATTCAAGCTGTGGTATATGCCATATCACAAACTCATATGTGCGTTGGAGACAAATTTTCTTATTTATATCACTTTATTAGGCACACATCTTCACATTACACAAGTTAAAGCAGGACAATAGAACTGAGTTAATGTATTCAGTTGTAAGTCAAAAGTACTTGACCAAAAGTACTTAAACATACTTAAACTGAGTAAAATGGAGGCCAATTTTAGATACTGTTCAATGGTGGAATGTTCAGGACACTTCACACACTTCAGCACATAATGTGCTCAATAATCTGTTAGATTTGGCTCACCGTTGCTCTCTACATCAGGGGTTCTCACACCTTTTGCAACCAGGAAGCCCTTTAACTGTAAAATAATTTCCATGGACCACTTCAGTACAGATTTATTTTATGAACATAATCCAATTATTTAAATATTAGCCTCATTATTTAAATTTGTACAATAATATTTTGCCTATTTATTGGAGCGATGGAGCTTTTTATTCCTGGTCTTTCCACAGTCAGAACTCTTCAGATCCAAACTGACGTTATTTATAGGCTATCTGTTTTTGACTTATTCAGGTTTGTATTAAACCCATTCAGTTCAAGTGAGCAGTCAGACTGGCTATAAATAACTATAACATAACTATAACTGTAACAGACATACCAATATGTGAGTATATGTACATTTTGTACTCTGTATGTCAGCATAAATCTCCAGTTTTTGTTTTTTAGTGTGAAATAAGTGCTGTTCTATATGTCTCATGCATTACTGTAGGCCTACATATGTATGATTAAATGAAGACTCTTCATAATCATATGCATTGCACTATACCACTGGTTTCCAAACCTGGTCCTGGAGTACAACATAGTCATATTTTGTGTGGCAGTCTTCATATGTTCAAATGTCTGCTGAACTGAAAATTGTGTCCCTTCTGCATATTTCTGAATCAGAAGTAAAGTTCTAGCACTTTAAAGTCGGGTTACTTCCAATTCCACTGAAAGACACCTCATCTACCTTTATATTTATAACCTACTCTTGAACATTACTGCCAAATTTTAAAGAATTGTACATTTACAATGGGTAATGAGTTCACACTTTGATTATCAGCATCATCCACATCAGTCTCTGTCTCATCACATGAGGTAAAAGTTAATCAAGGCATTTAAACACAAGCCTCATCGTCATCTCTTCACTCGGCTGATCTTTGGTTCCCTCGTACATCAGTGGGGAAATAATCGCTGATTAATTCACCCGCTCTGTTCTTCTGACTACATTTTCACTAATCAAAACTGATGGAGGTTTTTTTTTTAGGTCATTTAAAACTTTGACCATTGTCATCTGTACTGAGTGTGTAAGCGGTCTTCTCTGTTTGCTGATGATGCCAGTATCTGATTACAAACTGAACCGATTAGACTTATATTCATTTTGCAATATCACATACAGTAGTTATCTAACAATTTGATCAAATTGTGATGAAATCACACTTAATGCTGTGTTTGTAAAACTGGCTTCTTACTCAACATGATCTTTGCAGGTAGACAGGCAGAGCAAAGTTATAAAGTAGCCTAAATAAAAACATTTCCAGATTGTTTTGGTAAAATATAGTTATGTTTTCTGAAAATAGAGATATTAAAGTATATTTTTGGCAGAAAAACCTGATTTCCTTAATTTTTCAGACTGTTTTTCCAAAATTTAGCCACAGTGGCATGTCAGGTTTTCTCAGACCGTCACACATATTTGTTTAGCGTAAGAGTTTTTTGTGACCCCTCCACCTCAAAGCAAAAACTAAGCTGGTCAGATTAAGACCCAATATTGTACAGCCAAACAGTTCTTTAGATCTACAATATCACTAATGCTGAGCATGGCCCTTTCTGCTTCATGTGCATTGTGCCATTAGACCATTAATCAACTTTTGTAGCACAAAGACATGTTCCTCACAAACAATCTGTATGGGAAACACTAAATCTGGCCTTCTGATCATCTTGTTTGTTTCAAACCTCCTCTTAGATATAGCTGTGGAAACGAGCTGCTGAGATAGCTATGGAGTCTTGTTATCAAGTGTGGACCACAATCACAAAGCCAACTCAAACAGAGTGATAAGAGAGTACACTTCTATTTAATTCATTTATTTCTCATTTAGAGAATGTTATCTAATCTATTTTAGACCCAAGCCCACATTGATGCTCCTACTTCTGTGCCACGTCCACTGGGATCGGGACAGGAAGTCCAGCTCCACATGAAAGCAAAATTTTGAGAAACTGAGAGAAAGGGCAAGGCAGAGGAGATAAGAAATAATTATCAGGGCCACTGAAGCATGGCAGCTTGCCTCTACGCTACGAGAGTTGAGAAATGTGACTCGTCAAGCCTCAGGCAAAGGCTCGCATGAACCAGACATTCCTGTCACACCTACATATACATACATCTACTTTACGTGTCCTGTTATTTTACATGCTAATAGACCATTCTATTCACCAATCAAGGCATTTAAATGACTCACAGATCGAAAGAGCGAATAATAAAAAAGTAATATACTGCGGTCTGCTACAGTTAAAGCACAAAGGGCCATTCTGCAGTTTGACAAAAGCTCTGGAATCTGAATTCAAGGTTTAATGGGAATGAAGGGTATTGAGGTTTCTATGTATAGATATTAAGTACATACTGCTACAGCAGTCTAACTCTAACCCTAGATACACATGTGATGATGCATACATTCATTGGCTGTTTTATAGATGCAATTTTTAGTCATACACTTACTGACTGTAGCCCATCTGTACAGCTCCTAAGCCCCATCTACCTCATCCTGCAGTGGAAAGAACCACTGCTGACCAGCATGTACAATACATGCCGTGTATATACTTATTCCAAACCAGTGCTTTGACCATAATGATAATGACCCAGCAGATGCTGTAATTTGTTTATCGAATTGGTCCAAATGTCTCTATAAATGTCCTCATATAATTTTTCCTCTGACCGATTTACATGGATGAGACTCAGCCAGTTAGATTTTATTAGTTAATAAGCTTGTAAAGAAGAAGAAAAGAAGAAACCCTTCTTTTCACAAGAGTTGCAGTTTACACTGTAAGAACGGCTATTAAACATTTCAGGGTCAGTCTGAGACTCACTGCTCCCTGCTGTGCTGGAATTTAATACTCACTTTTCCACATACAGTACACGCTATGCTTTTACTAGTGCAGCTTCACATGCACTGAGATTATACAGTCCCCTCTGAAAGTATTGGAATGAAAAGCCAATTCCTTTGTTCTTGCTATACACTGAAGCTATTTGGGTTTGAAATCAAAAGATGAATAAGATCAGATGATAGATCAGACTTTCAGCTTTCATTTCCTGATATTTACATCTAGATTTGTTAAATAACTTCGAACATGGCACCTTTTGTTTGAATCTACCCATTTTTCAAGTGATCAAAAATATTGGAACGTGTTTGACAGCTGTTTTTTGTTGCCTGGGTATGCCCTGTTAGATTGACTGTTTAAACAATGAATAGCTCTTAACAGATGCTGGACTCAAAGATCCAGAATGCAGTGCAGCTATATGACAGTTGCGAGTCACAGCAAAGACTCGGCTCGGCTAGTTAGCGGTCTACCAGATGACAAGCATGATGGTGTTGACATGATAATAACATGAAAGTTGAAGCTTTGGATCCTGATATGATTGAGAAGAGTGTACCAATGAGATGAGAAATCTGGACAGAGTAATGCACTGCTGCATTGGTCTCTCTATGTAGTGATGAAAGGACAAGGACTTAATCCCATTGGAACCACTATCAGTGGGTTGAATGGCATTATAAGTAATGTAGGAAACTGTGAAACAAAGTGAAAAAAGGCCAAGATGTCAATGAAAGAAGTTTAAACTAAAAAAGTCAACTCAGAATTTCATTACAAAATAAATCTTGGATGCCACTGAAGATCACTTGTTAATTATAAAGATTAATAAGCAAGTTGTTCAGTGTGGCTTTTTCCTTTAATTGTGGAGTACAAAATTTTGATGATTTTTTTTTTTTTTTTTTTTTTTTTTTACAAAATTGGGACATGGTAAAATACAACGGTATGTGAATTTTTTTTTCTGTATTTTCTTCCACATAGAGAACTCCATTTCAAATTTTCATTCCACAGATGTTCACTTCCTCTTGGCTCTCATTTCAAATGAGGCAAAATTCATGATATGAGATGACATCAATAATCACCTTGGAGACCGGACATAAAAAAACCTGCTGCTGCATATAAAACACTTTTGCAGTAGTGTATGACCAATCAGATTTAATATATTAAGATATATTCAAACAGGGGGTCAATTATGCAAACTATCCAGGCAGACAGAAACCCATACAGGACACTAGTGTGCTTTAAACAGGCAGCTATACACATGCGGCATGATTCCCAGTTTTGGATTAACACCTATGACACACACACACACACACACACATCCACTCAGTATCACCAACTCATTATGACACACACAATTTCACACTGACTGTAATATACAGTGTCTCACTGAGTAGGTTTGTGAATCAGGGAATTTGGCAGTTTTCATATGTAAATGTAGTTATTATGTATAATATCTGCTGTAGAATACGCTTTGCTTTCAGAATTCATAATATAACATTAAAACTCTTTGTTGCATTATGTATGTTCTAAGTGGTACCACAAAATCCATACAACTCATATCAAAATTCTGAGCACTAAGTTTTTAGCTTTAGGATCCTGGTTTATAAAAGCTGGATAGCTTTTGCATTTTACATGTGTTTTAGAAAATGACATTTTACTGCTAAAAGCCCAAGCAAAACATAACTAATTTTTTTTTTAAGTTAAGAAGCATTTTATTAAGAAGCTGTTATTAAGACTGAAACACCAACAATAAAGCAGTTACTGAAGAGGAATGAATGAATGAATGCTGTAGCTACTATTATGTGTTATCTAACTACTAAAAATACCTGCATTTTGATATTAACCTTTTTACAGGGGTGGCAAAATATCAAAACAAAACAAAAAAATCTTTGCAAGTGGAAATATCTTGAATATAGACAAATTTACCTAGCATTTCCTATTCTAAAATTCTAAAATAAACCAAATCTATTTATAGACATTTTTGCTATACGTTGCTAATTTGAAGCTTAAATTTTTAAATTTAGCTTCTTTCTAGAAATAAATGCTAAAAATGAGCAAAAGTATCTGCCAAGACTATTTCAAGCTCGAAATTACCAAAAAAAAAAAAAAAAAGGCTAGAAATAGGCCTAATAATCTTATATTTGGTTTATTGTAATCTTTTAATAGGAAATCCTAGATATATCTGACTATTTTCAAGGTATTTCCACTTGCTCGTAATTTTTGCAGTGAGGATCCCCGGTTTGATCCTGGGATTGTCTGTGTGTGTGTGTGTGTGTGTGTGTGTGTGTGTGTTGTTTCTGTGTATTTTCTCCCTGTGCCCATGTGGGTTTCCCTTGGGTTCTCAGGTTTCATCCCACTTCCCAAAAACATGCATATTTATACATTGCAGGTGTAAGTGTGTGTGTGTGCACGCTCGTGTGTGTGTGTGTGTGTGTGTGTGTGCGCATAGCACTTTTTGATGGACTGGCATCCTTTCCAGGGTGTATTCCCAGGATCTTTTTTTCCAGACTTCACCCTAATGTCAGATCAGTCTCTTGTTTTGCACAGGAATCAAAGGTGGTGCACTGGAATAGGTCAGACATCACCTCGCCTGATCTTTATGATGTCCGTCAGACATTTGTGGGTTTTGTGACCTTTCTGATTTTTTTTGTGATGAAAGAGTTGACTGTTCTTTTTTAAAGCTATTCCTGGACTCATACAGTCACGGCAGCTGGAGCATCCAAAAGACTAAGCAACACAACATGTTTCACACCACTGCCCTTGAAATAGACTGCAGATTGCAAGAGAAGGATTCAAAGGGAGACAGGGAGAGAGGGAGTGAATAAGATGCTATCTTTGCAAATTATTAGTCTTCTCAGTGTATTGTAATGAAAACCATATAACAACATTACATTCAAGTTATTGTGCAGATTACGATTAGAAAACAATCAATAAAATGCATTGAAGATAAAATTAGAGGGAATTATTATTATTGATTTTTTAAACATCTAGGTGCTAATCCAATTACAACTAGAATAAAAAAATATTTTCTCTAGGGTTTAATGATCTGATGGCAGTAAGACTACATTTTCACCGAACCTACAGTTTTCACATAATTAGAAACACACCTACAACTGAAACAGTACAGTTTTTCCAGTGAGATTCTAGCTGCATATTCACATATGCCTTTTGCCTGATTATGGATGTAGAACAGATTCTTTTGTGTGCCACTCTCTAATTATAGAAAACAGGATCGTTGTGTGTGAACAGGATCATTGTTAAACATTTGAAGTGTTCTTCAGGCGGTAATTCATTATGAAGAGAGTAAACACATTTGTTCCTATATCAGAGAGAGAGAGCAAGACATGGAATGCCTTCTTACAAGTGGCTCTATTTGATTGAAATCAAGTGTATGTATCACATCACATTGTCACATTAATCATTCAGTCCTCTTTTGTTACATACAGTCAGGTCCATAAGTATTTGGACAGTGACACAATTTTCGTAATTTTGCCTCTGTACACCACCACAATGGATTTGAAATGAAGCAGTCAAGATATATGTGAAGTGTAGACTTTCAGCTTTAATTCAGGTTTAACAAAAATATTAACCATTTAGGAATTACAGCCATTTTTTACAGCCCTTCATTTTCACAGGCTCAAAAGTAATTGGACAATTGACAGTTTCATGGCCTGGTGTGGCCTGTTTCCTCCTTATTTCCTGACAAATAAAGGAGATAAAAGGTCTGGAGTTGATTCCAATTGTTGAATTTGCATTTGGTAGCTGTTCATGGGAACTCTCACTATGCGGTCCAAAAAGGTGTCAATGCAAGTGAAGGAGGCTATCGTTAGGCTAAAAAAAACAAAACAGACCTAGCAGAGAAATAGAAGAAATTTTAGGAGTGACCAAATCAACAACCTGGTACGTTCTTAAAAAGAAGGAATGCACTGGTGAGCTCAGCAACACCAAAAGGCCTGGAAGACCACGGAAGACAACTAAAGTGGATGATCACAGAATTCTTTCCTTGGTGAAGAAAAATCCCGTCACAACATCTTATCAAGTCAAGAACACTCTGGAGGAGGTAGGCGTATCACTGTCAAAGTTTACAATCAAGAGATGCCTTCATGAATGTAAGTACAGATGGTTTACCATACAAACCACTGGTAACACTCGAGAACAGAAAGGCCACAGTAGACTTTGCTAAAAAGCTCTAAAAACACCTGAGCAGTTCTGATGCAAGATTAACTTGTACTAGAATAATGGGAAGAGAAGAGTATAGAAAAGGAAAGGAAGGGCTCATGATCCAAAGCATACCACATCAGCTGTCAAACATGTGGAGACAATGTTATGGCATTGGCATGTATGGCTGCCAATGGAACTGGGTCACTGGGGTTTTTGATGATGTGACTGCTAATATAAGTAGATTATATAGTATATTATATAAGGAATAAAACACAGCAGGGTTTGCTGTAGGAAAATAATGAAAAAAGGTTGTGATATGGCCAGATGTGAATCCACCTTGAAGTGTATTATTCTCACACCACTTTTATATCAGGAAGCAATTTGCAAATGAATACAATTTTTATTTTTTTGATGAACAACATCATGCTTTTTAAACATTTTATAGCTACTTTTAATGCTATGGAACACCCATGAAACAGGTTAGCTCCTGTTATCACTTATGTTGTTGCAGCTACAAATGCTTTTATTCTCTTACTTGAAGTCAATAACACAAAAATCATAGCTTGTCATGTTACAGAGAAACCAGAACGCACAAAATCGTCTGTCCTTAAGACTCTCCTGTGGTGGAAAACTTACTGACTGTTACAAACTGCTGACCCCTGAGACTCCTTCCATAAATGTTACATAAACATATCCTAGCAGAAAACGTCACCATATTAACGATTATACATTTTTCTTTGTGTATTATTAGCCTTACATTATGTAGATAATGTAGATAACCAGAAAAGTCCATGTGAATGAGCTGTTACTATAAAAAAAGCTAATGTGTTAGACCAAGAACATTATCATCGACCTATTGTTTATATTCCAGCCGGAACTACTATCAGAGCCATGCTGTTATAGAAAATGAATCAATAACAGTAGCAAAATTTCTCTGTGCTGTCCGTTCACTTTCTTGCTTCTCTAACTGAAGTTGAAACACAGGTCAAAACTTTTTGACTGTTAGCATTTGGGTGTTAACAGCAGTTTCTGTTCCACAGCAGTAAACAGGAGGAACAGATGATGTTTAAAAGGTGTTATTTTGCATTTTGACAGGGCTGTGAGATTATGAGACAGCCTGATTATGTACTCGTGACTATGCGCAGACCATTAGACTGACTGCCGAGACCACACAGAATACATAATAAAGGACCAAGGTCAGAGAAAAGCACCACAGAATCAGACAACTATAAAAAAGGATGAAAGGTGAAATGCAGACTTATATCAGCCTGTGCATAGCCGTTGTGTTGGGTGAAGTTTAGTGGGAGCATAGCGGAGGTGGACTGGCTGCACTTTGAGTGAATAAAGTGTCCTTGGTCTGATGCAAAACATCACTTCTGCATCCAGAGAGAATGTGAATGCAGCAATCATGTAATAAACTAAGGCTGGATGATGAGCCAGGTTCATGTTTACTGCTAATCTTTTGGACATGCACCAAATTGCACTCTAAACTAGCTGGCCATTTAATTATCCACTTAGCCAGTGGGCTAATTAGAGATAGAGGGCTCCCATCAGTCTGTCCAAAGCTCATGTAAAAGTGATGATTAAGTACAGCGTGTGGACTCTCGGGCTTCATTAGTCCCCTGTAGTTACTGCTCACCGAAGCTATTGCCTGTGATTTAGCGGCTCGCTGCCAGGGCACTGCTTAACACAGAGAACAGCAACTGCAGGGGAATCTTGGAAAAAAAAAAAAACCTTTACAGATTGCCTTTGAAAAGAAGACAGGCTAAATACTGGATTTTACTGGAATTTTGTATTGCTTGACTTGTCCTCCAGTTAGAGTGGAAATTGGATATCTGTGTAATCAATAATAAACAAAGTCAAGAATCAGTATTTTCATTGAAAAGTAAGTAAAATAAGTTATATAATACATATTCTACTTTGTGTTTTGTCATTACTTAGCTTTGGTTCATAATTTCTCATATTCTTAACTAGTTCCTTGTTGCTTGTCTTTCTCTATACTAGATGTTGTCTGGTATTTTCTAGATTAGACATCTACCTGCCTGCTGCATGTGGTCTGACCCCTAGCTTAGATGATGACAGTGATTCTTGTAAAATAAAAATAAATTAGGAGAGGACGTGTTGACATATAACCACATCTGTGTCCGCTACAATACAGCAGCTTGTAAATTATATTAAGCAGGATGACAGTGTATCACAGACCAAGTAGCAAGTCATCTCAGTGTAATAGTTGAGCTGAAGAAAAGGTTTGATTTATCACTTGTATTGTAAACCTATGGCTCTCCACAATTCTTAGAGATAATTCAGCTAACAGGATTTTTATGGCAGTAAAGAACATCCTGTGAGAGACATTTTCTGAATGGTCTTTAAGGACTTCTCTAACTCATTCTACAGACACACACACACAGAAGTTAAAGAAGAGAAAGAAGAGAAATGTCTCTCAAATGTACCTCTAAAATATGACAAATGTGCTGACTGAATGATGAAGGCACATTATTTATGTGACAGTCTCTTGGTGCTTTGGGTCTGCCAGAAATGCACATCGTAAATTTACGGCACTGTAATTATCAGTCTTTTCAGCGAGCTTAAGTCAGGACCCCGTTTCTCCAAAAAGTAATAAACCTGACTCATGAGCTTCTCGTTGTAGGATGAGAAATGTTCCCCTGGCAACTGTGCCAGACAATTGCCTTATACTGGGAGAAAGAAGGTACTCTCGGCATCCGTTTCTGCAGCTTGTATGGGAAGAAGAAAAATGAAGTGCAAGTAAGTTAAAAAAATGTTCAAATAAAGCACACAGTTTAGCAATTTAACTATAGAGCAAAGTGCCTACTGTACTTTAAACATTTTGAGGACAGTGGAACTCAGAGAATAAGGTTCTCTGCTAGTGGTTAGAAGTTGTATTCTACTTGAATAAATATAATAAGTTGAATAAATAAATAAGTTCTGACTTAAGTGTACAGTTAAAAATTGGCCTTTGGCAGTTACAGTCACAGTCCCGCTGTAATTTAGTAACAACGGTATCACTGGAGTTTCCAGGGTTTTATTATATTTTTCCATTCAGTCAATTCAGTTTGATTTCTGTAGCCTTTTTTTTGTTTGTTTGTTTAACAATAAACCTTGTCACACTGTCAAAGGTTTTTTTTTTAGACCTTTTTATTTAGACCTTTACTTATTTTATTAATTATTAATTTTATTTATTTAGATTACAAATCTCGAAGGTCTCTTTTCCTCTCATTCCAGCCAATATCTGTATGCTATACATCAACTGTATGGGCTCAGCTTTGCATCCAGTCATTTCAGTTCAGCATCCAATCAAGTTCATCAGTATAGAAAGAAAATCAAGAATCCATCATTTGTGCTGCTCTACCAATTCATCATCTGTAGTAATCTTCTCATGCTACACAATTCAGTTAACACTGTAGCTATCCGTATGCATCTGAATATGGATAAGCCACTGGACTACAGTTTGGAACTTGAGGTTAAGAGCCCTGGCCCTACCTCAGTAAAATGATTCACTATGCTGGAGTAAGTAAAGAGGATAAAATAAGATGTCTCCTTTGCCTCCCTAGAAGGTACGGACTTGATCTAATATGGAAAAAGCATGTTGAGGTAAGTCTTGCTCATTTGCTAACCATAACTGGCTACATGTAAAAAATAAATAAAAAATTAGCCTGTTTTCTTTGCTAATGCCAGTATCGATTCCAGAAGCTAGGATAATTGGCTAGGCAACAAGACATATTCTAGCTAATTGTAAATATTGTGAAGAGATTGGATGATTTTTCATGCAAAATGGCATAGTTGCTTTAAAACTAACTTTAAAACTATTTAAATCTAAAAGTTTTAGATAAGTAATGGTTACTTTTCACATAAAAAAATGACATTACCTTAATTTCATCAATTATTTTTTTTTTTACTTTTTATTTTTTAATACTTTTAATAGTAGCAATCTTTTTACTTTGACTTGAATAGCCTACATAGCCTTTTTGGCTGGATATTTCTATTTTTAATTGATTAAGATTTTAACACATTACTGTATGTTCACTTCAATAATATTTCTCAGTACTTTGTCCAACTCTGGTGTATCTAAAAATACAGTTTAAGACTTTATTTAAATTTAAAACTACAATTCACAATTTTGTCCATCTGCGAAGAGATGAAAGAAGAAGACACAGAAGAAAACAAAGAGACACACGGAACAGATCACCTGAAACTAAAACACTTGGCTGTAAATAAGAGTGATAAATGTTATTCAGCAGCTACCTATTTTTTTCAATATCTTTCTACAGAAGATAATTGGGTAGATCCCTTTATCAAAGACAGGGCTGAGATAAAGTGCTTATAAACAGAGAAAAGGGTCTCATATCAAAAACATTCACATACAACTTATTTGCAACACCTTCTACACAATGAATAGCAATGTTCGGTTACAAGCACAGTTTGATGCTTTGATATGCATTGTCTGCTTGTAACAGAACAGCGATATTCATCATACAGAAGGTGCTACAAATAAGTTGTATGCGAACTTTTTGTTCTGGGTTGATGTTTTCATGAATATGAGGAACTGAATATTAAGATGAGACTTTAAGGGGTTGAGGATACTGAGATGCATAAAAAAGTAATACACTTGTGGCCTTAAAATGCTTGTTCTTCCATAATTCTGTTTCAGGTCAATCCAGAGATTCAGGAATTCTAAGCTCATCACTGCTGTCCTGTATATGTGCTATGACATGAATTTCAACTTGAAAATTATGACAGGAAGAAAGACTTTCTAGGCTGGGATTCTTCAATGTGTTTTTAAGTTGTCTCTGTAATAGCAAGGACATGTTGAAATAAAAATGTGTTTCCCTAGGCTAGAGTCCAACAATCAAAGGAGTAAAAAAAATTAATAATGTGTCCATATTTCCAAACCAGAATACTGTGCTTAAGCGTGTCCATATTTCCAAGCCAGAATACTGTGCTTAACTGTGTTCATATTTCCAAACCAGAATATTGTGCTTAAGTGTGTTCATATTTCCAAGCCAGAATATTGTGCTTAAGTGTGTTCATATTTCCAAACCAGAATATTGTGCTTAAGTGTGTTCATATTTCCAAACCAGAATATTGTGCTTAAGTGCGTTTACGTACCCAAACTGAATACTGTGCTGAAAGTATTGTCATATTCCCAAACTGGACTATTGTCCGTTAGGTGTGATCTCATTCCAAAACAGAATTTTGTGCATAAAAGTGTTTATATATCTAAAATGGAATATTGTGTGTAAGTGTGTCATTTGCAAATCTGAATATTGTATATTGAATATTGTATATGAGTGTTTGCATTCCTCAAATGGAATATTGTGCCATAGGTGCTGTCACATTCCCAAACAGGACTATTGTCCATTAGATGAGGTCTCATTCCCAAACTAAAATATTGTGCTTTTGGTGTGTTCACATTCCAAAATCTGAAAATTGTGCTTCAATGTTTCCACATTCCCAAACCAGAATATTGTACCCCAGTTATGTTCACATTTCCAAACCAGAATATTGTACACGAGTTATGTTCACATTTCCAAACCAGAATATTGTACACGAGTTATGTTTACATTTCCAAACTAGAATATTGTACCTCAGTTATGTTTACATTTCCAAACTAGAATATTGTACCTCAGTTATGTTTACATTTCCAGTCCAGAATACAGTGCCTTGGTGCACATTCTGAACCCAAATTTAACATTATTGTACCAAATTGTGTAATTCTAAAAGGTGATTTGTTGTTGGGTTTGTTTGTTGTTATATTTTTTAATGGCTCCTCCAGCTCTTCAAGTATGCAATGAAGCTATATCCAAACAGTCTCTTTTGATCTTTCCTCTTCTTTTTCTAAAACTAATCCATTGTAAAGAAATGAATTCATCCCGGAAAGGATATTTAGATTACACAGAAGAGATGAAAACACTTTTGTGTCACTGTGTCCCTGCAGGCATGTTACTTTGGCAGACCCAACACAAGAACTGCCTATCACTCCGCAATCTCCCCATTCTGAAGATAAAGAACATGTTCTTTGTTTTTCACTGCAAAGAGCATGCACACAAACACACACACACACACACACACACCAACAGACATGATAGACAGAGCCCTCCATTTAGACAAGGGGAAAAGATAGAGGAGTGCTGGCTAGCGATTGGCCCTAAATAATCTCAGGGAAGTATTGAAGAAAATTGCTCCATTTCCTATCAAACAAACCAAACGCAGAAGACCTTTAGGGCTTTTGATGTTAGTATATGTGGGGATTTTCAGAGACACAAGAAATAGGAATGCTGTCTTTCCTGGACTGCTTTTTACATGAATAAATGCTCCTGGCAGCAGTCAAAGAAATCCATAACTACATGAAAATGCTTTCCTAAAAGCCACTATGAAGTTTAATCATAGAAAAGTGACCACAGAATTTTGCTCTAAATTGTGAATGTGTTATTCCCACTGAAGGAGAACCATTTACAGCATTCAGGCAACATGATCAACTCTGAAACATAACAAGTAACATGGTTATATCAGCACTACTCAGAGTTCAACAGTATTCACTGTGATTTAAAAAAAATCACCCTATGAAATCACAAAGCTTCTTATTCCTTGATCAGGAAGGGTAAAGTATGTACCATAAAAAAGATGCCACTGTTTAAGTATCTGTCTGGTCCCTCCATCTTTAGCCAGAGGTCACGGGGAAGTGGGCGAAGAGTACCTGAAATCTGAAATGACCCCTTTCTAATCTGACGTTTTGGCCCCTCTGGGGAAAATTGCAAACACATGAACACTGAAGTAAAATGTGAAAAACTGATGAAAAATAAACCTTTAATAAGCTTCACACAAAGGTATTCAGAGGTGTTTTGGGCTCTTGACATTAAAGCAGTGGCACTCACCAGGATTATGTTAGAACTGCATTGCTTACAGCTATTTTGTTCTAGCTTATATACAACACAACAAGATTTCACTAATTAGCTTCTATTCTTTATAAGGAGATGAGTTCATTAGTGAAGTTCTGTGAGACTGTGCTGAATTGGAACAGATAATTATAGACCCTGTGATCTCACAGATGTATGATCCAAACATACCATAGAAACTGCACTCAATAATCAAGCAACAGGCAGTTCAAAAGAGAAAATATACCTTTCTTGACTACTTTACTTTACAGGTATTTCACACAATGGTTTTAATTTTCTTCAGAAGGACAAAAGTGGCAGAGATAAAAGACTCTTAGGTAAGTGCTGTGATGGTTGAGCAGTTATGAATGTGGATTTGCTTTACATTTTGTGGGGGGTGTGAGAACTCAGTCCTGTGCTAATGCCTGGGAGATTGCGAATTGAAATCCCTGGACTGCTGCTATTTTCCCTCAACCCTCAACTGCAAGGCTATATGCTTAGATTGCATTTTGCCGCACTCGTAAGTTGCTTGGGATAGCCACATCTCCCGAGTGAATATATGTAAATGTAATGTAAGTTGGCAAAAGGAGATGGGCAGTCATGGATGGGAGACTTAAAATGATTTGTGGTGTCCAAATTCTGCTGGTCCTGCAATATTTGAAAAGACTTTGTGTGAATTTCATGGTTCGGTGATCTGAGTCTCAATAATCTGTGGATCCTATATCTGAGGCAGATGCCTGCAATCACTTGTACAGAGATGTAAATGTGTCTGTTGTTTCTCTTAAACCCTCACTTATGCCTTTACAGCATAATTTCACTTTCAATTTCAAGGATATCTTTTAGAATCTTTTGGTCAGACTTAATATAGTAATGATAGAGGAAAAAGCAGGGATGAGATCTTTTGACATTTCTATTAATTGTCATTGTTCTCCATGGTCTGTAGCATCTGCACCAGAATATTTAAGAAAGAAATAGCATGCTCTTCATCCATGAAATGCTGTCAAACATTGACTAATCTCCTTCTCCTTCATTGGATTTGCCTCATCATTCAAGCCGTTGCTTCATTATGCTGAGAACTCTATTCCATGTGAAATGAAAAAGAGACAGTGCGTTGAAGAAAATTGTGGCTTAGCAGTTCTGTCTTTAGGTTCATTAGAGGAGTGAAGGCCCCAACCAGGAATGGAACATATGCTCTCTCTGGAGATGTTCATTAGCATTCCACACCAATCAGTTCTACAGTCACATCCAATTCCATCTGCCCATGTTTCATTTTCAGCACCAGTTGTGGCACCTTTGCTCATTAATTTCCAAATTGCTGCTGTGCACTTGCAAACATTCAGAAATACGAAGACTCATTGTTGGTCAGCTGTATTAAGCGCCATCTAGGAAAAAGAGTAATCAACATCAAGAGAAATAAAGGTTCATTTTTTTTAAGTAGAGCGCTCATGAGGTGAGCTACTGCAAATTACACATGAGAAATGAATATGTGGCTGTGCTGTGAATAGGGTGATTTTTTTTGTATTCACTTGAGTGCTGCTTAAGGTTCCAGGGAGCCTTCGTTTGTCAGCATGGAGCAGGAAACAGCTTTTCTGTTCGCCTTCCTCTGGGAGGAGCAGAGAGTGCTTGTTTATTAGATGAGTACATGTCCTCTCACTCACCTTCTCCTCTGCATCTCTCTCCTTCGTGCCATCCCCAATTAGGGTTAATTGGCTCCTTGCAGGCATTTGCAGACACTGTCCACTGATTTGTGCTGCTGATGTGACAGTAACAGCCTGCTGCTGTCTGTGCTGCTGAAACCCCTGCTGAGGACAGCGTGGCTTCCCGCCTGGACACGAATGCCAGCCATGTGAATGATCACTGACACTCACTCCTGAAAGTCTCAAAACCGCTCCATCCATCTTCATATAGTTTTTCCTTCTTTAATCAGTCCTTCTCATCTCTATTAGCTTCTCTCTCCTTGTCTTTCTCTCTATCTCCTCCACTCTCGCTGAAATCTCCTTTCATCCATCTGTCCTCAGACAGTTTTCTCTGAGTGCCTCACTCTGCCTATCCTAAAGAGATTACTAATGACAGCAGGAATCAGAGAGATGTGTTCTGCGGGAAAATGGCGTGTGCGTGTGTGTGTGTGTGTGTGTGTGTGTGCATGTGTGTGTATGTTTTTATATCTTTTTGGGGACCAAATGTCCCCACTAGGATAGGAATATCTGTTACTTTTAGCCTTGTGGGGACATTTAGACTCTTGAAAAGCTTTTTTTCCCAAAAACTGCAGCTTTTATTAAAAAAAAAAACACCAAAAAGTCAGCGAAAGAAGATGAAAGGTTCTCTCAAGGATAGTAAGACATACGTGTGTGTGTGTGTGTGTGTGTGTGTGTGTGTGTGCGTGTTTGTGTGTGTGTGTGTGTGTGTGCGTGTGTGCGTGTTTGTGTGTGCGTGCGTGTGCATTAATGTGAGTGTGTGTTTTTGCCCCTGGCCCACAGCATTTCTGTTTCCCCACTGCAATATCAGAGTGAGTGCAAGATGCCTGGAGCTCATGAAAAAGTACATCATGATTTCAGCTCACCTCCAGCCCCTTGCTGCCCACACACTTGTGCTTAACTCACTCCAGACACTCCCTCATATCCCACACTGTTCTCCTGCCTCACTGCTGAAGCATGACTATTAGACTAATAGCCAGATCTGAAACATTGCCAACTGTGACACTTGGAGATAAGATAAAAGTGAGTGCTACATTAATCACGTCCACATCCTACACATGCTCTGTGTGAGCGAGCCTTACAGCGATTAAATGTAATCAGAGTCCCCATCATAGTGGACAGCTCGCGATGAATGTCCTTACCTCAGAGACTCAGAATATACCCATTTAAATTCCCCCCTTAAACTCTGCACTTTTTTAATGGCTGTAGAAATAAACGAGAGGTCAGTGTAATGAAACTTGTGTAATGAAACAGAGTTAATGAAGCACACCTCAAAATTTCAAAGCACATACACCTTAATGTTTAGTGAATAGTGAATAGTGAATTGACATGTGGCCAAGTATGGTGACCCATACTCGGAATCTGTGCTCTGCATTTAACCCATCCAAGTACACACACACACAGTAGTGAACACACACACACACACACTGTGAACACACCCCCGGAGCAGTTTAGATCCACTATCCAAATACATACACATTAAAAGTGTTGGGTTGCAGCAAAGGATCAAGGGCTAGCTAAAGGGGAAAGAGTGAGAGTTCTGTCTGATTCTTCGTGTTATTAATAATCTCTTTAGGACGGGAAAAAGAAGGCACTTACAAGAGAAAGCTGTCTGGCTGACTGTGATAGTGGATGTGGCAGGGAAATGTAATTGCCAGGAACAGGACAGTTTCAGCAGTGAGAGCTATTGCTTTGTCAGATAGTGACTTCCAGTCACACTATATTCCAGGTTACGGCATGAATCTGGCATATAAAGGGTTTGGGAATAGAACAAGGATTCCTGTATTTATTTTTAGTGACTGTTCTACAGAAGCCATTTAAGCGACATGTGTATGTGTGTGTTGGAGCTAAACGATATTAGATACAGTTTTTGCAATGTCATTGGAGAGAGGATCAGGAGTTTGGAAAAGAGATGGAGGTATTATTCATCCCTCTCTTCTTCTGCCAGGCCTGAGGGGTGATGATCTTCTCATTGACTGAACTCTGCAAAGAAGATTTATCTTATATGGTCTGCTGGCTTTATTGCCGAATGTCTGTTTCCATTGTAGTTTGACCTTAGGAAGAACATCTTGAGGCCCTTGGCCAAAGCCTGTCACTGATGCCCTACATGCCAGGAGGTCCAACTCAATCTCATATGAATGTTGTATGAATATAGTCATAGGAAAAGCAGCAAAGCCCATTCATTTCACCTCTTACCATATAACCATAACCATTTAAAACTTTTCAAAGTTGGCAAAATTCTTACAGACTTGCAAGTGGAGGACCACGTTGAAAGATTCAAAGTTGATTCTGTCTGTCATACATATTCGTAGTAAATCACTGATATCATGAATTTCGAGAAGTTTCAGAAATAATTAATATCTAGCTGGTGTAGATATCCAACATTTTAATGAAAGCTGACAATTCTGCTTGTTAAAAGGAGCTCTGTCCTTAATGTTCTCCATACACAATTCCATCACATACAGTTTAAATATATAGAAGTATTGATTATTTGCCTTTCTCTCACTTATACACACAAGCACACACACACACACATATTGATATTTGTAAGGACATTCCATCGACTTCTAAATAATGCTCTCCCTTCGCCTACCCCAAACCTTAACATTAACATTACTAATGAAAATGAAATCTTTTGGCTGATTTAGCGTTTCAAATAAAAGCTGCATTTTTGTAACACATTTGGTTTTATGAGGACCAGCCAAATTTCCTAATATCCTAATAATTCCTATTTATTATTATAATTATGTGACCCTTCTCTGTTACACCACCTTCAATGGTTCCCCCAGAGGCACACCCAAAGAATGTCATAAAAGTGTGTCCTCACAAAGGGTGAAAAATTCACACATTTACAGTGACTTGAAACTCCTTGGGGTGGTGTAGGGTCACTTACATATAATTCCATTTGCCATCTTTACTAAATCAGGCAACTTTACAATATTTAAACAGGTTTAAACCAATTTTAAAAACCTGTCTGAATGGGGTCTATTTTGAAAGCTTTTTTTTTCTTACAAGAGAAAAAAATCAATAAAGAACCAGCTACAGTTCTTGCTCTCTTCCTCTGATCATACATTTAGCAAAAAAGGAAATTGTGCGAGGATAATTTCATTATAATTGCAGTTTAAGTTGCGCTGGTTTTGCTTGTTTTTCGAGATGGGTTGCAGATGTTTATCGAAATGTAAAGTGAGTTCTTGACATTTAACTAAAGGAATTCCAGGAAGCCTTGATCAGAATAACCCAAAATCAGAGGAGGTAATATTTAACTCTAACATCGGTAGCATGACTTTTAAAGCCCCCTGCTGGTGTTGTGCTAACTCTAGATCTGACATTTGATGGACAGAGTGAGATAAGATAATATGTGACAGAACATGAAAAAGCACATAAGGACAGCAGCGTAGAAAAATGTCTGTCCTCAGACCACAGGCTACTATTTGACATTTTGTTCATAACCCTACCTGTAGAAAATACCATGTAGTTTGAACAAGAGCAAAGGAGACAAGGCACGATCAAATAAAACGACAGGAAATTCAAACCGCGGTGAAATCACACATGATTCTCACACATGACACTAGTTTGCAGCCTATCGGTTAGGAAATTGTAGTCCATAAATGAAAGACAACTGGATATAAGCTAAGACCAATTGTCTATGATAGGAGTATAAATGACACTTCCACACAATATGATGTGATTTCGACTCTTAAGGTGATGATCTGATATTTGATGATAACACTGAATCTGCTAAGATACGATTCGATTCGTTTTACGCTTCCGCTTGATATGTGACCATCTTTGTTGAGAATCTGGATTAGGACTATCATTACTTTGTGAATGATGATGATGTAGAGAAAGACCATTTGAGTATCAGAGTTACTGGCAAATCACCTTGCTAGCCTAATTTACACATCAGTTTAAAAATATGGTAATAATCAATTATAATGAATAATAAACCATTTATGATCATTGCTTTTTAAATTCATGCATCAATCTGAATCATCTGATCATTACACCCCTAGTCTACGATTATGTTTGCATGGTGCATTTATAAATTATGGACATTCATTTTTCATGTTTATAAGAGCCCTGGGATGAACTGGTGTCCTTTCCAGTGTGTATTCCTGTAGTTACTGAAGGGGAATGATTATAAGGTTCTTGGCAGAAAAAAAAGATATTTTCATTTTTAGACCTTCTAAACAGAAACACCAAACCAGATAATGTCTGAGAAGAAAATCTCAAAAATTCAGAAAAGAGCATATTTTAAAATGAGAATAAAACTCAGCGGAGAAAAGTTCAACTTAAAAATTTGCAGTGGATATGACAGTAGTGTCTCTTGTTTAAGGACAGACAGACAGACAAAAAGCCTCATACATTCTGAGAAATAAAGGGTTCTTTAAGGTTTCTTTGGATGGTTTTAGTCCTTAGATTTCTAATGGGTTTAGTTTATCCAGACTGCCAGACCAAACCAACGGTGCTAGACTGAAGCATCTAGATAGATAGATAGATAGATAGAGAGTTTGGTAGATAGATAGATAGATAGATAGATAGATAGATAGATAGATAGATAGATAGAGGGGGGAGTTAGGTAGATAGATAGAGAGATAGATAAAGAGAGAGAGTGTGTGTTAGGTAGATAGATAGATAGATAGATAGAGAGAGAGAGGGAGAGAGAGAGAGAGAGTGTGTGTGTTAGGTAGATAGATAGATAGATAGAGAGAGAGAGAGAGAGAGAGAGAGAGTGTGTTAGGTAGATAGATAGATAGATAGATAGAGAGTGTGTGTTAGGTAGATAGATAGAGATAGATAGAGAGAGAGAGAGAGAGAGAGAGAAAGAGAGAGTCTCGGGGAAACTGGTCCTCGCGCCTCGGGTTAGTGACGTGTGGCGGTTGGGGGTAAAGTGAGAGGCTCTGCGGTGTTTAAATTGCACACAGCGCTTTTGTCTCTGTGTTCCAGTCTCTGTGTTCCAGTCTCTCTGTGTTCCAGTCTCTCCCTGTTCCAGTCTCTCTCTGTGTTCCAGTCTCTCTGTGTTCCAGTCTCTGTGTTTAATGTCTTCCAGTCTGATCTGATTGCACTTGCGGTCGCTCAGACGGACGCTACCTGAGAGAGCAGGAGGCACCGGAGGGAGTTCGGCGGAGGACCACAGCCCGCAGGACGAGTGGAATATTTCACAACTTCATCATGGATGGATTAAGCGCTACGTGTTGAGTCCATCATTTGGCGGGTTCTAGTGGATTACAGGTAAGTGATTAGTTTGTAGCGCATTCCTGTAGGTTTCTTCCCCTCAGTGGGTCCTGTGTCCTGTAAGAGAAGCACTCGAACAAGCCTCGCCAGGGTCATTAGCACGGAGGAGAGGATGAAGAGAGGAGAGAAGAGCAGGACAGAGTGATATGATATGGAGCTTTATTATGGCTTAGCACGTGCTTCAGTGATGAGTAGGCTGCAGTTTCTTCTCCGAGTGTGAAATAGCGTTACAGCATGCACAGTGCTGGAGGATGGAGTGCGCTCGGAGTATGTCAGCACTCAGACCCACTTCCACTGGGTAGCTGTGTGGAAGCAGCAAAAAACAACAACAGCCAAAAACTTGCTGGTCACTTTCCTACTTAATTTTGGGCTGAAAGGAAGAGAGGGTGCGGCTGAAAGAAGTCAGCTGGGAGGTATGAGTCCCAGGAGGAATGTCTTTATCTATCTATCTATCTATCTATCTGTCTGTCTGTCTACCTGCATCTATCTATCTATCTATCTATCTATCTATCTATCTATCTATCTATCTATCTATCTATCTGTCTGTCTGTCTACCTGCATCTATCTATCTATCTATCTATCTATCTATCTATCTGTCTGTCTGTCTGTCTGTCTTTCTGTCTACCTGCATCTATCTATCTATCTATCTATCTATCTGTCTATCTATCTGTCTGTCTGTCTGTTTGCCTGCATCTATCTATCTATCTATCTATCTATCTATCTATCTATCTATCTATCTATCTATCTATCTGTTTGCCTGCATCTATGTATGTATGTATGTATGTATCTATCTATCTATCTATCTATCTGTCTGTCTGTCTGTCTGTCTGCCTGCATCTATCTATCTATCTATCTATCTATCCACCTGAGGCAGCAGCAGATTTTTTTATAATCACCTCAACAGTTTCTCAGTCAAATAATAATAAGTCATTTTAAACACTGATAATCTGACCTTACCTTTACCTTGTGTTATGACAGAAGTAAGTGGACTACTGTAAAACTTGCTCCATTACTCTTTGAATAGTGTTGTTGTGTAGGTGTGTGTGAGGGGGTGCGGGTTAAGGAACGAGGTCAGAGTAATGCACAGTAGTTCTGCAGCGTGAGATTGACTAAGACGTGCTGAAGGAAAGCTTGCGAGTGCTGCTGAGTGTATGTGCTTTGTGTGTGTCTGCAGATGGGTGTGGGAATGTCGTGGCTGCTGTGGGTGTGGATCAGTGTGACGGTCATGTTGGTGTGTGATGCCACCTTCTACGAGACCATACACCAGCACCTGGCACCACCTGGGACCAACATCCAGATCCTTGGTGAGTCCGGTTCTGGCCCATCTTCATCCCGGCGTTGTGCCCTACTGCCAGCTGAAACTCCCTAGAGCACTGCAGATTTCTTTCAAACAATGGAACACACACACACACACACACACTGCTGAACATTAAACCATTTGCACACCAAAATTCGATTCAAGCTGCAAGTCTTTCTGAGTGCTGGGTTTCCATTGACTAACCATGTGAAAATATTGCATAGGGGGCAACCTGGGTTCCTATCAGTCACTGTTAGACCAATATTTAGATTGTTTCTGTAACTACATGGACACCATGATAGAAGCAATAGAAACTCCCTTTGGGTGATGAGACTTAGAAGAACACAAAATGTCTGGCGAGCGAAGAGCCTTTTTGACTGCGCATGGTAATTGCGGGAAATGAGTTGTGTGGCAAAACATGTCAGAAAAATCGACTTACTGACATTTTTTAAGTCCTCATCATCTAACCCAGTTATTTGTCTTGTTCAGTCACACAGGGAAAGTAGAAATTGAACAGAAGATAGTGTCCCAGGGGATTAAAATAAATGATGACTGTAATTATACCAGGTTACTCTATTTAGTCCAAGTGTGAATGAGTTTGACCAACATTATTCATATGATCAAGCCTAAGATGTTTTAGCATTAATTATGCTTTATTATCAGCAGGCTGAGCTGATCACAGCTGACTAATGCACTGCTAGGTCTATTTTATTTAAATATAATTCAGTAGAAAACTAATGACTGAGGAAGGAATTGCGGATGCGAATATTGCAAATGCTTATAAATCTTATATTGTGATGGTGATATCGGTGTGACATATTAGCCAGCACTTGGGTAGCTGCTCTCTGGTACCTCATTTGTCATGGAGCCGTGGTGCTGCTACTCGTAACCTCACACCTTAAATTGAGGGCAGTAATAGCAAATGGAGCCTGGTCCACTCACGTTAACTGATCCAGCCTGAGCCACTTTACTGGGATTGGGGCTTCAATTGGAATTGATTTTATATTTCAGACACTTGAAGAATAATATCACACATTTACACTAAATATCTTAATCATTTCTCTTTTCCAAAAAAAAGGTTGCTGTTAATTCTTTAGCAATCTATTGTTGTGTCTATGATTCTACAGTGATTATTCATTAGAGTGGACATAGCGCTAAAGGAAGAGTCCCGCTCGCTAAGAGTCTTATCTGAGATCGAGCTGAATGGGGAACATTTCAGGGATGAGAATAGTCCTCAGAGTATCTATGGCTCCGGTAAATGTGGTACTATTATTGTCAGGATAAGCTTTTTAGCTTGGGAGATTTCAGCAGACTGTAAATCTGAATGTGAACAATGCTGTGAGACATTCGCCCATATTGAGCTTTTATGAGCTTTTCACCATTGTGTAAGATCACATTAGTGTTTAGGAGCTTGAGAGATGAGTCACATGAGATAGTGTTTATGTGTCCATATGGAGTGTTCCTTTCCCACTCAAATGGAGGAGTATTGGAAAAGATTAAGGTGTCCGTGACACTCTGAGCTGAAAAACCTTTTTTAACTAGTTTAAAAAGGTGGAGAAGGATGTGTGTGTGTGTTTCTTAAACATAGGTGCTGGATCAACATCAGGAGCTGGAAGGTGCCTGGGGTTGGTTTAATACTTAATAAGAAATGTTTCTTCTCTACCACTAAAATACAAAAATATTGTCAGAAAGTATGCAATCTTTTTAACGAAAAGCAGCGTTAGGCAGTAGGCTGACTGAGAAAAACAAATTGCATTCCATTCCTTTTCATTTGTTTTTACTTAATTATTAAATTTGTAATTTAACCGTTAAAACTAAACAGACATAAATACAGTAATGCTCTCTAAAGAGCATTGCTCTCTTTTGCTCTCTAAAGCAGTATCTAGTGAATGCTTTCTGTGTATGTTAATGATGCTCCTGGGCCACAATATCCATCTCTATTATGAGTAATTGGGGACTTTCTAATTGGTGATCATCTATATACACTTTGTCAGAATTGTTTTCTTTCAGTCCTAGTTTAAATGAGCTTTATCCTAACCAATTATATGTGTAATGTCACGTCTCTCTCCTACTCAGCTTTTACCAAAACTATACATTCACAGGTGAAGGAAAAAACTAGCAAACTAGCGAACAAAAATTAAACTTGCAAGTGAACAAAGAGAAAGCTAGCAAGCCAAACTAGCAAATGCAGCCTTCCAGTTTACTGTCATAAATTTACAATTGAGGTTCAGTATATATTGTATGCAACAGTTGTGGTGTTTTTTTATGTTTGTGTGGTGTAGCAGGCTGGGAGTGTTAGGCCACACACATACACAGCTCTCAGATCAGTCTGATCAGCAAATTCATCTGGTCTTTAAAGCTCTATCGTATGTGTCTTGTTGGACATCTATCACTCAAATTTATGATCATGCAGAGACTACAGTATTGTACAGTCATGTTAACTGGGAGGCGGCACAACTGTGCAGCGGGTAGTGTTGCTGCCTCACAGCTCTAGTGTCACCGGTTTGAGTGTGAGCTTGACTTACTGCTTGTGGAGAGTTCTCCCCTTGTCACTGTGGATTTCCTCTAGGTTCTCCAGGTTCCTTCTACTTCCCAAAAACATGCTGCCTAGTGACTTGGCTCATGCTCAGTGGTCCTGAAATAGGCTCTGATCCACCATAAACAGGGTAACATGGTTACTGAAGATGAAATAATGAATGAATGCTCACTGGGACTTCAAAGCAAACTAACTAGATTTAACAGGAAAATGTTAGACCTCATGAGTAATCCTAGTGTATGTTAAAAACTCAGGTTTAAATTCTAAAAAAATCATATATAAAAGCAGAAAGAGCACTGCAGGAGAGAACACACTTGTTGGCATTGCCTATTTTTGTCCTATTTTCCAAAAATTCTTGCATCAATAACCAAGCAGACGCTCTGAACTTTCTCCAGAGACAATGGGTCTTTGAGGTTAAAAAAACACACAGTAGGGTTTTTCTTCAATTATCATAATGATGCCAATACACAATAAAGTCGCTTTGTACAAAATAACATTCTATTTCAGAATTTGTGTTTGTATTTGAGACGAATGCGTGGTGGGGTCAAACACTGTCTGTACCATCTAAATGATCAATATTGTTCAAAGTACACACGTGCATGTTGTAAAGCCCTAGGCAAAAAGAAAAGCTGAAAAGAAAAAAAAAAGAAAATCAATTGAAACCAGTGGCACAAATCGCTCGCATCTGCCGTTCTGTCAGCTGGCTCAGGCAGTTAAGTGCTACATTTATGTACTATTATGACCATTGTGTCCTGTCACCTTCATGCCTTAGAATATCAGCACTTTGAAATGACTGATTGTGTTGTATGTGTGTGTGTGCGTGTGTGTGTGTGTAAGTAATAGTACTGGGTGCTTTGAAAGGATTTTTGATTGCCCAGGGTTTCAGGGTTGGCAGTTCATGAATTATTAGTGTTTGGGTAGTGGCCGTTTCATCGAAATTATTGACGTGACCAAAATGATCTCAGAGAAAGAAATTACAAATGGCAGATACAGAATGTTTCCTCGTATTTCTTAACGAGTCAAAAGATTTTCCTCAAGCATTTCTGAGCAGTTTTTGAAATTCAAATGTTTGAATTTGAATTTCTAGCAGGATAAAGACAAATACTGCTCCATAGCTTACATAAGTGCAGATTTCATTACAATACCACACGAGGTTCAGGGGCTCAGTGCTAATAGATTCAGGGCAAAGAACCAGTGTTGGACATAACATAGATGAATATGCTATTAATAATGAAACAAAATATCTTATAGATAGAAATCATCAATAGGAGGAGAACAGCATGTCTGTGTACTATAAGAGAAACTATTGATTCAATTTACCCCTGAAATGATTGTAATTCTTCTTGTATCATGTTTCAGTTTTATTCCTAGTAGCATCTCAAGATTTCATGTTGGTGAATTCATCCAGTAATGAATTGACTTGCATTTGACCCGAGCTTTGACTTTAGTTGTACTGTCATATTTTCAGATTTTTTTTCATGCTCTGTGACAAAATAAGGGTTTTCACACTTAATTTAAATTTGTATTATTTGGTACAAATACAGTCTTCCTCAATCATCAGTATAGAAGGTCCATCTGCTACAGATGTTTTTTTTGGAAAGTAATACTAATAGGCACAGTGCTGTTTTTGTGTTTTGAATTCAGTCGGTGGTGTGCATGCTGAGGCAGCTTGGAGGGCTTGCAGCACTGCTTTTTCTACCTGCGGGGATCAGAATAGATAATTATGTATGTGCCTGAATGTGAAGAAGAGCAAAGAGAGACGGAGAGATTGAGAGAGAGAGAGACAGAGTGAGTAGGTGTGAGGGAGCAGCTCTGTCCACAGATGTTCTACAGGCTGTTCTCCCACTCCGAGTCTCAGACGGACTGGCAATGGCGGGTGAATCACGAAAATCAGGGGTCTTTATTCAGCGTGGACGGAAGAAACCGGACAAAGCAGATGATGTTTGTCATGCATACATAAGCAGCATGTTTTGCTGTCAGGAATTTGAACTCACCAGATCCAGAAAGTAACCATGCTTTACCTACTTTACACTAATCTGTATAGACAGAACACCCCACTAGGCAACCCACCAGGAAGTAAAAGCTTTCACACAAATACCATCAAAGGAGAAGAGTATATTTGTTTGGTGTTATTTTTAGTTTGCTGTTAATTATCCAACAGATATATTCTGTTCCCTTGATGATATTCTGTAAGAGCTTTTAGAAATACCATTTTTTGAAATATAAATAGTATTTATTTCTTAGTGGTCAGATTTTAGGGCTGCATTGTTCCCAGCACTGTTTTGTGATGTTGGATATAAAAGAGAGAAAGCAAATATCACTTATACTGCAGTATTGTGTTTTCCTGCTTAGCATGTATCTGATGAGAGAACAAGCCTTCCAGGATGGTAATTACATTAAAGACTTCAGCGACAGGATCATTAGAGGCTGTGTGAATCAGTAGAGGGCTCTGTAGCATTGCGGAAGAACACCTTGATCAATACGTCTCTATGTCTTTGACCATGGCATGTATTAGTGGGTCATCTCTCTTTTTCACTCGTGGTTCTTTGATCGGCTCAGCTAAGATGTTTATACCTTAGATCATGCTGTCCGTTTTTGTGCTCAAAGCTTCGGAAAAGCTGCTAGATGTGTGCTAGATGATCCGTAGTCCTTGTACTGAGCTAGATATCTGCCATTAAAGGAGCAGTTTGTAATTCTTTGGGCCCTCTGCTGATTGTGAGGTGAGTTGCAATGGCAGTGAAGTGAACTGCAATTTCTTGTTTCATCCATCCAACTCACCTGCTATGGTAAAGCTTTGTATGTCTCGTGAGTTGCTTTTTTTTTGTTTTTTTGCTGAAATTGGCAGAGCTCTGTTCCTACAGGGGATGGAGATCATTTCTGGGGCAGAAAGATGTCAACAAAAACCTATGTTGAAGAAACTACACTTTAGGAAAAATGGTTCTTCAGGGGTTCTTTGGATGGTTTATGGCTCTAAATGGGTTCTGTGGAAACCTTTCTGAAAGCAAACCCCTATGATGTAGGGCTTTAAATAGAACCTTTAAGGCTTCCCCCAGAGGGACAAACTGAAGAATACTCTTTTTTCTTAAGAATGTAGAGAGAGCTATTGAATGGGAATGTGTGAAATCTTTTTTTCCCTCAAAAGTTTTTCTAATTCTAGTTTTTCTTTTTGGACATTAGGGTAAGTGAGTATTTCAGTACATATAATTTCATATACATATAATTTATTTTGACTGTATATAAAGCCATACTGGATGCTCCTTTCCAATTTTATATCGCAGTAAGCCACATGGCCCCACAAACACGTTTCAGCATGTTATTACTGTGCAACTTGCAAGTGAAACACAGCCCTGTTATTTTAATTTATCTTAAAGCATTAACCGAGCACTAAACACAGACTGAAGGCGTGTTCACACTGCCCATTGTGTTTGCTACAAAACATCTCTGACAGAATCAGGGCCCCGGCTGAGGCTCCACATCTCACTCGCTCTTGTGTGTATTAAATATATCACAGGAGTGAAAGCAGCAGAAGAGGCTCTCTCGCTTCTTTCTTCAGGAAGCCTTGCTGGTTGTGTGCCCACATTGAAAGCAAACAGATAAATGGAGTTTTTTTTATATCTTTGGCAAAACAAAGGTTATCTGCCTGCATGTACTCTGGCACACAGTGACAGCTTAAGAGTCTTACATAACCCAGGTCCTGAAGGTACATTATTTTATCAGAGATTCTGACATCCATCTCTGCCTCATCCATCCATCCTTTCTGACAGTGGCGTCTCCCTGCAGGAACTATGGCAGCACTGTACAGTTCTGACCCTCGGCTCTTCTCCATCTGCTGCGTGCCACTCTCTCTTTCTATCTCTTTTTCTTGCTCTTTCAAGCTTCCTGTCTTTCCCCCTCTTTCTCAGCATCTATGAATACTGATCTGATCTAATGTCACCTGCTTTCACCTCCCGAGCAACTGCTGACTGAATCACAGCACCATCAATTTGAATCATTATTCTGTGATCTATGGGTTTTTTTTTTGTCTTGGAATACAGTAAAATTTAGACACACTCACTAAAAGAGGTTGTAGATGACAAGATTAAGATGGGATAATACTACTGATTTACATATGTTTTTGCCATAGTATATTGTTTACAGCCCAATAACCTATTCACTTATCTGTTTCAGTAATAGGTTTAATATATTTAAGTTAATTGTGCTTTGTCAGAAAGGCAAAAAGAAATTTAATGTACTTACATGCTGAATGTTAGTAAATAATATAAAATATACAGTATGTGTGCACACCTCAACTTATTACTAGCCTCGAAATCTCATTATTCTACATTACTTCTAACACATGTAACAGTTATATAACACTGTGATGTTCTCATACCTACCACCTATTCATACATTTTTTCATCTTCAGTAACTGCTTTATCCTGTTTAGTGTCAGAACCCTATATGGAACACCACACATTTACACACTCATTTACACACAGAGGCAATGAATAACATGAATAAGCACACAGACAGTACCCCGAGCTCAGGATCAAACTTGTAGTTTTATATAGTTTATCTTTGTATGACTTGTGTTTTAGGGATCCACAAGCCTCACAGCAGCAGGTGAAAATCTAATGCATTTCCTTTCATTAACAATCATCCAATAATTTTATTTCTCACAGCTTTATGGAATAGGCTCATTTGAAGCACTGGGTCATAACAGACCCCCTTCAGTAAAACAGTGAGTTTTTCTGTGTCGGATGATTTAGGGCCCCGTAGTCGAGACGAGAACATAAAGAGCGGTAGCGATGCATAGCCAAACATTCTTTTTTATTGTTTTTAATGGAGTTGTAAATGTGTTCGTTTGGTGAAACAAATGTTGACAGCTCCAGAATTAGAAGGTATGCAGACAGAACAGTGTTCAGTGAGAGCATGCATCGTCTCACCTTTAAATCCTCCAGCTCTCTCCAAATGGATATGCATCATATGATTTCTGGGTGAAGAAACGGTGCTCCTATGATTTATGGATTACAGTGACTGCTCTTCGAATCACATAGCCGGGCAGCAGCCAGGTTCTACCAGGAGTGGGTCTTATCCAGAATAGCAATGGATTCTTGAGTTTCAGGAGGAATACAAATGGTCTGTCAGTCAGCCTTTCTGAGCTAAATTCAGCATCGAGGTACATGAAAAATACGAAGGTCATGAATGGTATCTATTGATTGAATGGAAGCAAATCATTGAAACATCTCATTATCCCAATATGAGTTTCCATGCTAAGCACATTATGAAGTGCTACTTTAGCAAAACTGCTTAAAGTTGGAAATAACAGCTTTGTTTAAACTGTATTACACACACACCAAGCCCCAGAATGAACTCTTTCACGCTGAAGGCGCCTGTGTGCACAGGTGAAGTCATTAGGGTAGAACCACAGAGAGGCAGATTCATGGATTTACTTTTACCTGCAGCTCATTTTTAAATATATATACAGTACAGTGCAAAAGTCTTAAGCACTCTATTTTTTTTAGTACAAACTTTGATATGGATTTTTATTTTATGACTTCTACATTATCGAGTCAGAATAAAAATATTTTAAATTTCCAGCACAAAATTAAATGTTACAGAACAATGTTTGTATGTCAGTAAAGAAAGCAGCATATTACATAAGAGACACTTTTCAGACAAAAAACCATAATGAAGGCTGCTGGGTTTTGCTGCAAAAATAAGAAGCGAGTGTGACAGTCAAAGTCTCCAGAAGAACTGTGGCTGCTTCTGCAAGATGCTCAGTAACACTTATGGCTCATTTCCTTATAAAACTGCACAAATTGTACCTGAGACTACAATTTTTTTTAAAGCAAAGGGTGGTCACACCAAATATTATCTTTGTTTCATTTATTTACTGCTTTTTTGCTGCTTTTTTAATGTGGAATCATTTAATTTCATTATTTTTGAAGGCATCTTTGCCCTGCAGCATTTCTTTGCATGTGCCTAAGACTTTTGCACAGTGTGTATACATATATATGTGACAAGCAGGAGGGAGGGGCCAGGCTGTGAGGACGCATGCCTGGCCCTGATTTGGCTGAGAGGGATGAGGGATAAAGGAGCGGCTGGAGACGCCGATGGGGGAGAGAGAGATGCATGCGTGTTTTGTGTTTTATGGTCTGTTTATGTTCTGTTTATGATTAAAGGTTACGTCTGAGTTCGCTCGGTTCCCGTCTCCTCCTTGCCCGTCTTTGACATTTGTTACAATATACTATTCCAGGGAACATTTTATTTTTGTTATAAATAACATTTAAAAATTACAATAGGTAAGCCCTACTTGGTTGTAAATTGCGAGAGACTTTTAAGTCTAGACAATGGTTCAAGTTGTGGCAAACATAATGTGCATTAATGTGTTGAGTAGTTGTAAAAAGAATTTTATTGCGATTACTCTTACAGGAGTAAATTTGGAAAGATAAATACTTTTCTACTTTTGCCTTCGGATCTGTTCTTTTCTGTGGTTGACTCTCAAGTGGCATGATCTGCACTACACAGTGTATTCAGTGCCATTCTGTTAAAACCTACCTAGCGTGCAAGAGTAAGAAGCAATCTGTGTTTTGGGAGGCATGAAAAAAACATACCTGAATAAAAACTGGCAGCTGTTGTAGTCGTATGACTAATTTTGTTTTGCAAAAGTAATTCTTGCTGTAATGGTACAAAAATTATACATATTTATATAGTTGGTTGTTCAGCCTTAGAATAAACCTATACAGTATTTGTAGTAACAAAATAGTTTGCTGTATATAATTCATTATAAGTTTTATTTAGCACCTTCCATCATTGTAATTGTTTTTTGATTTAAGGAGAGAAATGGTACTATTATCATTACATATTGTTGAAAGAGAACCTTAAAAATGGCAGAAAATATTAGTGTTTCTCTAATTTGCTATACATCTAGTAAAAGTAATCTTGCCAGTTACCACGCACTAGCAAACCCTCCCCATCACATGACAGCTACCAGTTGGGGAGGGTGGGGCAAACTCGTGCTTCATACACACACCACACACTAAAATATACCAGCACACACCAGTGCCGACCCTTACGCCTGCTCATTCTTTCTGACTTTTCAGCTCCTTCCCACATCTGTGGGTGTGAAGTTTAGTGTTGCATTCGTCAAGCCAAACTTCTTTCCCCACTGGATTTGATGAATAATGCAGAGTGCGTAACACGAATGCGTTCATGTGTAATTGTTTAAACAGCACGAATAATTGAAAAACCGTACAGGTCACGGTTGGGAAAATGGATTTTGGTTGCCTACAGCTTAAATGATTACACTGCACTCAGCCCTCCCACATTGCCTTACTCTCAGCCTCCACCTTCCTATAGAATCTCAGTGCATTAATAAACATGCCAGAGTGGAGTAGCTGTGTTCGGGAGTGACTCCACCCCTCTCTCCCTGCAGCAGATCCTCTTGCAAAGCGAGGTAATTGTTTTGCATGCTTAAGCGCTATCAGCAAACAGGGTGGTAATCAATCAGAAAGCTTGCCATACCACTAATAGAAGTAATCACAGCTTTGGTGAGAAGGAAATCTTAGTGGAAATTGAGCTGTTTTAACATAAATAGAAATGACACAGGGATTCATTGTGAATTTGCTACAGGACAACCATGTATTGCTTCTTATATTTGCATGTTCAGTGAGAAATCTCTTTGAAGTGTGTAAAGAGTCTGTTAATACTTCACTTTATACAAAATGCATTTGCAGTTTGTCTTCGCTTTGGGTTTGTACAGATGATAAGTGCTATCATGCTTTCCTGCCTGCTATTTCTTGCTTTAGTAAAAGAAAAAAAAGGACAAAAACTTTGTGTAAAAGCTCAGCACTGGCTCAGCACCAGTAATAAGCCTATATTTCTTGTCATGCAGTATGAAATACAAGTGTTCGTTCTTCAGCACACTGAAAGACACTTCAAACAAAGAAAGAGGGAAAGCAAGATGGTGTTGTGAGGGATGTGAGAGAGGTGCTGAGGATATCCTCTTCTACTGAGATTTACTGGGGTGATAGAAAGACACAATAAAGCTCTTTCAGAAAGGAGAGAACTTTCCCTCCTGGAAATGAACTCAGAGGAGCAAAACATGCCAGAGACCACAAGACAAATTTATATTTAAATAATTAAATTCAGAACAAGATTTACTGAAAGACACTGAAAGTAGTTCCCAGTGTTACTTTTCAAATTTCTATATTCAAGTTCAATATTCATGTTGGTCACCTGATCTGAAAAACTAAATTACAAATGAACGGAATATCCTTTGGCTCCAGTACAAGGACTTAACAAGACATGTTATACAGTCCAAGTCCAAGTCCATATAGAGTCATCTTAATGCAACTAAGCAGAGCTACAAAAGGCTTAAGACATATTAATTTGTTTTTTTTTTTCTTGCCATGGGCTGTGTGAGCACTAATCTTTGTAATGAGAGTTAAATTGGCCCAGTGTGATTCAGGCCTCATTGTGCATAAGAGAACGCAGGAAACTAAAACACTAACAAAACCATACAGTCTGTCTCAAAGGCTTTCTCAGGCATAGATTTAAAGCTTATGAATATGCGTGCTAAAACATGGCGATTAAAGAAACTGACATTCATATGGGATTTATACTTGGACGCTATTGGGATTATATATAAATGCAAATCTGTCGGTTTTGCCATTCTTAATATTTCTTTTACCACTTAGTCATTCCTCAGTCACTCGCATGCCGACATTTAAATGACTAATTACCATTAAAACTAAATTAGATTATTTAGTTTGGAAGTTCAAGTGCTTTACATGAAGTGCTTTACATACAAAAGTACCAGGACTAAGAATATGCCAAATGAAACAAATATTTAATTTAGATTTTAAAACGGTTATGGAGATAGCATTCCTAATGTTCTCTGGAACACTATTCTAGAGCATAAGGCTAAGAAAAACATCTTTCAGCTGATCTTTGGGACTAAAGTGCCTGGGATGGACTGTACTGTTTAAGGAGATCAGCAAGATACACTGCCACTAAACCACTCAGAGCTACAGATGTCATAAGCAGGACTTGTTCGTCAAAGTGGGACTTAATAGGCAGCCAGTGTAGCTTGAATAAGACTCTGGAAACATGCTTCTTTTCTTGGTAAGGATGCCGGCTGATGCATTGTGGACTTGCTGAAGCTTCCTTAAAATGGAAGCAGGGTAGCAACTATATTCCAGTCTAAGCTTTATAAAAGCATGCACTAGTTTCTCAGTGTCATGTAGGGTTAGGATTTTCTTGTTTTGGATATATATATCTCAAATATATTCTCAAATAATATTAAGATATAGATGATGATGATGATGATTTTATTTCATCACATATACATTACAGCACAGTGAAAATGTCTTTTGTTATATAATAGCATAAAATCTCTCTTATCATGGCATCCCTTCAAAATGATTCCGGATCATTTTGGTTTAGAAATGGTCCGGGATCCATCTCAGAATTAATTACCATTACTTAGACCTTAGTCCTTATTATATTAAAGGCTACACTACAAAAAAATCATGAATATTAAAGGCAGAATTTCCTCTTAAGTAACAAAAAGTTAATAGGTAATGTTACATAGGTTTATAACTATAAACTATGTATATACATGGGCCTTTCACAGACTGTTGCCACAAAGTTGGAAGCACACAATTGTATAGAATTTCCCTTCAGTAGAACTAAGGGGCCCATACCTGTTCCAGCATGACAATGCCCCTGTGCACAAACAAGGTCCATGAAGACATAGTTTGCGAAGGCTGGTGTGGAAGAACTCGAGTGGATGCATTGGAACGCTGACTGCACCCCAGGCCTCCTAGCCCAACATCAGTGCCTGACCTACTAATTCTCTTGTGGCTGAATGGTCAAATCCCCACAGTCATACGCCTAAATCTAGCAGAAAGCCCTCCCAGAAGAGTGGAGGTTATTATACCAGTAAAAGGGGACTAAATACGGAATGGTATGGTCAAAAAGCGCATATGGGTGTGATGATCAGACTTCATGGATCTCCACAAATCTTTGGCCATATAGTGTATTTCAACACTGTAACTGGGTCCAAATGAGAGGACAATATCATAAATTAGTGCACCAATGAAGATACACTATTAGTGTATCATTAGTAGCTTAGTACTTCATGCTGTGTGCCTATATTCCTAATGCACACTCATGCACTCACACTTGTGCTGTTTGTGTGCTTAAGCATTCTGACTCAAACTCAATTTAATTTGTATTCTATAACTTGTGATTTTTAATAACAAATACTATCAAACTACACAAATGAAGAAGTTGCTGTACAGTGCAGGCTAATGCTCTTTGAAGGAGTGCTGAGTGATGTACCGGAGACAAAGACAGCTCCATCTGCTCCAGCTACTAGAGGGTGAAGGGGCAATTACACTGTTTTGTGGTGTGTTTTTCAGGATGTTGGGTGAGCCAGTAGACTGGGACACAGTAGGCTTAGCTGGCCCAACAATCCGAGACCTCCTTTATTTTCAAGAGAATTTGAGTAGCAGCGGATTCAGCTCACCTCAGCTTTGAATAATACATGGCGTATGTGCTTCAGTCTGCCTGTACAGTACATACCAGAGAAAATTGAGTTAGCCCTTTTGGCTAGCTCTTCTGTTTCAATTACGAATATACGTGGGCCGAAGCCCTCACTGTATAATTGTCTTTGTTTGAAACACTTCTCTAAAACGTTAAGTGGGAAATTGTTCAGCTTGTTTAACATATGAGGAAGCCACTCTACCAGCCCCTTCATAACCCCAGTGAGGTAGTAAAGCTCTCTTAATTACTGTAGACTGCTGTGAAAGACAGCATAAGGGAGAAGATACATGTCCACATCCGTCATGGTTCGCTAACACAGTCTTATATACAGGAGGGTATAAAATACCCAAATCGCATAAAAGGTCAGTAAGGTGTAGGTTTGGGGAGAAATAGCAATCATAGCATTTTATTAGTTGTATGAAATCCTATAAAATTGCTCTTTGCTCTCATATAATTATGGAAATGAACATGTCAAGGTACACATACAGCGATTTTATCAATGCGAGTCGCCAGTCGCTGTACTATGAAGTTGCCAGTAGGCGTTCTTACTACTAGTTGCCATAGTAACAGTTATCAGTGGGTGGCGCAAGCAGTGTTCCACCTTTGACAATAAACCAGGATTCTTGCCGCTAAAATTAAACAATCTGGAGGAAGAGCATTTGTATATAAAATTCACCAGTGTATATTTGCATACTGTCCTACAAGATGAAGGAGAAGCAGTGTGTACTCTTTTCCATTGTTGCCATCATTGTTCCATTGTTGCGGTGAAAGCGCAAGCACCAATTAGCCTAGCTTATGGCCATAGCTTGTTCAAAGCCACGGTGCGCTCATGTTCGCTCTACTGTCTTCATTCCCCCTGGTAGTCGCTGCACCAAGTCACTCCAAATTTGCATGAAGTTAAACTTTTCTCAACTTCGTCGCGTCTCTGGACACGCCCACATCTAGCTGCAGACAGTCGCTGTCGCTCATGTCACCCGAAAATTTGAAAATGAATAGTCTCTGGTTGCTTTGTCGCTGCGAGTCTCTGTACGTGTTGACGTACCTTTACTTTTTCCTCTGCATGATTGGAGCTAAGCTAGCCAATTATGGGTGTCTGATAACTCATGTTTACAGAAGATGGCAGATAGTGCTCTCCCCCAAGTGTGTTCAGCTGTTGTGTGAGAAACAGTTTGAAAACATGCATTGGCTACTAATTAACTAGTGGGTGGGAATTGGCAACAGTATAGTTGGAAGGAAAGGAGTTTAAAAATTCCTCTTGCTTGTTAAAATTTCTTTTGATTTTTTTTTTGCAAAACAGCTTGTTCTTAAGGATGTGGCATCTAATAGATTTTGAAAGTTCACAACCCCAAGAATTAATCAAACTTTGCAATCCTGAAACTATGATCTTTGAGTTCTTCCCTCACCATCATCCTCATTATAAGTAAGAACAGTGTGCTTGTGCAGCTTCTTTATGGCAAAATTTAAACTGTTACACTATATGGGCAAAAGTATGTAGGCACTATGTAGATAATGTTTATTTTATACAATCAGTTTAGCCATTTGAAGGGTGAAAATGGTTTGATATACGCTTACAGTGGCAACAAGTTCACCTAAACTAGACAGACCAGGTGATGTTTTTCCAATCTCTAGCTCTCCAGTTTTGGTGAACCTGGGTCCACTGTAGTCAGATCTCTGTACTTGGCTGTCATGAGTGGAAGCTGATGTGGTCTTCTATTGTAACCCGTCCACCTCCAAGGTTGGCATGTTGTGCATTCAGAGATGCTTTTCTGCTCACCACGGCTGTAACAAATGGTTATTTGAGCCTTCCTGTCAGCTGGGACTAGTCTAGCCTTTCTGCTCTGACCTCTGTCATCAACAAATCATGTCTGCCTGCAGTTTTTTTTGCACCATTTGGTGTAACCTCTGGTGGCTATTGTGCATGAAAATCCCAGGAGTTCAGCAGTTTCTGAAATATTCAAACCAGCTCGTCAGGCACCAACAACCATGCTATGGTCTAAGTCACTGAGGTCATATTTTTGATGTGAACATTAACTTTAGCTCTTGGCCTGTATCTGCATTATTTTATACACTGTGCTGCTACCACATTTACTGATTGGATAAATGCATGAATGAGCATGTATTTCTAATAAAGTGGCTGATGAGTGTACATTGAAGTGTTAATGCTAAAAAACATCAGTTTTACATTGCTTCAATTTGAATAGAACTGGTGAAACATCTTCAAGATTATACCACACGTTCAGCCGCCTTAAAATACTTCTGCTAGTGTTGTTATTTCAAAATAACACGGATGACTGAAAACCCATGTAGGCGTTTTATTGCTGATAATAGTTTCTTTTAAGCTGTTGCTTCTTTAAATCTGATGCTGTGAGATTGAGGCTTTTATAGTCACGTCTTTCCTTTACTTTCCTCCTTTTACTTTAACTGTACTTGACCTGCTCAGATGGGAGGAGGATTTGCGATTAGATGCATCATGCTGCCCAAACAAAGCCTGCACATTATTTCCTCAGCGGGCAGCTTTTGGTAAGGCCCTTCAGCACAAGCTGAATATGATTTCATGTTCTAGATCAGTTCCACTGTCTGCAGCTCATGCTGCATCCTTCCTCTGAATGTGACAGACTGACTGACTTTGATGGAGCACATACTGATGGGGTCGAAATATTCCCTCGCTCCCTGCCTCTGCTCTGCCGTGCCTCGCTCTCTCTAACTCACCGACTCTCCTCCCAATCCCTTCTCTTCTCCTGGCACATCTCCTGTCCCTCCTCTCTCTCTCTCTTTATATTTTTTCATGTTATTCGCATTCATCTAAAATCAACACAGGCTCACACAGCATTTGGAGATGATCCGCAGGTTTTTTTTCTTCTTTTTCTTCCTGTTTTTGTTTTTAAACAGGACACACTGAGTGGACTGGTTTTCCACACCATGCATGAATGGCAGTGCTCTGAAGCATGTGAGGTTTTCCATAAACCTCCTGTCTCCTTTTGTGATCTGTGACTGGCTTTCTCAGACTCGCAGCTGATATTTGCTTCACCCGTGTGTAAACTGTGCACATTGTGAAAATAATAGCTGAATTAATTTGAAAGGGCAGCTTCTGAATTGAAATCTCTCGCGCTGTAGAAGAGACACTTTGTGAGCATCAAAATGTGTCCACATAAAAAAACAGTAATGATACAATTCTGTATTGTGTTGTAATGAATAAAGAATTGTGTCCGTAAGTCATAAAGAACATTTCAAAGGACCATTCGTCATATTTCTCTTATTTTTCTGGAACGTTATAGACTAAAGTTAGTGCTTTAATTTGCCAGTGCAAAATCTATGGGGAGACTTCTGGCGTAAGTAGCAAAAGCATGAAATCATGCACTAATATCATTTCTGATATAAAAGAAGTGGAGGCAGCTATCTGGAATTAGGGGCTGTTTCCCTGTCCTGCTTGCTTTGAAAAACAATTTCTTACTTAAGCACTGCCTGTAATGTGAATCAACATAACTAGCACAAGTTCTCTTATCTCATATCAGTAATTATAGAAGATTATACTTGAATGGTTTTGCTTCTTTCTTACCAAATCAGAAATTTTCTTCTTCATTATTCATCCTTTTAACAGGTTTGAAAGTGTGAGACAATCTCATCAGCACCAAATACAAAACAAACAAACAACAAAAAAAAAAAAAAGAAAAGAAAAGAAAAAAAACTAGTGGTGCACTCCTGGTGTTCTACTTATTAAAACGTCTTGCTTTGCAGTGCATGAGAATAAGCTTATTGTTCTTATTGACTTCTGGGACAAACATAAAAAAAATTAAACTATGTCATTGAGAAGAGGAGAGATTTCAACACACAGGGAACCGATTTAAAAAAAAAAGCTTTCTGCATGTGCAGCGTTTGAGTTTGGGCATCACTGATATGTGTGTGTGTGTGTGTGTGTGTTATACATCTACCTTTCACTATGCATCATTTTGAATTAACAGGTACACATGTTCTGTGTTTACATGTTCAGTTGGCTTGTGCTTTTTTATCCAGACAACTTACAGCTGAGACTGGAAACAACTGAGCAATGGGAGTTAAGGATGTTGCTCAAGGACACAACAGTGGCAGTGATGGTGCAGGGAATTGCACAAAGCCTTAAGCACTGAGCCACCATTGCTCTTGTGTTGACTTGTCTGTACTCAAGATACACTGAGTGGCCAGCTGATTAAGTAAATCTGTAGGTATACAGTGGCTGACTGTAGCTTATCTGTTGCTTTGCACTAGGGATAAACCTGAATATGAATACATTATTCAGAATGAACGGATTATGTGTTCTAAAAGGATGCAAATAAAAATACAAATAGCGGATATACTACTCTTTTTTTCTGGAAAACTTGCTAGAAAGGTATTCACAGGGCATCTGGTGAGACTAGAGCTGTGCATCAGGACTGGGATCCCACGGGACATAACAGAAAAGTTGTGCAAGCAGGAAGCTTTTACTTTCATGCAGGAGGAAGTAGAATATATCAAAGGTGAGTACAAACAAAAATAATAACTACACATGAGGTATTTAAAAAACCACACACATCTCTAGTTAAGACTAATTATGAACTTGAGTGATGTAGCTTAGGTTGAGGAACTGTTAGAACCAGGATTCACAGATTATACTGACAGTGCTGGCATTTCTTCATCTGGGGCACTGTACAGTGTTTTACAGCGTTTCTGTGAGCATAGTGCTAGGACTCATATTTAATATAAAAAAACCTCCAGTTAAGGCCACACCCACTCGTAGGGTGAATGAAAACCTTACATTTTAATATTGTTGACATCAGATGTGCAAATGTGCAGCGAATATCTAATAAAACCAACTTGTCCATGGTTATACTGTCATCATTGTAAGAAACATTTTGAGATGTAATCAAACTAAACCTCCACATTATTAAAACCTAGTGAATGTCTTTATCTGGCAGAAACAGATTTCCACAAGTTGGTGTCCTAATAATATAAATTGCACACAAAATCACAATTCAGAAGTGAATTATTAGTAAATCACATTGCTGATGCAATCAATTTGCATTAACTCCACCCTGTATTTTGCACTTTCAGGTAGAAACACCCCAAACATTCATTAAGGGAAACGTGCATAATGAACAAGACATGCAATTTTCCTCATTTGAAAGACGCAATACTTCACAGGCCCTGTTAGTTAATCAATCAGCTGGCCCATTTTTTCCAGGTGCTTTTAAGTTTGCACGTTACAGTCTCAAATCTCCGTAAAACAGGACTAGAGTGCAGGGTATATTTGGAATGTTATATCACCTCCTATCCATACGAAAAAGAGTTATAGGATTTTCCCTCCAGGTTAACAGTAATAGTCAGTTTGCTCTGCTGTCTGTGGAAGTTTTCTTGTAAAAGCTCCTGTCAGCTTATAATTCTTCAAAGAGTAATGGACAGAGAGAATCTCTGAATTCACACTGGACCCACAGTGTAAGTGTTGAAGCTGCGGTATGCCATAACCATCCATTCAATTCACAGCGCACAACAAAACTGCACCTCAAAACAACAACAGCAACAAAAAAACTTAACACCCAAATGCACAGCCATGTCAATCAAAACAAAGCTGTGGCAGTGGTAATTACAACACAGTAAAAAGGTGGCATGAGACTTTGAGAACAGTGAATAAAACAGACTGTTCTTTTTCTGGCTATCAGTACCATACAAACACTTTTCTATAAATCTGCAGGTTGCACAATCATGACATCTTTGTAGATTTTAATTGTAAATATTAGAGCTTGTGATTATTATGGAGCTTATGCTCGCTTACACGCATATAGAAAATAGAGATGATGAGAGGGCTCAAGTTTGACATGCCTCTAACACGTCTCTGATACGGCCAGTGTTGATGGAAATGCTTGTGCCTCTCGTGTGCAACAAAACAAATGTTTTAGAAATGTTTTAGTGTGAATTGCCTTTCGATAGATGAAGATACCGTCCTCATTGCCCCAATGTTCATCCTTCCGTCTAGTGGAAATAAGTTTGATTGTGAATTTGATCAGTCATGTGTTTTGTGCTCCCTCTATCCTATCACAAATTTGTTGTGAGGGTTGAGAGAGATCAGCAATTTGTCAGCAGGTGCACACTGATTTCAGTTTTTTCCCAGGAGAGGAAACACTGCTATGTTGGACTAGGAGTGGGATAAAGAATTATGGGGTGGCAGCAGCAGTGCTCCAGTTCTGCATCTGTGTGTGAGTGTAAGATCAGTCTGCAGTCTCATTAGCTACTGTTGACAGAGCTGTTGACAGCACTGTCAGGCTCCACCCCAGCACACAGGGGGATTGAGCTCTCAGTCAGATCACGGTCACCTTGACAAAACCTTCAGTGCCACTGAGCCAGACATGCTTCACTTTAGAACAGGAACTGTGCCGCTTTCCTCCAGTTGACTCTCTGACTCCCAGTCTGTTCATTACTAAAGCCAAGTGAAGCAAGCAACAATGTAAGAGCACTGAACCATGAAATTTTTTTCTTTTTTTTTTTTTTGCATGTATGTGTCTGTACATTTGTTTTGCTCTCATTGTGGACCAGATGTCCCCCAGTGGGCTAATCATATTTCAAAAACTAAAAGACCCAGTGAATGTCTTTTGATTACTGAATGTCAGTTTAGGGATAGAATTATGAATGGCTGTAATAATACAGGAAAACAGTGTGTGTGTGTGTGTGTGTGTGTGCCCTTTAATGTATGCAGTCTTTTGCTCTGTTTGTGCACCAAAGCAGATAAAAGCAGACGTGGAAAGCACTCAAGTCATTTTCAAATTGCTATGTTTAGTATGTCATTTTAGTGAAATATTTTTCTTAACTTTTTGTAAAGTTCATGAAAAATTCCAATTAATCTTTAGAAATTTCAAGCACTGTGGCTCAATTTTTTTTTTTCTTGCTTCCATTCAATCAACCACATTTATGTGTTATATATCATATTAACTTTATTAACTAACTACAGTATATTTAATCATATTTTAAATGTCCTGTCAAATTCATACCAATTTGTACAGACATCACAAGGTTTACATGTTCTTCATAATTAAAGTTGCTTTAAAAAAGTGAGGGTGATATGCTTGGGGTGACAGTGATGTGGTTGGGTTGAGAGTGACGCAGTTGTGCTTGAGGGTTAATGGTGATGTGGTTGAGTTGCAGGTGTTGTGGTTGAGGGTGATGTGGTTGAAGGTGAAATGGTTGGGTTGAGGGTAATGTGGTTGTTGTTGAAGGTGCTCTGGATGGGTGAGGGTTTGAGGGTGATATGGTTGTAGTTGAGGGTGAATTAGTTACATTTAGGGTGATGTGCTTGGTTGATGTGGTTGAGGGGAATGTGGTTGTGATTGAGGATGATGGGGTTGTGGTTGGGTTGAGGCTGATGTGTTTGTGGTTGAGGGGAATGGTGTTGTGGTTGGGTTGAGGGTGATGTAGTTGGGTTGAAGGGGATGTGGTTGGGTTGAAGGGGATGTGGTTGGGTTGAAGATGATGTGGTTAAGGGTGATTGTGTTGGATTGAGGTTGATGTGGTTGAGGGGAATGTGGTTGTGGTTGATGATGATGGGGTTGTGGTTGAGAGTCATGTGGTTGGGTTGAGGCTGATGTGTTTGTGATTGAGGGGAATGGTGTTGTGGTTGGGTTGAGGGTGATGTAGTTGGGTTGAAGATGATGTGGTTAAGGGTGATTGTGTTGGATTGAGGTTGATGTGTTTGAGGGGAATGTGGTTGAGGTTGATGGGTTCGTGGTTGAGAGTCATGTGGTTGGGTTGACAGTGATGTGGTTGAGGGTGATGGGGTTCGATTGGGGGGTGATGAGGTTGGCTAGAGGGTAATCTGGTTATGGTTGAGGGTGATGCGGTTGAGCATGATATGATTGGGTTGAGGGTGAAGTGGTTTATGGTTGAGAGTGATGTGGTTGTGGTTGATGGTGATGTGGTCAGATTAAGGGTGATGAGTATGGGTTGAGGGTAATGTGGTTTGGATTGAGGGTGATGTCGATGAGCTGAATGTGAAGTAATTGAGGGTGATGTGGTTGTAGTTAAAGATGTTATGGATGGGTTGAGGGTGATGTTGTTGAGGATGATGTGGTTTTAGTTGAGGGTGTTGTTGTGGATGAGGATGATGTGGTTGTCATTGAGGGACATGTGGTTGTTGTTGGGTTTTGTTTCATTTTAGAAGATTGAAGTTATGAATGCTAGCCCCGGCTCTAAGTGCACTTAACAACAACACTTCTGCATTTCTATGTGTCAGTTCAAAATTGTCCATCCATTAATCAAAATTTGGAATCTGTAATTTACTACAGATGCTTGAACTGTAGGGTGGAAGTGCAGCACAGCCATTCCACAGCCATTCAGTTTGCTCATATAGAGCTCTGTGTTTAAGTCCCTAAGGCACCATTAATACTTATATATGGGCAATATGAGCAAATGTTTGCATAGATGTCTACCAGCATACTTACATGTAACAGAAATGTGTACACTAGGCAGAAAAAGAAAAACAAAAAAGACTTATGTTTCCCTGTAGTAGGGAGAATGGAGAGAAGTGAAATGAGTGGATGTGATAAAGAGCTGTTTACTCTGTCCTTGAGTATAATTTGTGGTGATATTACCCTGAAAATGTCAAGGATTGCCTATTCTCCTAACAAATAGTTTAGTGGATTGGTTGGAAAATAAAGATACCAGGACATGATCTCTATTTAACAATTTGTATTCCTCCATATTAATTGTTTATTATCGAATAAGAGAGCATGGATGAATCATATTTCTGAGGCTCATGATTGAGCCTCAAGATGAACATGACATTACGAGAAATAATTTTTTTTTTCAAAATTGCATCCTTCCTTGTTTGCGTTAACTGGCAGGTTAATTGGCACCAGGTAAAACGGAGTTATTATTTGTGTTTGTTCAGAGCACTCCTGTCATGCAAATTTTCTTTTGCAAGGCAAAGCCATCAGTCAATTTATTATGTTCGTTAAAAAGAAAGAAAGAAAGACCTTCTTAACAAGGCTTAAATGACTTATTTGTTTACATTTGGGGGAATTTGACTGAACTGAGTTCCTTAGAAAATATTATGTGCAAGTAGTAACAGAAAGTGCTGGAGAAGTCCACCATGTCTGGCTGGGAAAAAAAATAAAAAATTGTACACTGGCTCAGGTCCCAACCTCAGTGCTACTGGCTACACTTTCCTGCTCAACTAATCAGCACTTGCCTGATGCACAGCACTGCAGATTTGCATACACTGTACTGATTTACCTGCTGTGCACATTGCCTACTCTATGGGCCATTGCAAAGTACCCATAATCCCTTTCTTAGCGACGTGATACAAAGTTAGTCTGCAAATTAGTCCCAACAGGTGGAAGAATAGTTTTGGTATATTTATCTGTGGGGGTATTATTGTAGCATAATTTCAAAAAATAAATAAATAAGTTCCACAAATAAAAGATTCACAAATACACATAAACATGTCCACCTATCATTTATTGGCTGCCATTGTCCATTACTCTTTGAAGAATGTGAGTATTAGCAAAAAGATTAGCCGACTCAGACCCATTGGGAAAAAAAAAACACTTCTTATTTGAAGTCAGGGTGAGAAATGTTTCACAAATCCACAAATGAATGCAGGCAGTTCAAAGACGTTCATTTGTGGATAACAGTTTATTTATGTGAATCACTTACTATGTGGACTATGTTTGGGTTTGTGTGCTATTAGCAAATTATCCAACAAATACATCCTGACATGTATCCATCCTCGCTCAATAGGTTTGCGTGCATGGCCTTGCCAACACAGCTATGATACATATTTAAATATGTAAAGCAAGAGAGTGAGAGTGTGTGTGTGTGTGTGTGTGTGTGTGTGGTTTAGCTCCGAAACATTTTATTTTGTGTTTAGGTGGAACATTTTATTTTGTGCTACTTAGCAAGTGATGGTTCAGGGATTTGTTTCTCTCGCACCTCAGTGAAGCTAGCTGAATTTAATATGAGCCTCGGTGTGGTCAGGTGCAGTGTGTGAACTGAAGAGCCTCTGAACACGTCCATCTATACGGGCTCCAGCTTGGAGAGAGCGAAGGTGTTTTACTGGCCTTTGATTTTTTTTTCCCTTCATTCTCCTTGAGTTTCTTTTCACTTCTCTCCCCGTTCTGCCTTTTCACTTTTCCTGTCTCTTTTCCACTCACCTAACCACAGTTTATAAATTCATAGACAGAGCCATATTGTGCATGTTTATCTACTGTTGTTGTTTGTTTATATTCTGACGGCCTGGTGGATTATTTTCTGAAGCACGAAAACCTGCTTGTCAAAAGTGCAGGTGGCACTCGATGGCACTCGATGGCACTCGGTGATACTTACCGAGGACATGAGTTGTGTATCCCTCAAGACAGTACACACTGCTGGTGCCTAATTAGACAGTAGTAGGAGTGTAGCTTATAGGGACCTGAGTGCAGTAGGTAGGTCATTTCTCTCCATGTTCATGTCAACTGTCACAGGAAAATGGTCCTGAATGAATTGCTTGTATGTCCACTAAGCTGAATAATTGGCTTTAGCTTATGTCCGCTGCATAATGGGACTCAACATGGCAGTGTCCTTCCTCTGTGAGCATTACATTGCAGGTAAATATCCGCAGAGTAGCAGACCTGGATGCTGTTTCACTCCCTGTCATCAAAGTTTTCAGTGGTATTTTAGAACATTTTATTAGTCATTCAACATGACAGATTTAAGTCTAAAACACATTAACAAGCGAAAAAATGCAACAGCAAATCAGAAAACACTACAGCAAAACCAAAAACACGACAGCAAAAGTAAAAACACCAGCAAATTCGAAAACATGACACAAAAAACACAAAAGCAAACTCCTGAAACATGACAGCAACACCAAAAGCAACAGCATTAACCTATGGTATTCATTCAAATATCAGAGGAAATATAAGTAGAATCTAAATAGAAAATATTATGGTTCGGAGAAAATATTCATAACTCTCTTTTTAGTATAATACAGAGTATAAGGAGTCATGGTCATGGTCCTAGAATGTGTCATAAATGTCTATGAAATATAGCTTCAAACTTCCCTTAAGCAAATGGATCATTTTTCTTATCTGCAAAATATATTACTTTATTGTATTGCTCATGCTGTTTTATTATGCTGATGCTGATTTTTCATGCTGTTTTATACCAATGCTGCTCAAAAAGAAAAGAACATGTTTCATAACTGTTTGTTTTTACCTGCCTTAATTTTATTTTCTATGTTGTTGTTAGATATCTTACACATTTTAACTTTTAAGCAAGCAGCCTGACTTGGCATGGTTGTCACAATTAAAGCCGGACTTGGCTAACAAGCCATCAGCCTGTTTTTTTCTCTTTCTTGTTTTCTACAAGAAGGTGCGAAATATAAGGTTTTACTTTCAGGTCCAGAGGAAAGAAAGCAATTAATTGTGTGAAATAAACAGCGCTTATATTCATTATATTAAAGCCAAAACCATTTTCATGCGTTCTAAAGAATGACAGATTTAAAAGAACCCTTATAGAAATGTTCAGCTCACCAGATATCTCACTCAGATGTGTTTTTGAGCTGACTGTAGAAACGAAGAGTTTCTGAGCGAAGCACAGCAGCTGCAATGGAGGAGTGGAGCTTCACATCTATGACACTGTCTGTCCTTATTAGTTTGCAAGCGATAAAAATGGACCTCATTTCACCTGATCCTGGACACATTTTCATGTCACGGCTGGTGCCCAAGTCTGCGCAGATTCACAAGATTCACAAGCCTGTGACTGTGCACCAGAAAACAACTCATCAATTCTGATGATAACACCTCAGTAACTGGGCTCATTTACAGCAGTGATGAAGTTGCGTGCACAAATGAAGTGGTGGAGATGACAAAGCAGAGTAATCTGTCCCTGAAATGTCCATTAAATAGGAGTGGGGCAAGGTTGTAATTAGCATTTTGGTTAATTGTTCCATGCAGTGGGCAATTTATTTAAAACTAACCACCCTCAAAGGATTGTACCCAAAGTGACAAAAAAAGACCTAAAAGAACCTTTAAAAAAGTTTTAATATCCCTGTCTCTGCCTTAAAACACAGTTAAAGAGTAATATATTTTGGCACAATTATAACAAAGAGAATCCATTAGAGAATCCTACAACCAGTCTGAATCACATTGTGCTATTATGCTATGGGAATTTTAAAAACTGCCCAGGAGAATGAAGCTCCTGGTGCAGCATCAGCGCTACGGGCAGGCCATCAGTTGGGTTACTGTGCTCACTCAGTTTGAATTAACGTCTATTATGTAGTCTATTTAATAATGTCATAGAAATTGATTGATGAATGAATGGTGTCTAAATTAAACACAAGCCCTGAAACCAAATATTAATTTTAAGATGCTAAGACTTACGGTTTCCTAGGGGTCTGTTCTTGGTCCACTCTTGTTCCTCCATATAATAAACAATAAATCAGTTCAATTCAAATCAGTTTTACACTATATGTCCAAAAGTATGTGGACGCCTGACAATAAATCCCATTCCAGATTTAGTCCCCCATTGCTGTTATAATAACCTCCACTCTTCACTGGAACATGGCTGTGGGGATTGAGGTCAGGCACTGATGTTGGACGAGAATGCCTGGGGCACAGTCAGCATTTCAATTTATCCCAAATGTGTTCAGTGGGGCTGAAGTCAGGGCTTTGTGCTGGCCACTCGAGTTCTTCCACTCCAGCCTTGGCACACCATGTCTTCATGGACCTCAGTTTGTGCTCAGGGGCATTGTTCAAGTTCAAGTTCTTTATTTGTCAAATGCAGATGGTTATACAGTGTGTAATTGTTGTAGTGAAATTCCTAATTGCAAGTTCCCGAACTGTGCAAACATTACAAAGACACATAAGGCACTTAAGACACATGAAGCACATGAGACATGTAAGACACATAAGACATAAAGTGCACAACCGTGCAGGACAATACAGTGCAGCTAACTATAAATAGCTTTATTCAGAATGCAAACTGCAATATGCAAGTACTGATATATTTTATACACATGAATGTCCTGAATTGGTGCGTGTGATGAGTGTGCGGTTGGAATGAATGATATGATAGAACAGTCCAGGTCCTCATAGGTACAACTGGTGTGTGTCCATGATGAAATGAAGAGGAAAGAAATTATGCCTGATCAGAGCTCCTATTCAGAGCCCTGTGTTGGTTCTCATGCTGTGGTAGCATTTTCCTGAGAGCGGTAGTGAGAAAAGGCTGTGGTTTGCAGATGTCTTGTAGATGTTCAACAGTGGTACGTTCAGCTGATTGCACACCCTTTTTAGGGCTTTGCAGTCCAGACCAGTGGTGTTTCCATACCACACTGTGATGTTACCTGTCAGGATGCCTTCAATGGTGCTCCTGCAGAAGAAGGTAAGAAGGTGATTGGGCAATAGTAAAGCGCTGTTGTGCCTTCTTCACCATCATTTCCGTGTGTGCAATCCAAGTTGAGTCCTCAGATTTCTGAACTCTCAGATATTTGAAGTGTGAGACTGTCTCCATAGTCCTCCCACTGAGTGTGCTGTAACTCCTCCTGTGCTTCCTCCCGAAGTTGACCATTAGCTCCTGCATCTTTCCAACATTAAGGGAAAGTTGAGCTGACACCACTGTGCAAGGTTTGCAACCTGTTTATTGTTGTGGGAGATAAGTCCTACCACGGCAGTGTCATCAGCAAACTTGATGATGATTTGGAGTCATGTGCGGCCACACAGTCATACGTGTAGAGGGAGTACAGAAGAGGCTGAGCACACATCCATGAGGGGCTCCAGTGTTAAGAGTGAGAGACCCTGAAAAGTGATGGCCGAATCTTACTGCCTGTTGTCTGCCTGTCAGGAAATTTCAGGATCCATCTGCACAGAATGATATCCAGTCCAAAGTCTGTGAGTTTGCTGATCAGTCTGGGTGGGTCTGTAGTGTTAAATGCAGAACTGAAATTGATGAATAGTATCCTCGCATAGTTTCCTTACCTCTTGTCTTGTCATGCTGGAACATGCTAATGGGCTAGGCCCATTAGTTCCAATGAAGGAAAATTGTAACGCTACGGCATACAAAGGCATCCTACACAATTTTGTGCTTCATGGCAACAGTTTGGGGAAGGCCCACATATGGGTGTGATCGCTAGGTGTCCACAAACTTTTGCCCATATAGTTTATGGCCATATTTCTATAAATTATTTGTTATCAGTGTCTCAAATCAATGAAGACAGTTTTGGCTTCACACCATTATAGTTAAATTCTTTGTTACAATTTATACCTGTTATTTATACCTGTTTCTGCCCAAGGCTTTCCCTTGTTTCAGTGGATAATCTCCACTGGATACTGTAGAGTAGATTTGTAGCTGGAGCTGCTGCTCATCCCATGACTCCTATTCACTCACATATTCACATATGCACATACTGAACATTATTTCAACACAATAATAGTATTTGACTTTGTCTTCTATAATTTTTTACATTATGATTGATAATCACACTATCCAGTGTCATCCAGAAGATGGCTGAAGATGGCTTCATTTTTGAATCTGCTTCTTCTTAAGGTTTCTTCCTTATATGGTCTCAAGGAGTTTTTCCTTGCCACTGTGGCTTCTCTCTCTGGCTTGCTCATTAGAGACCTAAATCTAAATATACAATTCCCTCCAAAAGTATTGGAACGGCAAGGCCAATTCTGTTGTTTTTGCGATACAATGAAGACATTTGGGTTTGAGCTTAAAAGATGAATATGAGAGGGAGCAATAAGCAAGGGATATGCAACCAAATATTAAGTGTCATTTACTTAAATTTACTTTAAGTCTATCTGTTCCTATACTTTTGCGCATCTAAAAATTGGGTGGTCTGCCATGAAAGGTGCCATGTTCTAAGTTGTTTAACTCATCTAGATGTAAATATCAGGAAATGAAAGCTGAAATTTCTATCATTTCATATTCATCTTTTGATCTCAAACCCCATTGTCAGTGTATAACAAAAACAAAAGAATTGGCCTTGCCATTCCAATACTTTCGGAGGGGACTGAATATGTGTATTTCCATGAAGCTACAATTTCTATTGTTGCTCTATACAAACAAAATTGAATTTATATTAAGGAGCAGAAAACAAATGCAGAAATGCTATAAAAATGCAAATAGCAGGTCATTTTTCCAGTGTCAAACTGGAAGCCAAAGCCAAAGTGAGGTACACAAGTTTTTTTTTTTTTTTGTTCACATACCCCTTGGCAACATGTGTATGCAATTTGGGACAGAAACATAAAAGCATTCAGATTATGCGCATGATTTTGACATTGTCCCTTTAGGCGTATCTAAATGTACCAAAACCTATTAAAACATATTCAAATTGAACAAATGTGCATATCACTTCTGATCATATACAACTAGTTGACATTTCTACAAAAATACTGCTCGTACATATACATCAGCAGTATGGGGGGGATTCCCTACAGCTGTGTGAGCTGTGTGAGCTGTGTGAGCTGTGTGCACCTGTTACTTTCCAAAGAGCACAAAGCAAAGGCACAACTCAGTCTATTGGGGTGCTGATACGTAAGACACTAAAACACAGAAAATAATTAGAATTTTTTTTTCAGTGGACTGACCTTAGATTTTTACACCAGAGCCCCATTACCAGAACTATTACACAATAAAGTACTTAGCCGTATGACGCAGGAGTGATGGTCAGAGTGTCAACAGCTGATGATGAATCTACAGGAAACACTGTGAAGGCTCTTTGTTTTCCTCCCTGAAATGAGAAAAAGCATAAGTGTCTAGTTCAGCCATGACACTCTATCCATCTGCTCCGTCAACACCAGTGCAGCAGCCTATCGGCCACGCTTCTGCATCTACGTAACCATTTATTATCCTGACTATCTCGCCAGCTACGGCCTCTGTGCGCTCTGTGAGATTGCGCATCCTTCTCTCCTCCTCCCCAGCACCACTGTACAGATCTGCTACAGGGGGATTCCTCCTTCTATACCCTTTGCAGCAGCAGCATGGTTCTCTACTTCTCTACACCTGTGCATGTCTAACAAAGCAAGTATTCGCATTCGCTCAGCAGAAGCAGCAGCAGCGTAGCAGATCTAGTCCGCCAAGGCCAAACTTACTTACATTCTGTTCCTATCAATAAAATCTGATAACCTCATTCCGAGAGTTGTCATGACTGAAATAAACGAAATCAATGGTTTTAAAAATGTCAGTGTCTGTTAAACGTGAAAAAATAACGTCAAAAAATGTCAGTTGGGTCAAGTGCATTTTTATAAACTAAAAAAGAAAATCTTTGGCATAACTGTACTGCTCATGTATTATGATGACCAACACATGGGTGCCATTGTTAGATTATAAAAAGCCAGTGATTACAGTTTTGTATTTTGTGTGTCAGTTCCAAACAGACTGTATTTCATCCCAGAAATATCCAGATAAATTTTCTCCTGTCATGACCAGAGCCTATAAAAAATCTAAATAGGATCCTTTCATTGGCTGTAATGCGAGTTACAGGAGACAAAACATATCTAAATTATCATCCTTTACATGACTAATAACGATGGCAGAAAAATGATCTATATGCCAAACAGAACCAGGAGCCAGAAAAGTCCACACTTTTTTTAAACATAAATTTTCATTCATTCCTCTTCAGTAACCACATTATCCTGGTTAGGGTTGTGGCACCATGCACACTCACACTCAATTCTTCTCCAGGAACAATTTATAGCAGCCAATCCACTTACTGGCATGCTTTTAAGAGGTGGAAGGAACCCAGAGGAAACTCGTGCAGATAGAGGGAGAACATGCAGAGAGAGAGAGGAGAACTCATACAGTCAGTAACCCGAGCTCAGGATCCAATAGGCGACCGTAATGCTGTGAGGTGGCAACACTATCAGCTGCACCATCCAGCTGCCTAACAAATTTACTTGACAGAATTTTGACAGAAAGCGCCAGTAACTGACATTCACTCGTCAGCCTGATGTTTCACTGGAAAAAAGGAGATCTCTCACACTTATAGAACAGAGCAGTGACACTGTAAAGGCAGCACTGAGTCCATTCCCCTGGAGGAATGACTGCAGACAAACTGAGAACTCGTCCCCTGTAATAACTTGCCAGGGAAGATGGTCTCAAAGTCTTTGTAGGAGAATGGAGAAAATAATTAGTTCTCACAATAAACACATACCTATGATACTTTGTAAATGGATTTGCTCACATAAAAAGTCATTTATTCACAAGAATTTACTGAAATTCCCAGCTAGCATTCCAGCCCTTCATGAAATGAAGCATCTTCTGCTGAGTCAGCAGTGGTTGCCTCAGAGCCATGCTCACCTTCCATCTCAGTGTCAGTTTATGCTTGGTACTCTTTCTGTAGTGCTGAAATGCTCTGAAATCATGAGTATCCACCCCTCAGGCTGTGATTTGTGTAACATGAGTGATGAAAAAAAGCTTTAATTATGTGGCAAATAAGGACCATTGACTAAAACGTACTATGGAATCTGGTATTTTTGACTTTCTACAAAGATATGATTTTAAAAAATACTTCATATTTTGCAATATCTGTCATCTTTGGTATTAGCCTCTCAGAATTTTTTTTTTTTAAAACTGGAAATAAACAGAAAGTTTTAGAATTTCGAAAATTCTAAAACAAAAAAAAAAAAGGAAATGTACAACATCTTGACTATTCACTATTCAAGATGTTGCACAATTTCTAGGTCACTGTTCCAGTGCAAGCAAATTTGTGATATTGACCATTTTAACTCCTTTGTACAAAAGGTCAGATATTCTGTGAATCTTATCCCTTACATCGAAGCATGTGTTCAGACGACACTCTTATGGATTTGCTCTAACATGGATCGTCAGGTTTTACACAAACTTACACAAGCTCGAGTGCACACACTCATTAAAGCAAAAAAAGGGGGATGTACTAAATACTAAAATTCTGAAATTCATGTAAATATTTCTAGGATTCTACTTTTCACTCAAGTTATTGCTGATAATATCATTTGTAATGAAAAGCTTTGTGTTAAGTTGAAAAAGAATGCAAACAGAAGAAGTTAAAAGAATGCCAAACAGAAGAAGTTAAAAGAATGCCAAACAGAAGAAGTTAAAAGAATGCCAAACAGAAGAAGCTAAAAGAAGGCCGAACAGAAGCATTTTCATTAGTGCTCTCAGACTTTTGGACCCCACTGTACATATGCATAGCATGCTGTAAAATGAGAGACAGATCAAACTCAATTGGGGATTTTTAGCTAATAGTTGCACATAAAGTGAGTGAAACTTTGTATGAAGAGACTGAAACTATTGTTTAAAGCAATTAAATAAAGATTTTGAGGATAACATCAATATTTTCTTAGTATTAAACAAAAAAAAAATGGTCTAATTCAAAACTGGACACCTGTGTCTAAACAACTAGGAAGTGATTGTGAAGAAACTACTTTGATTGAATGTGCAACATCCTTGCTCTCACATGATAAAAACAGATGTTAAAATATTTTCAATTCATTTTAGAACATTATGGTGGACAATCTATAGCCATCTCTATACAAAAACAAATCCTAGGAGGAGCATTCTTTCTACATGTCTATTAATATTAATTAAAACCAAGCGTTAATGTGGTTTTACAAATGCAAAGTTTTGCATTGCCTTGTTTTGCATTTTTGAGTTTCAGAGTGATTGCTCAGCAAATCAGAGCTAAAAAAGGAAATATTTATAATTATATACAATTACAGAGAGTCCATGTCTGAGACATGACTGGAAATTTGGAGTTAATTGACAGTGTCTAAGGAAAAGAGAACTAACCAGATATTCATAAACAGATGAGGGAATAACACAGGAGGAAATAGTGTATAAACTGAATATTTGAAGTTTGCTTTTATAATTAAAATATTTTGACAGACAGAGAATATGTTTGAAATGTGCACTTTGGCATGTACAGTCTTTATCACCTCACTTTAGTTGGTATTACATGCTGATTTGTATGGTATTGGACCATTTTTCACACTTTGCTCACATTTATTTCTAATATTGTTCTATTCTGTGCTATACATGAACCTGTTCAGCTTTTAATATTTTATCTTGAAAACTGTAACAGAATCGAGTATAAAAGTCATGTTTACCAACATCTTGTACATATAAAAAAGTGTATAAACAGGTCCGTGAGTTGGATTCCGAGGCAATTTATACTTTTTCTGATATATTTATAGCATTAGTTGTACACAACTAAAGCTTTCTTCTTCTTCTTCTTCTTCTTCTTCACATTGCACTTCCTCCTGTATCATTATGGACGATGAATGATATATGGACCAGTCTCCCCAGCTGCTTGTCTGTATAAGTAGATACACGTGAGTCCATTCACACTGAAATGATGTATAGAGCGCTGGAGTCTGGACCCTCGCTACTAACTCCACAGTTCAACCGGAAAATAACGTTGTCACCTTTCATACATAAATTTTAAAGTGGTAGTCCTCTGAAAGACAGTCTGAGAAAGCCAAACAAAGGAACAGAATGAAATAGTTCAACTGGGAATTGGGAAGCCTAATGAGAAATTTCTCTGTTCCATACGTCAGCTGTCCATCAAGTGTGCTTTTCAAGTGTGTGGACAGCTTCAGAATTTTTGGCACCCTTCAGCACAATGGGCAAATTTGTGGCAATGTTTTAAAAGGCAACATCGATGGTAAGAGTAACTAGGTTAATTAATGACATTAGTGTTTAGCCAGTCTCTGGATTTAACTCATACTGTGGTCTGAACTGAAGAGGGCACATGATCAAGCTCTCTGAACCCTGAATAACTGACAGGGGTGATGAGAATAAACTTTATACCTTCTTGTGCACATACAATGAGAGTCTATGAGAAGACCTTCCACTTTTTCCTTTCTTCTTCCTACTAGCCTATTTTATAGTTTTTTTTTCTTCTATCTTTTGTGATGTGTCTATACAGCAACCTTGAGTGTTAGAAAGGCGCTGTGTAAATGAAACACATTATTAGACTTCGTAAAATGGCGTAAATTCTGCTCATGTGGAGGAGATGATTCTCTTAAAGTAGAATGTCAAAGTAGGAATGGGGCATCCAGCCTGTCTGTAGGACGTGGTCATATCCACCACCCAGTGGGACAGCAGGGGATGCTCTGAAAGCCCACCTTCACTGAAAGCTGCAAAGAAAATTGACTGATTCACAAAGTTGGATGATATGATCTTATGCAGAAAGCCCGGATTCAACCACAAGGTCATCTGGCCACCAAAGCATGGAAGGCAAGTTTATCGCCAGGGCATGCAAATCCCCAAAACCTTTTACTGGACTGATCTCTAGCAAAAATGCAGATCAACTTCCTTATGTTCTAGACTGCCAGTAGTGGAGTATTCCAATTTTCTCATTTCCTTGCAAAGTCATTACTTCATGACCTTGATGATAATGTCCAGAGCACGAGCGTAATGTAATCTGTCCATGGGTGAGCTGAAACCTGTCCAAATTTAAATATAGGAATAAAATCTTTGAGCATTGCATGACCCTTCTAGTCCTAACACATCGTCCATCAGACACCATGTTCTTAAAATGCTCAGTTGCTGAGGCAGTAAGCAAAAAGCTGGTGCACATCTTTGGCTTCCAAGAAATTTAGTCTATTCTTGCATCATGGATCTAACCACTCGGTGTAGTGTGAACTATAGGGGAAATCCTATCCAAGAGAAGAAAACACATAGTCTATTATGTGGAAGGAAAACTGACTCCAACCCCAGAGCTGCGTATTAGCAGAAATCCAACTAATTTGACAGACGCAGCAGTAATCACCGCGTGGTATGGCGAGGGAAAACCACTCAACCATTCAAGCAGCACATTAACCCGCTAGGCGGAAATAGGAGGAGGTTTGTGTTATATTTGAAACGGGTGCAATACAGAAAAAAATGCACTCTGTTTGAAATGTGTAGTGTTCCCTTACGTTTAAGGACAAAATATCACTAATTGCTTGTGTTAATCATTTTATAATGTCATTCTTTCTCATTTCCATAAAGGGTGTCATTGATTCTGGAGTTTACTGTATAAAAAAACCCTTAAATCAGAGAAGAAAGAGTGCAGTTGCAGAGGAGTGGTCCACGTGACTGATGTTATTTCGTTATTACTAAGCTGAGAACAAAGAGAACAAAGCAAACAGCTCTCAATACCCAAAGTGGCATCTTACAGATTTTGTAATAAAACTTTAGAGATATTAATAATATATAGTGCAGCACAGTACAAAACAATATTAGAGAAAAGATTAACAGAAGTGTGAAGGACATTCCAATAATATAATATTAATCAGTACAGAAAAGCACCTGAGGTGAAAAAGACTGTAGCAGGTAGAGATTTGCTCGGAAAGGGTAACATTAAGAACAAACAGTCTTAGAACTAATCTTTACGTTCATAATGAAGACAATTCCTCCGGGCTTCTTTGGATCATTAAGAGCTCTTAACTTCTTAAAGGGGTTCTACTTGGAATGCTCATTGAAAGGGAAATTCACTGTTGTAGGGTTCTAGAGAGGACCATTAAGGTTTATTCCAAAGGGACAAGCTAAAAGCCCTTAGGGGATCTAAAGTTAATCATTTTATAAGACATAAGTTTATAAGAAATCTGATGGCGTGATTGCATAGTTCAATATTTATACAACATTGGTGGTACTATAGTGCAGCATGTAGCGTTGCCATCTTACAGGATTACTGAACTTTTGTTACTATCTATGTAGAGTTTCACATTCTCCCCATGTCTGTTTCCTCCAGGTTCCTCCCATGTCCCAAAAAAAGCTGATAGGTGGATTGGCTACACTAAATTGCCCCTAGGTGTGAATGTGTGTGAATGTGTGTGAATGCGTGGGTGCATATAGTGCCCTGTGATTAAAATGAATACTTACATGAAATTGCATACACATACAAACACAAACCAACATTCACCCACACATCTGACCCAGTACAAGCACCCAAACAACCAAGAACTGACCTCACAAGCTGCTTTTTTATCTCACACTCAGGAAAGTCAGTGTGTTTTTACTCTCGACTCAGTGTTTAACGTGTTGTGCTCATTAAGAGCGGGTACACAGACTACTGATATGACAGCATTGGCCCCTGGAGCAAAACAATCATCTCTCCTTCTGTCACACAGACTGAACAGATATGAAAAGCAATCACTCCCCTACACAGCTCTGAGATGTCCAGTGTCACCTTTTTAATTATTCATAACCCTTAGCTAGGCTGTTAGAACAGTCAGCAGGCAGCACACTGTTTCTCGCTGACGCTCGCTCTTACTCGATCTTTCTCTTTCTTCAGGCTCTGATCCCCTCCTCCCTGTGTCTCTCACTATTTTCCTCTCTCTCTTCTGTTTTGACTGACTTCACTCTGGAGCAAATGGAACCCCCAAGCCTGCTGGAGATATTCAGGCTATTTACATTTTTATTGATTTTTAAAAGTACATTTAACAAGCCATATTATTTCCTCAGTTTTTAACTTCTCAGATGAGAACCACTCTTTTTCTTTCTCATTCCTTTTCTTGTTTACTTTGAGTGAAGTGTGTGAGGATTTGTTCAGAACTTGCTTTTTTTAGATCAAAGTGGAAACTGTGTCTGTCTTATGTAATTAAGACTGCACATTAAAGCAAACAAACCTCTGTGCATTCTATCTGAAGACCCACTGGAGCTTGGAGTGGTTCATAATTAATGGAGCGCAAATGCACGCTGTTCAACACTCCGCACGGTGCTCAGCATATTCCCAGCATTCCCTGCTCCTACTGCCGGTGGCTGCATTATTCAGCATCTCGCTCATCTTAGCCAAACCTGATGCCAGATGTGGAAACCCTGGGCCATTCCAATTCTAATCAGTGGGAGCCCAGGCGAGAGGAAGTCAGCTAATCACTCTCCTGGGTCTTTATGGCGCACTCAACCCATGCTTTTATGTTTAATTGTTTGTCTCGTCATTAACCTTACAGGGAGTGTTATATTTCCAGATGGGGGTTGATCAAGCTCCAAGCCTCTGTTTCATGAGTCATTTGAGTCGTGAGTCATCATTTACTTAGACTATTTTTATACACTGGATCAAATGCTATTTAATGTGATAATTAACCTAGGTCTTGCTGAATGACACAAACTGAGGCTGCAGTCAGACCATGAAGTCACATGACTTAAATAAATACTTCACATCTCTCATTCAATCACATTCAATTCACACTGCAGTAGTACTATTCAGATTCTTTGTGAGTGTGTGTCCCTCTGTCCCCATGGGGACGTACTGGAGTGTTCAGTAATCACTCACGTGCGGTGTGACTGCAGGCCCCTGTCTTTATGTGTTCTCTCCTTCCCACTCCACCTCCCTCCTCATTATTGCATTTTTACACAGATAGCAGCCCCCTCCCAGGCCTCTAATCTTCACCTCAACACACACACTACATCATTCTTACTTAGTGCCACGGCACTGTGCTAATCGCAGGGGACAAACATTAATCTACATAACTAAAGTTTCCCGACTGGAAACACTGCAGTTTAAGAACTTCACCCACTTTTACAGCGTTTGGTGGTTCATTTCTTATGACATGCAGAGGCATAATATAATGATGATGACTTTAGCAACACTGGATGTTAAAATATTGCATGAGACACGATTAGGAAAGACTCAGCTCTCTGAGACGTGATGCTTTTATTAACTGGTTGTTGTTTTTTAACCCCCAACCCCCTTTTTGGCAGAAGGAGGGACATGCGAGGTGATTGCTGCACACAGATGCTGTAACAAAAACAAGATTGAGGAGCGATCACAGACCGTCAAGTGTTCCTGTTTACCAGGGAAAGTAGCAGGAACCACGAGGAATAAACCCTCCTGCGTGGACGGTGAGTGAATTGAAATGTAAGCTGAAACTGCTGTACTGTATGTAGCCGTTTCTATGAAGAGCTAAATACATCTTGGGCAGAAAATGGATATTTATTCCATTAGCTATTGCAGACTACAGGTAGACACTGTACAGGCTGACAAGTGTGCATATTTTCATATCTTGCAGAATATTTTATGATACAGTGTGGTCCAGAGGTCATTAAATGCTCAAGCATTACCTGACTGCACACTGCCATGTCCAAAAATAAGGACAGGACATGTTTAAGAGGGCGGTATGGTGGCGCAGTGGGTAGCTTTGCCACCTCACAGCTCCAGGGTTTGTTCCTGAGCTCAAACTCGTGTGGAGTTTCTGTGCACGTTCTCCCAGTGCCTCTAGGTTCCCCAGTTTCTTCCCAGAAATAAGCTGGTAGGTGAATTGGCTACTCTAGATTGCCCCTAGGTGTGAATTTGTATGTTTGTGTGTGTGTGTGTGTGTGTGTATATGTGTGTCCTATAATGGACTGATGTCCCATCCAGGGTATATTTCTGCTTCTTGCCCAGTGTTGCTGAGATATTCTCCAGATCCACCATGGCCCTGAGCAGGATAAAGATGAATCATGATGGCTACTGAAGATGAATAAATGAATGAATGTTTAAGTGTGCAGTGTTTGAGCAGGCTCTGCACTCAGGTCACTTTTGTAGTATCCTAGCCCAAGGGCCTCTTGAGGACCTCTTATTATTACCACTCTGTCCTTTTGACAAATGGCTTGCTCTGAGCTGCTACTGCAGGAAGAGCATTAGCCTCAGCTGTGCCAAGAAATACCAACCAAAACCCACATTTCACACCAGCATAATGACCTGGATAAACCTCAGATATACATCCCTAGGGAATGTAGTACAGTCATAATTACTGAAATTGCTTGGGCCAGTATAAGACACTTATAGATAGGGTTAATCCGTCTCGTTTGCTTTTCAGCAGTGGGAGTGGTTGTGGTCTCAGTTAAGCTGAGATGATGGATGCTGTTGAAGTCTCACTGGTGGCCATTAAAGCAGATCATTGATGGTGTCCTCTATCTCATGTGAGATGAAGCTGATTGTAATGCCCCTGTATGCAATTCCTGAAGTTAGCAGACTGCAACTCCCATGATCCTCAGCACACAACCTCATCACATGACCTCTAGTCAAGCACCTATCTCTGCTCACAGTAATTATTTACAGTGATTATTAACGACACCAACTTGTTTGCAATCACATTACTTCCTTTAAATAACCCAGACACAAAGAGTGTTACTTTGTGAAGTCTTGCTCCAGCATTGTGTCAGTGGCAAGTCTAAACCTTTGTTACCTGCCTAGTATTTTGAACCTAACCTGCCTCACATTTACCGAGTTAGCATGTTTGCTGATTGTCTGACCGTTTGCTTGCCTCGTGTTTTTGTGTCTTGTCTATCCCTTTATCTTTATTGGTTTATCTGCTACAGTAGTTTTAATAAAACCAGAAATCTGCACTTGCATCTGTCTGCCTGCTTCATGAAACCGATGTACTGGAATGTCAACCATGCTAGGAGCAAATGCTTCCATTTCCTGTCAGAGCCTTACATGAGATTCAGGTTTATGTGTTATGTATGAGACATTCTATTTGCTTTATGAAGGATGAGAGTGCTTTTTAAACTGATTTTTTTTTTAATCAGAACCAAGAAGGAAGTTTTGCCAGGGGTGATATTGATATTGATTTTTTTAACTGTGTAACTGTAGCCAGTTTGAACCAGTTAAGGAGCAGAGAGGAGAAAACTGGGATTTCTAGTTTAAAAGAGGTAGCTTGTTTGCACAATGTGAAATATAAAAAAGAGGTCAGCGACCAGGTCAGATGTGTGAGCACAGGGGGAATGCCGTGGTTCCCAAGGCAACGAGCACCATGTGCTTTTGTTTCTGTTTTGGTCTTGTCTTAGCATCAGAGGTTTGGTTTCCCTGATTGTGTGCACCTGTTCCTTGTTTCACCCTGATTAGTTTGTCTATTTATACCCTGCAGTTTCCTTTTTTTTTATTTTTTTTTATTATTGTTGTGAATCTTATACATTTCCAAGCCTTACTTCCTAGCTTGGTCCCTTTTTTTTCAGTTGTGCTGATGTTTTTTATTTTTATTATTATTATTTTTTTCATTTTCTCCCAGGTTGATCTTGCCAATTGCCACCCACTAGTTAAATCTCCCCTATCACATGATATACTACAACCAAGGAGAGTGGGGCAAACACACATGCAGTGATCGATTTATGGCCTGCATTATCATCATCAACACATGAGCTTGTTTGCATATCAAAGTCAAAAAACGTTTTTGACTTTGATAATGGATAACCGTTGTTTAATGAGCTCTATGAGTACACTGACCGCTGCTTCGATTTGATGAGTTGTGATTTGCCCTAATAAACTTTAGAGTTTGAGTATGCCCTTCCTTCCTTCCTTCCTTCCTCACCTCACCAATTGTTATAGGGAAAGTTTCCACCCTGTTGAATTTATAAACAGATTAGATTGCAAGCTTGATGAAATTTCTGTCATTACCCCACATTCTTTATGAATCATTTAATGGAGCAAATAATAACAGTTATCTGCTCAATTACTTTTAGTGATGGTTCCAACCACTCAAGAGATTAAATAGATAAATGGTAAATCAGGTGCTTATGCTTTTAATTTTCCAATTAGTTTTGTTATACAGGTGTCAAGTGTAATGTGTCAGATAGCAGCAGTAAAAGTTTTCACTCATTTAATTATGAAAAAGAAGACTGAAACTATAACTAAAAAATATTGTGGCTAATATATACTTTTGTACAATGCCTGACAGAAATATTGCAGGAAGTTTAAAATGTGGACAAAAAGCTCATTCACACTGCTCCTGAATAAGCCTCAGTTTAAATCAGTATTATTTTATTGTTACAATACGACCATATGCATGATGAGAGCTTAAAAAGCTTTCAGCATTCGGGGCACATCAGTTATAAATCACCTATCACTGTGCCAGATTGCTCTCCTTCTCTGCATATAATGGCCTCGGTTCTTGCCATTTCAAAATGATCACTCTTTCACAGAGCAAAGTGAGTGAAATTGATAGCTTTTTATAAGGTCTACACTTTCTGGTCTTTTGACAAGTCATTGAAATGAGCCATGAACTTAAACTGTATTTATGTCAAGTTCGCTCCATCACTGGCAGCAAATCTGTCTGAATTATAGGTGTATGTGCTATTAGACTGGTAGTTGATGTAGGATGAAATGAATTCAAATGAACCAATGTAGCATTTTACTGCATATAATGCCTTTTACAGGGCAGCATGTATAACAGAAAACAAGACAAATTTTTAAACAATTTAATCTAATGAAATGTCACATCGACTTTTTAAACTGTTATCTACAGGATGGTGAGAGAAAAGATCCGTTTAAGTATATATACACAGATTGTCAAACTCTGCAAACACCATTTAGTTTGCATAGTTGGTGTAGACTGTGATAATGAAAACAGTTATATTAAACTTGAAAATACAGTATAAACATGGCATCTCAATTATTATTTCAGTGTTACCCTTGAAATATGCTAAACTCTTTTACATTCTGGCTTGTTATTCAGTTCTTCTTCTTAAAGCATTTTATCCAGTAAATACTGTGAATTATTCAGGAACTACAGTAAAAGTAGAGGCAATGTTATGTAGTTAGGAGAGTGAGGAATGGACGTCTGGAGCCACTGAAAAATAGATAGGAAGCCAGTCAGACAAAATAGTCTGTCTATACTGCTTTGAGAAACTGCTGAAGGCTGAAAGCTCTGCAGTGTTATGTAATTTATTGTCATCTGCCATAACCAATATGAAGCAGATGCTGGGTTGTAAGGAAAATCATGATACTGGGCTTTACACATATATATAGTTTTTTTTTCTTCTTGTTTTTTTTTTTTTTTTTAATCTAATACAGCTGATACAATTCTGTATTAGTACAGTATAACTGATACCATCTGTATAGGAACATCTAAAAAGCACAGTATAATGACTTAGATAGGAGATAGGGACTGGTACAAACTTGTGCATGCTAAAATTTCAGGAACACCACAATCATAAATGGACAAGATAAGATTCTTATTTGTTCCTACTCACATTCATTCAGTGGCCTGTTACCCAAGATAGTATTTCTTTTGTGTGAACTATTTCTTTCAACCTGCAAAAAGTATTTATGAGCACTTTCCCACAGCCTCTATAGTGGTGGGGAAATGGTGGTGTGAGATGGAACCGTGTCTGGAGGGAGAAGAGTGCAAAACTCTGCCAGACAACTCGGGCTGGATGTGCTACTCTGGGAACAAGATCAAAACCACCAGGGTGAGAGCTGGTTCATATGCATGAATTAACATGGAGAGGAGATATTATTCAAAGCATAATAATAATGTGTGTGTGTGTGTGTGTGTGTGTATTTCAGAACACTCATCCCTATACATCATTGTAGCAGTAGGAGCAGTTCAAAGGTTTGTTGTCTTCTCCACACTTACCCTGCATCACTGCATACCTGTTACTAGGTTATTATTTAAAAAATCCTAATGATGATTCATTTGCTGAACTGAGTAAAGTACTTTTCAGAAGGGAATATGTTTTCAGACATGCACCAATCAGCCATAACATTAAAACCACTGACAGGTGACATGAATAATATTGAACATACAGTGGCACCTGTCATAGAGTGGGATATATTAGGCAGCAAGTGAACAGTCAGTTCTCGAATTTGATGTTTTGGAAGCGGGCAAAAAAAAAAGGCATCAGTGAAGATCTGAACGACTTTGACAAGGGCCAAATTGTAGTGGCTATAGCATCTCAGAGCATCTCCAGAACAGCAGGTCTTGTGGGGTGTTCCCGGTACACAGTGGTTAGTACCTACAAAAAGTTGTCCTGGGAAGGACAACCAGTGAACCGGCGACAGGGTCATGGGCGCCCAAGGCTCAATGATGCACATGGTGAGTGAAGGCTAGCCTGTCTGCTCCGATCCCACAGAAGAGCTATTGTAGCACAAATTGCTGATTAAGTTAATGCTGGTTATGATAGAAAAGTGTCAGAACACACAGTGCATCCTGCTGCGTATGGGCCTGCGTAGATTCAGACCGGTCAGAGTGCCCATGCTGACCCCTGTCCACCACCGAAAGCGCCTACAATGGGCATGTGAGCATCACTGGACCATGGAGCAATGGAAGAAGGTGGCCTGGTGTAATGAATCATGATTTCTTTTATATCATGTGGACGGTTGGGTGCACTTACCTGGGGAAGAGATGGCACTAGGATGCACTATGGGCAGAAGGCAGGCTGGCGGAGGCAGTGTGATGCTCTGGGCAACGTTCCGCTGGGAAACCTTGGGTCCTGGCATTCATGTGGGTGTTACTTTTACACCTACCACCTACGTAAACATTGTTGCAGACCACGTACACCCCTTCATGGCAACGGTATTCCCTAATGGCTGTGCCCTGCCAGACTGCAAAAATTGTTCAGGAATGGTTTGAAGATCATGACAAAGAGAATTTGGCCTCCAAATTCCCCAGATCTCAATCCGAGAATCCGTGGGATGTGCTGGACAAAAAAGTTCGATCAATGGAGGCCCCACCTCACAACATACAGGACTTAAAGAATCTGCTGCTAAAGTCTTAGTGCCAGATACCACAGCACACCTTCAGAGGTCTTGTGGAGTCTATGGTTTGATGAGTCAGAGCTGGTTTGGCAGCACAAGGGGGACCTACACAATATTAGGCAGGTGGTTTTAATGTCATGGCTGATCGTTGTATGTCTGTTAAGCAATGTTGCCAGAGGAGGTCTGTAATGATTATTATCGCACAGGATACGTGATCTCTGTATAAATCACATGATATAAGCATGCTAGTCTCATACACACACAAAAATATCCCGTGCAAACTACATACACCAGAAGTGTTTGTTTTGACCTTTAGTAAAACTGCTTGTTGTAGGGCTTTCGGCTGTGCGTGTTGCACTTGAGCATTAGGAAGTCACATGACCATGATGTATCTGTAGGCTAAACCTGTGCTAGGAACTCAGTAACTTACCTAAAATCCCCCAGAAGCATTTCTTCTCTGACAAGTCCTTTTAAATGTTGTCTACAGTTTATTGTTGTGCATTTTAAACTCTGCCAATACCTGGTTTCATTTACTTAAAAAAAGCAAAAAACCTCTTTCTCCATAAGATATAATGATATTTTTATGAACATGTCAATTTGGGCAGGATATATATTACCTGGGGTTAATCTTTCCAGATGTGTACTTGCAAACCCTGTAAAAATTACTGACACAACTGATTTGGATGGGACCAATAATCCAGTAATAATTACATGTAAAACTAGTATAATCCAAATAGGCCTTGACTTAGATTTCTTAAACCATTACCATAGAATAATAACTGTAAATTATCCTGAATTAAACATTCTGTCTATTAAACGTTATAATTTCTTCCTTAGGACATCTCTAATTATATTGTGTATTTATCCATTTTTATTTTGTTCCCCTTTATTAATATTGCAGTAATGTATTTGTGTATTATTCATTTTAGGAATACAAGAGGACAACAGTAAAATAAACAACTCCAATGGAAGGAAGCTGGTGAACTTGATGTTACATTTCATTCGGCTATTTCATTATTCGACTTTCTCCCCAATAATGTGACCGTCAGCTGACTGAGGAAGTCTATGGACATTTTTTTCCTTCATGATTTGACCATTGTTTCTGCTCATTTTGGTTTGCGCTGTAAATCCTTGGTAATCTGAGACTTTACCTTGTATGTTGCAGTTTGCCCAAAATATAGTCTTCATTCATGACATTCCAGGCGATCCGTGTTTCCAGAATTGACTGAGCTAACAAACTCACCTACAGTGGATGATTTATGGCATGTCTTTACGGAAGAAAGAAGACTTTTCGTAAGAACGAGTGGGTAAAGCCTCATCAGGTATCATTGAGGAGCTCACTGCATTTCTCCTGCCACTAAAATGGACTCTTAAGGACATGTGTAACATAAAACTGATCCTATAATTGTTCACAGACTCATCATCATTGCCTAACCACAGATAACTGACCTCATTATGTGGTTAAGCAAAATGTAAGGTGAAATGGCAGACATTAATGGAAAATAATGTTTGAGTTGTGGTAAATTAAACTGTAATTCTGAAAGCACAGCTAATGGTGATTTAAAAGGCAAAAGCACAATAATGTAAAGTGTTTTGAAAATATGAAATCATTATCCTCCATGTGCTAGTGAAGCTCTAGTCCAGATCTAGCTGATTTTCCCTGTTTCTGGTTCATTAAGCTAATGATAAATTGATAGAACATCATTGAGAGGACTCCAGTGTGAAAGCTCTAAGGCTTATTATCAAAGCCAACGAGGTCTGATCGAAATCTGCTGCTGCATGCAGATATAAAATAAAATGGCATTTAAATACTCAGAGTCAGATTTATATTCAGCTGTCTAGAGCTTTGCCTTCGTTAAACAGGTGGTAAAATGTGAAATGTTAAGATGTCTTGTGCTCCGTGTTGGAGTCCCGATGGTCCTGAATGCTACTTCAGAGAAAATCTATTTGAATAGAGGTAATAGCCTTTTGAGAGCCTGAATGAGCAAAAAATAATTCTCTCAATTTTTTTGTGAGTAAATTTACTTTTATGTTATGTTTTTTTTTTCTAGCCAACCACATGGCACCAGTAAATTTTCCAGTAAAAGTCAACATACAACATAAAATCTGTGGGAGGATGTGACCTGTATAAGATACAGTATGCATGAAAACAAAACCTGTAAATGGTGAAAGTGTGAAGAAAAAAGTGTAAAGAGTCAAATCTGGAATGTTTCCAATGCTCAAACTGTAATTCAAGTTAAACATCAATATTATTGATAAATACTAAAAGTACATTTCTAGGGGAAAAAATGACAATACAATACAATATAAGTCAAATCCGTCTTTTTCCTACTGTATCCTTTTAGTCCTGATTGTTAAAAAATAAACTTGTAAAATTCAATAAAACCAGAGGGCCAGTTATATGATTGTGTCTACAGGAGGAAGCATGCAGATGGAACTGATGGATGTCATGGAAAACCCCTGGGATATCCTCCTGACGTCAAACTAATGCCAGTGTGAATATAGATGACCATCTACACATTTACACTGTTTACATTAGCGGGCCTAAATGTAAACCATCTCTTCAAGGATGACTTCAAAAAAAGGATTAAAGTGGTGGTGAATTAATATGTAAAAAGCTCTACCATTCATTTCTAGAAAAAATATTCTCTTGCCTTCTCTGTTGTGTTAATTATTATACCTCTTTTAATTGATTGGTGCTATTTAAAAATAAGTATTGATCATATGATTTCTGTATTTGTGCAAATGTTTGTACACAGCCATGATATTGTAAAACAATCAGATTTTGTAATCAGAATCAATGGCCCCTAATTTTATAGTACAAGGACATGGGGTATGCACAAAAATAAGGCATAAGATTGCACCATTATGTATTCTCTGTATTGTAGTGAGCATTGATGGGGAGTGATACAGACTTGGAGGGTGAGTTTGAATATACACTGTATGTCCAAAAGTATGGGAACAAATTAGTATTCAACATCCCATTCTAAAACCATAGGCATTAATATGGAGTTGTTCCCCCTTTGCAGCTTTCACTCTTCTGGGAAGGCTCTCCATTAGATTTTAGAGTGTGGCTGTGGGGATTTGTGCTCATTCAGCCACAAAAACACATCCCAAAGGTGTTCAGTGGGGTTGAGGTCAGGGCTCTGTGCAGGCCACTTGGGTTCTTTTACACCAACCTTGGCAAGCCATGTCTTTATTGACCTCGCTTTGTGCACAGGAACATTGTCATGCTAGAACATGTTTGGGCCCCTCAGTTCTACTGAAAGGAAATCTTAATGGTACACCAGATGAAGACATTCTAGACAGTTGTGTGCTTCCAAATTTGTGGCAACAGTTTGGGGAAAAAACACATATTATGGTTATTATGGTCAGGTGTCCACATACTATTGGCCATATAGTGTGTTATTAAGAAGTGTGGTTTGGTGTGTTGCTGTGGCGCAGTGACATTTAGATTAGATTCGATTTCTCTTAGAGACTTCAGGTGGTTATTTTAGTGGTATAAATACCTGGCTGGTTGAGAGAACGTACAGCAAATGTTTTGTTCTGTCCTCACTGTTGTGTTTAAACTGTATATCAGTGTTTAGTGGTAGTGTCACAAACAAGACAACTGTCCAAAATTCAAAAGCATAAACAAGAAAATGGGGAAAAGCTCATTTGCTATTTTTTCTGTTGTCGTTAATTTGCTATTCGATTTTTAGACTTTTTAGATTTAAAAAATGCTGATTTACCACCGATGTGTTGGCAGGCAGTTATCCCACTGTGCACCCCCTGTTGCACCACTCAATCCTCATCAGTGCAGATGCATTTATTTCTGACTATTAAAATATCAGCTCATTGGGAAAATATTGACTTGAACCCCATCAAATTATTAATATGCCAATGTTAATAACAACAAATTATACTTGCGCCTGCTTGCACATATTCATAAACCCATTAAGGTTATGAATATGTTTCTTATTAAGGTGTGAATGTTTTTTGAGGGGCTGGTGGTAAGGGGTGTGGCTCAGATTGTTTGAAGGATTCCAGGGGATATAGTGACATTCATTATTGCTATTTTAATATAGCTTGATTTGAGTTATAATAATGAATGTACATGTAAAAATCTTGAACCTATAGATGGTGGCTTTGTTATGCTGTGTGGAAATTTTGCTGGCATGGTCTGGGTCCACTTGTTCTCTTAAGGTCACAAATGAACAGAAAGTTTTTATGACTGATCACTTTTATCCTATGATGAGACATTTCTATTCTGATCGTAGTAGTCTCTTCCAGGACTCTGCCTCCATCTTCACTTCACGAGGGGGCACTGAATGGTTTAATGAGCATGAAAGTTAATTATGAAAGTAACGCTATGGCTTTCACAGTCACCAGATCTCACCCAACTGAACACCTATGGGAGATTATCGAGTGACGTGTTAATGTCCTAGCAATTATTTTCTGCAAATATCTTACAATTGTAGTTTGTGCAACACCATTATTAGGAACCTGTAGATCTTTTGCAGTAGTATCAAAATTATGGTCTATTTGCTCTGATTGTTGATGGAAAGACCTTTCAGAAAATATGCCATAATATTATTGTGAGAGGAAATAGTTTTAATTGATCTGATTAAATGTAGCTCTTTATGCTACAGACAGCTACTTTTCAGTTCTCTCTCTCTCTTTCTTTATTTTAGTACAATGACTAGTCCCTTTCCTGAAGTCTTTTGAATTATTCAAAGCTGTGTTTCTCTCCTTGCTGCTTTAAAATCCTTTGCTCTGGTTTTCAAATTTACAACTTCTCTTCTTAGATCACACTGGTGCTTTCCTATTAACCAAAGCAATTATTTTGCATTCAAGCACAACAAAAATGCACAAGCTCCAACTTGAAGCTCAGCTGAGCAGTGAAGTGGAGGTTCATGCCATCACTTCAGAGGTGGCATCTTTAACTCAGAGTATTTTCACACACCAAGCTTTCTGGTCAGTTTTTCATGGAGGAAGCTGAAATCTTGAAATCAGCACTGAAACGTGACATGAATTCACATAAACATGTCACCGCTCACCACTCTGAAATATTACGTTTAACTATGGAAAAAATAGTTATTTTTAAAAAATCATTTTAATTAATGATTGGGCCTCCTAATTGAATTTTCAACAAGTAGTGACACATCTAGGCTTCCTGTGTGAAGAGAATTAACATTTCAGTTCACACTGAAAAGTGTAAGTGCTCTATCAGGCAGCTATTAACGTCATTACAGATGTCAACAGTATTTAAATTTATTCTCCTCACTATGCAGATGCTGTGTTCTCTTAATCTCTGCCGAAAACCATGCAGAGGCGTGTTGGACCTCCCCAGGGGCCTTCAGCACACACGGCATGCATTAATAACACTAATATTCAGCTTCCTGCATTTCCACTCAGAACAATGACTCTCTAAGAGAGTTTGATTGTATATCATTAAGACTAAACTGTATTTATTTACAACAGTTCCAAATGTATCTTTTAATGGACAGCTCTTAGCATGTCAGACTTCATTTGAAGGAAGTTATATGGCGTATGTGAATATTTTATTAAAAAATTTTATTAGATTTTTTTTCCCCCCTTTTGATTGAAAAGGCAGCTTAGGGAGGTAATTAATGGAAAAAGAAAATTTATTCTAGAACTCTGGAAATAATATCAACCATCAGCAACAACAAGCAACATGCAGTATTCATAAGACAATGGATGGGATGTTCATTCATCATAGCTATTCTTAACAGTCATCTAAATCAGGTTAAACAAAAAATGCACAATATGACAACATAAAAAAAATCTAAGAAAAGTGTAACATTATAAATCTCTCTCTCTCTCTGCCATACAGAGCTCCATAGTTGTCTCCACAGGCTTGCAGGTGGTGTGTCAAACCAGTCAGATGGAAAATAAATGGGGCCGGCAAGTGGGTGAGTGTGTGCATGTGTGTTAGGGCATTATTTGAATATTTCCATGTTTCTCTTAGTCAGGCTGTCAGAGGCAGGGAGCTGTGCAGGGACTTTACACCAGTGTCAGAGTGGACATCATTCAGGCTCCAGCAGGTGTGTGTGTGTGTGTGTGTGTGAGAGAGAGAGAATTTCAGTATGATCTGAAATGTCAACTGCAAGAATAATATTACTGTGCTTATGGCAGAGAGCGAGAGAAGAATAATACAATCATGTAACTTTGAGATATGACAACATAAATGACTCAGTGGCCTGAACCCCACAGGAAGTATGGTGAGTCTGTAATACTCAGCAATGAATGTCATAAAGTTAATGGACAGGAAAATTCCTTTATTCAGTAGGATTGTAGGATTTATGTGAATGGTGGAAACATTTTTAAGATGATAAACTAAAGGAATTGGAGTAAATTCCCTCCTCATTATTGCTCGAAGATAAAATAAAATTAACAGGTTCATTACCCACTGACAGAAAGTGACTTCATATATATATATATATATATATATATATATATATATATATATATATATATATATATATATACTCTTCAAACATTCTCTCATTTGTGTACATCTGTGTATTCTCAACACTTGTAGCTGTAGGTGATTGTGATAACACATCATTACGAGTTTCTGCAGTTTCCGTAAAGTGTGATGTCAAAGCATATGTAGCCAGTATCACGCTATTGTGTCGCTTGTGCAAAACAGAACAGAGGGCAAGAAAGAATGAGAGGTTTAGTACAAATGCAGTATCAATAACCACATTTGTGAGAAATCCCAGCAGCCGTGGGCATAATATCCATCTCTACTCTTGCAGCCATTAACATTTACAGACTGGCTAAGAACAATCATAGCAGCCATAGCCTAGACTGGATTTCTAGGACACCAGACATTGTTGTACATTACTGCTGGAGATAAGCGTATGACTTCTGAAAAGGTCAGCCAAATGAGACTACTTATAGATGATGGAAATGAGTTCTATTTTGCGGGTCTCGGTGGCCTGCTCACTTTGGTGGTTTTCACTTTGTTCCCAGAGCTGCAGGACCAGCCGGTGAGGTCAGGGAGAACTTTACATTCCTCATCCTCCAAGCACGGCTCCATCTGACACCACCACTTCAGATGCACGATAGATGCTGTGAGAGAGAGAGAAAAAGAGAAAATTAGAGAGCGTCATGAAATTCAGCACTGAACTTTTTGCTAGCTAGCTTCATCTGTTGAGTATAACAAAGTGTTAAAAACCTAAAAAGCTCTCAGATAGCAAAGGATTCCAGTTCCGAAATACGTGGTGGGAGCAGGTACAATGAACATTGTTATCAAAATTACATATTAATATTGACACTGATACTGAGTCATACAGTCAGGTCCATAAGTATTTGGATAGTGACACTGTTTTCGTAATTTTGCCTATGTACACCACTACAACGGAAATTGCCTGAACCAGCTCTATTTTAGAAAGACAGACAATAACTGCTTGTTATATATCCATAAACCCTGATGTCCAAAATGTACAACATTTCAGTAACAGTAAAACCTTGTAAAAACAGCTCCTTTGTAAGCAAAAAGTGTTCAGTATATTTCACTGAAATCCACAACTAAATTTACACTGTCCCCTTATGGACAATCCTCATAGTACATGACAGCAAGTGAATATACAATAGAAAAACAGTAGAACAATAATCTGGCTTTACTGCATCACAGTATTAAAATCATAGTTTCTAAACTTCTTTTTAACATTTAAAATGACCTTGTAATTAGTGAGTCAAACTGAGTCAGTGAAGTTACACTTTCGTTAATCTCAGACTTTTCATTGAATTGGCCTGGTGTTCTGCACTGAATGTCCTCTCATTAGGAGCTGTGTCATACCCTCCACACATGACGGCCGTGCGTGGGTTGTTCCTGCCACCTGTCCAATGAGGCATGAGCATTTGACTGTCTGAGATCTTTCCTCAATCTTATTCTTATTGCAGCAGCGATGGGCAGCCACCACCTCACAAGTACCAGGTTTTACTCCACCTAAAGCAGAGAGGGAGACAGAGAGCAATGATTAACTTGTATATGTCCTACAATGTCCAGACTTTTGTATAAATGTATTTAAAGCAGTAATTTCTGGTTTTCTAGGGCCATCACATGGACATTAAAAGTACTACTCCACAAGATGCTGCATAACGAATTAAGGATACAAACTGAATAGTTTAAACTTTGTCTCATCTACACCTGTTGGTGTAACTCATGGGAGTTTTTTTCTCTCAAATCAAAGCTTATATCATTTACATATCATTTTCATATAATTTCATATTTCCATATCATTTTATATTTTCAAGTGTTTGTCAGTCAAACATGATTTGAGTAAACAGTAATTTAACAGTATTTTTGAGTATTTAAACATAATTCTAAGGACACTTTTCTTTAAAATAATTTTTTTTTAAATGATGAAAACCATCATACAGCAACTCCTTTCCTTTGTTCATTATATTTTCTAAGGTTGTGAAAGTCTTAAATCAGTTCAATACATTATAAAAGGAAGTGGTAACACATTCTTTGAAGCCTGTATCTATAAATCATTATATATGTGCTTATAATTCTTATAAGCACAATACAATTTGTAATCTTGTAATTAAAAAAAAGTATTTTTAGGCTCATAAAAATAAGCAGTAACTCAGTATTCAGCATTCTCAAATGACGTTGGTAAAAAAAAGGAAAATAAGAATTTGCTCTTTCTTAACAAAGTTGCAAATTAGACAAAGTTAAGTGGATGGTTTAGGACAAACTACTAGCACTTTTAAAATAGAAAAAATACCTTTTAACAGTATTTTATAGTATTTATAGTGAAGAATAACTTTAATAACTAAAATAACTTAAATATTTTGTTATAAATATTTTAGACAACCTAATGTACTGCAGAATACTGATTGCTAGTTAGGTATGTAATGTGGTTCTATGAACCCCCGATAAATTCCAGGGGCTGTGAGAACCTGCTAGATACCATCAACAAGTCACAAAGTGACTTGATATGCAGTCAGGTCCATAAGTATTTGGACAGTGACACAATTCTGGTAATTTTGCCTCTGTACAGCACCACAATGGATTTGAAATGAATCAATCAAGATTTGATTGAAGTGAACACTTTCAGCTTTAATTCAAGGGGTGTAACAAAAATATTGCATTAACCATTTAGGAATTACAGCCATTTTTTACAGAGTCCCTCCATTTTCACAGACTCAAAAGTAATTGGACAATTGACTGATAAGCAGTTTCATGGCCAGGTGTGGCTTGATTCCTCATTATTTCATGACAAATTAAGGAAATAAAAGGTCAGGTGTTGATTCCAAACATTGAATTTGCATTTGGTAGCTAACCCTATCACAGAGATAGCAGAAACTTTAGGAGTGGTCAAATCAACAATTTGGTACATTATTAAAAAGAAGGAATGCACTGGTGAGCTCAGCAACACCAAAAGGCCTGGAAGACCACGGAAGACAGCTAAAGTGGATGATCACAAAATTCTTTCCTTGGTGAAGAAAAACCCCTTCACAACATCTAGCCAAGTCAAGAACACTCTGGAGAAGGTAGGCGCATCACTGTCAAAGTCTACAGTCAAGCCTTCATGAATGTAAATACAGACGGTTTACCTCAAGATGCAAACCACTGGTAACACTCGAGAACAGAAAAGCCAGATTAGAAAAAAGAAAAAAGCCTGACCAGATCTGATGCAAGATTAACTTGTACCAGAATGATAGGAAGAGAAGAGTATAACAAAGGAAAGGAAGGACTCATGATCCAAAGCATATCACATCTGTTAAACATGTGGAGGCTGTGTTATGGCATGAGCAGGTATGGCTGCGAATGGAACTGGGTAACAGCTTCTTAAGGCAAAGAAATGGGATATTCTTAAATGGCCGAGTCAGTCAGCTGACCTCAACCCAATTGAGAATGCTTCTCACTTACTAAAGTCAAAGCTGAAGGCAAAAAGACCCACAAACAAGCAGCAACTGAAGGTGGCTGCGGTAAAGGCCTAGCAAAGTATCTCAAGGGAGGAAACTCAGCATTTGGGTTCTAGACTTCAGGAAGTCATTGACTGCAAAGGATTTACATCGAAGTATAAAAAATATTCCTTACTTATTTTGTCCAATTACTTTTGAGCCTGTGAAAATTAATTAATGCAATATTTTTGTTAAACCCCTTGAATTAAAGCTGAAAGTCTACACTTCAGTCACATATTTATTGCTTCATTTCAAATCCATTGTGGTGGCATACAGAGGCAAAATTACAAAAATTGTGTCACAGTCCAAATACTTATGGACCTGACTGTATGACTCAGTAAATAAATAAATAAATAAATAGTGCCATCATTAAGCAGTGGAACCCTGTAATATTCTTGTCAAGTTCTCACCGGGTCAGTTCCAAAAGACATCCATGGTGGTTATCAAGGTTTTTATAGAACCACAGTTAAAATACATAGCAAGTGTTTTATTTCACCCATCCATCCACCAGGGGTGGTGAGAACCACCTGGATAACATATTCCAACAATGGACTCATAACCAGAAAGGTGACTGGTGAAGACCCCTACACTCACACCACTGGGTTAAGTGCATAGTGACACACAGCTAGGAGCAGTCCAAACATCCTGAAGGGTCAGGGTAGGCTCTGAGTATCTAGCCCATTTGTAGGTAATGGTGATGACTTCCAAGACCTAGCCTCTCTTAACATAGATGGGGACTTGAAGTTAGTATTTTATGAATTGGTCAATGCACTGGACTCAGCTGGCAGGGGGTAAACAGTGCACGGTACAGCTTCCACTTAAGGGCACACTAGACCCGTCTTCTAGGAGCTGTTTGACTGCATTGAGGAGTGTTTCCTGGATGGCTGGGTCACAGTATGCATTTGTCAATTAGTTCTGAGCGGCTAAACCCAAAGGCACAGGGGACCTGCCTGATCTCTCTGTTTTGGCCAGCACATCTGCTAAGGGAAAAAGCCACCAGGGTGTTCAAACCACTAGTAAAAGCAGTAATGGAAACCAATTAAACTACTGCTGCAGCTGTCATCATCAATGGGAAAGCATCATAATGTCTGAAAACATGAGGTGACCACGTGGCTAGAATTCTCAGTGAATCTAGCCTCACACCAAATAACTGTGTGGCCTGTAAGGGAGCACCATTGTGAGACTGACCACAATAATGTTTGCAAGGAAATGATGTATCCCGAATGACCTGCTCCTTGGTGGAATCACATAAAAGTCCAAGTACATCAGTACCCTGATGACACTTTGCCTAAGGCTTGTGTGTCACAGACAGGACCCTTGTGGTATTGGAACATTTCACCAGGTTGTGGTGACCTAAAATTGCCACAAGGATGGTCTGTTTGGCTGTGCTGGTTTAGTGATTACAAACCCTATGCTTTTCAACCTATGGCAGGCCCAAAAAGCAACCCCAGTACAGAGGGCAGATTATACAGGTTTAATTTGTACATGTCAAAGTTAAACTGTGCTATCCACCCCTGACGTTGTGCATAAACCAGGTTGGCAGAGAGTCGCCCTATATCCTAGCCTAGGTGTCCCACCACTAAAAGCAAGGTGTTGATCAACTCCCTCACAGTCGTATCCCTTTCTGTAGATATTGAGTTATTGCTCCAGTGCTAGCAGCAAGACAGCTAACGTATTGTCACTGTGTGCCACACATGACGCAACATGGTAAATACGTTGGTAATTGACTGACTGCAGCTCTTTTACAGGAATGTTTGTGCTTGTGATAAAGGTGACGGGCAGCCTGATTTCTGAGTTCAGTGTAGTCGTATATGTATGAGGTATGAGGTAGTTGAGCCACAAATAGATCTTTATTAGTCATTAGTGATGGTCTGAAAGTTCTCCCAAAGGAGCTCTGCTGGTGTGTGTCCAGTGGTGTAATGAGTCCTGAGAGAGAGAACGAGAGAGAGAG